>NC_087167.1:6360000-6412500 GCF_035594125.1 Scylla paramamosain | reverse complement strand
GGGTAAGAAAGGAGGAAGAGGAAGAGAAAAAGAAAGATAATTGGATGTGGGATTATTACTATTACTATTATTATTATTATTATTATTATTATTATTATTATTATTATTATTATTATCATCATCATCATCATCATCATCATCATCATTATCATTGCTGAATTTGAAAGCTACAAATTTTATATCATTGTTGTGTGTGTGTGTGTGTGTGTGTGTGTGTGTGTGTGTGTGTGTGTGTGTGTGTGTGTGTGTGTGTGTGTGTGTGTGTGTGTGTGTTCGCAGTGTCAAGTGGTTAGTACAGGTGAGTGCGTGGTCGTGTACTTGTGTCTGTTACCTGTTCCTCCCCGCCCCCCCTCTCTCTCTCTCTCTCTCTCTCTCTCTCTCTCTCTCTCTCTCTCTCTCTCTCTCTCTCTCTCTCTCTCTCTCTCTCCTATGTGTAACTATTTCTCCTCCAAAATAATCTGGTCTTTCCTACTTTTCCTCCCCCACTCCCAGGAGACGCGAGCGGGAGGAAAGGAAGAGGAGGAGGAGAGGCGGGGGGAGAGAGAGGAGGGAAGGAAGTACATACACAGGAGAGAAAGAGGGGGGAGGAAAATTGATGAGAAAGGCGTTGTTGGGAAGAGGAGGGGGGAAATTTAGGAGGCGGAGAGGAAGAGGAGGAGGAGGAGGAGGAGGAGGAGGAGGAGGAGGAGGAGGAGGAGGAGGAGGAGGAGGAGGAGGAGGAGGAGGTGTTTAAACATTAAGTACATTATACTGATGATAGACGCACAACTTTGGTCATTTCTCTCATAAATAGAAGCGCTGGGAATCATAGCTCTGGAAAAATGGAATAAGAAACAAAACAATGCATATATATTTTTTTATTGGATTTCTGTTGCCCTTGACCGGTGTCCCTCCTACACACACACACACACACATACACACACACACACACACTGCCTCTCCATCTACTTACAGAATATATTACAATACTGAGAAGAAACTAAATCCTTCCCCACACACTTTTAATTCCCATTACACTTTTGCCCTAACATTGAGGGTACAGTATTCACATCAAACATACAGTTGTATCCACTAATATAATCGGTTCAGCCAATCGATCGATATCATTCGTTCTTCTTGTTCTCCAACCTGTCTTCACTTACTCTTCCATTCCTTTCACTGACAAACTCTGGAATGTTTTATTCGTTTGTGTTTTACTCCTCTCCTATGAGTTGAGATCATTTCAGGTAAGAATATCGTGACATCTTCGCTATTCTGTTGTCCTGGGAGCGGCAAATTAACTTTTTTTTTTAACCTTTGAATGGTCCTTTTCACACACACACACACACAAACACACACACAAAAAAAGTTCCATATCTATTTTATTTTTTATTTTTTACCCATTCGTTGCTTAACATTCCAACCCCCATAATTCCTTACGATTTTTCAGACACATTTTCTGTACTAAAGTATGTTATTTTGCATTTTAGCCTAGAAAATACAAAAATTAACCACTCATTCTCTATAAGTCCATGCAAACTATACTTTTAAACTGCTCTGAATGTTGCCAAAGACCACCATAACAGTAAAAAGGTTACTTAAGAGGCGACATTAATTTTGTTTTCTAATACACATGATTTCTGTCGTGTGTCTACCTCAATATGCAGTTAATACTCAAACAACCAGCGTTTTCCATACCAAGCTTCCATTCACACCATCACTAACTCACCATTTGAGTCCACCCTGATGGCTGCCTTCCTCCCTTCACTCTCCCCAACCTACTGTATCATAAGTCGACCAAACAGTTCATCGTACAGGTTTCAATAGCGCTCAGATACATATTATTAGGGCTGAGACAAATATCCCGTCCCTGGAGCCTCTAAACAAGACTACAGTTCCATTACGACCGCCCCGACAAATCCCCTCCCTGATGATCGCAGTTCCCTACAATTGAGTTACGTTCGCTGCCACTCCTCGCATACATTTGAGAGCTTCCAGACGCTCGGCCGGAAGCACATCACTTCTGGCATCACGAAGCTCTGTGGAAGTCAATTTTTTTTTCATTCCTATGCCTATTGACTTTAACCATTTGAGTGTTAATGATAAAAGACACTTATTTCTTACTGAGCAATTTCAAACTATTTCACTGAGCACAAATATAGACACTAGAAGGTTGAAAAAGATAACAGATAACTAATGGGTAATGTCCTTTAGCTGCCAGTGGTGTCTTTCTATGTTATACTGACACTAGACCATCTTATTAAACTGAAGGAGAAGCCGCAGCAGCCAAAGGGTTAAGACTGAAGTAGTTTAAACAACTTAACGCCGACTTTAGTAATTTTTCAGTCTTCCTATACTTTTTAAAATTAAGACAATTGACAAAACGCCTCCTGAACGTGTCACTTTAATTGTTGTTCAGCTCTTCTATAACTTGATTTTAAGACATAAGTAACGTAACTACTGAACTAAAACCAACATTTTTCAGTCCTGTGTCTTTTAATTTCAAGATTAAGTAGCAAGACATCCTGAACTTAACCCTAACCCAAATTTTTCAGTCCTTTTATGAATTGATTATAAGACACTAGTAACGCAACACCTCCTGGACTAAACTGTGACTAACTTTTCTCAGTCCATTTTTTTTTTTTTTAAGACAAGTAGCAAAATACCTTAACTTTACAAAGACTCTTATCTTTCACTCCTATGAATTTCAATTTTAAGATAGATGGATACGTGAATAGATGGGTACTTTAATGACCACAAACCTAATAAAAATACATAAAAAGATGTCTTGGTAAAGGTAACCTGAATGATTGGAGCATAAATTCAAATTACAGTAAAACGCTGTTGTGTGATATGGACGTGGTGATGACAAGCAGCAAAGTAGCTCCTGAACTTAACTGTGACTCTAGAATAACTTTATCACCCCTTCTATGACCTGATTTTAAGGCAGAATTGACAAAACATCACCTGAACTTAACTGGCCTTTTTTTTTCTTAGATTATTTTCAATCTTCATATGACATTTGTATGTTTTTTTAAGCAAGGAATGTCAGTGCACCTCCAGAATTAAACTGTGATCATGCAAATAAAGACAGTACAATTATATAATGTTTATTTATTTATTTTTTTTTTGGGGGGGAGGGATAAAGTAAATTCACAGTACGTTATGAAGCAAGATGGAAGACACGAGTATGTTCCCCGATCAGCGAGTGGGAACATCAGTCATTGGCGGGGTTACCATGCTTGCCTGTCCTCTGGCGGCAAAATTACTCGTACTGTGAAAGAACTGATGACAGACTATGACGATCTGAAACAAAAGGAATGTAAAAAAAAAAAAAAAGAAAAAGAAAACAAGATCGACTGCAAGATACTGATGATGCGGTAGTGTTTTCTCGTATCCAAAATGAACCTTCCTTCTTTCCCACCCACCCACGCAAACTTCACCTCCTCGCCGGCGCCGCATCATCACCACATCATCACGTTGTTGCGGCGCACATCACAGGTAGCTTCATAGTTCTCCATGCTCGCCACCCACCACCGCCACCGCCGCCACCAGGAACACTGCAGATAAGTGACGAAGTTCTAAGTGTATGCGTAGTTAAGGCGCCCAGTTTCTGCAGCTCCTGTCCATTACTACTACATCAGTAACCTGGAAAGACAGTCTCTCTCTCTCTCTCTCTCTCTCTCTCTCTCTCTCTCTCTCTCTCTCTCTGATACTGTATTTTGTTGAGTTTATTTGTTTTATTTACTTTTTTTTATTTTTTTTATTTAGAATTTCATTTGTTTTATATTTCTGTAGCTTTCATATATTATTTTGTGTTTTTTCCTATTAGTATTTGAATAACTTACTTTTATATTTTACACTCAAAATCTCTCTCTCTCTCTCTCTCTCTCTCTCTCTCTCTCTCTCTCTCTCTCTCTCTCTCTCTCTCTCTCTCTCTCTCTCTCTCTCTCTCTTTCTCATACCAAGGCGATGATCAGTGACTGGTGACACTGCATCATCATTCTTCTCCTTTCACACTTCACCGGCAGACACAGCATGAGCAGCGGGCGTCCTTCACACCCTCACTCCCTCGCGTCTCGGCAACACCACCACGCCCTCGGGATATGAGTGTACTTCGGGTAATCCAGGCGAAATGAATGGCCAAAGTGTGAGCGAGTGTCGTATATTTTTTGCTTCTATAGCTGGATCATTTGATTTAAAGTTAGATCATCTTGAGTCTGTCTCCCTTAAATCTTAGGGATAGCTGCTACTCTTCTTGATCCTTTAAGTGTTAGGGACAGCTTCCAATGTTGTGAAAATCATTTATTAGTCAGGAAACAATAAATGGAGATACGATACAGTTGAATGAGTAATAAGAGATGTTTCTTATACGCCTCTGTTACTAAAAATGTTATCTTCTTGTAGTATCTGGAATGAAATTAAACAGATATTACTTAATTTTAACTTGTCTATACCTTAAATATCAGGGAACATTGGCTAGTCTTCCCTTAATCCTTTCAGTGTTAGGGGCAGTCTCCAAAGCTCAGAATTTTAATTAATAGTCACAAAAGAGTAAATGGAGATATGATACTTCTGGATGAGTAACTGGGTATGTTCTTTGAGGCTTCCTTTACTATAAATATCTCCAACTTAATGCAATCTTTAGTGAAGTTAAACCGATAACGTGATATTAAAAAGGTTAAACTCGTAAGACCGTCATGAATTCGAATAAAAGGAAGATCGAATCACAAAGACAAAAACTAAATACGCAGATCCAGCACTTAATAAATAGATAATCTGTGAAGCTTTAGAGAACTGGAGTAATGTTTTATTCACACACACACACACACACACACACACACACACACACACACACACACACACACACACACACACACACACACACTATCATGACACAAAACACACAGCTTTCTTACACTGTGGATGTTGCTTATGCCAGAATGCGAGGCTGTACGAAGTCATGAAGGTGTGGTGTAAGCCCTGCTGTACGAGAACATTTCCCCAACATGCACGACTTCTCAGAATAGTCGAGGTCAGAAGTCTAATAACCTCCGGTACTGACTTCCGTTGCGTTTAATGTTAATCTTTAGTTTCTCTGATCTACTGAGAGTCCGTGAACAGTTAAATGACCCGCTGATGTGATGACTTAACCTTCTCACCGCGATATGCAAGAATTTACAGTACTAAGAGCAATGCATCGGGTCATCACCAGCATCTACAATAGAGACAAAAAAAAAAGAGAATAGATTTTGCAATTTCTAGGCAGTACAATGTTTGGATGTGGCTATAGAACAAGAAAAGATGTCTCAGAGTGATTAGTAATTAAGGAAAGACGCGTCAATTAGCAGGAAAAGGGGTAAGATTAAGCATAAGGAAAATAAAATTGACAGTAGAAGTGAGTGTGAGGCATTACTTGACTTCCTGCCAAGACTGCATCAGGCGCCTCTTAATGCGTCATTTGTACACTAATGTCCCAGCGGAAGTAGCATTGCCCTCTGCCGCGATATCCTTCTCCAGCGTGCCTGCCTGTCTACCCACCTGCCTACCTGCCTGCCTGCCTGCCATGGAAGGAACCTCTTCAACGAAAAATGGTCCCCTCCGACGGCAGTACCTGGTGCATGGTAGATACATTACGTTTTCTTCCTCAAGGTGAGCTCTTCAACTTGGATCACGATGAACCGCTACGCACTGTTCATCACACACTGCCATGGAAGGAACCTCTTCTCCCTAAAATCCACAAATGCCTCCTCCAGCCTCAATAGCACCATTACACAAACTACCATAAAAAAAATAAATAAAAGAGAGAAAAGGACGAACACAATAGTTAGAGAGAGAGAGAGAGAGAGAGAGAGAGAGAGAGAGAGAGAGAGAGAGAGAGAGAGAGAGAGAGAGAGAGAGAGAGAGAGAGAGAGAGAGAGAGAGAGAGAGAGAGAGAGAGAAACAACGGAACACCAAATAAGAAAAAGACATGACAACGAGAACAAAGAGATAGGGAGTGAACGAGAGACAAGAAAAAATAGTAAGTGAATAAGTATAACAATGATCATCACCAGCAGAAGCGTACAAAGAAAAGAGAGCGCAAAGAAAACCTGGGAAAGGTCAAAATACAAAAGAAAAGACGGAAGCTAAAAAGAAAAAGGGAAAGGTTACGAAGAAAACGAATCTCAAGACTAGAGGAGAAATATATACATAAAGAGAGTGGCCAAGAAAAAAAATACGTAATAAAAGAAAGGAGGTAAGAAAAATGATAACTAAAGTGCGCCAAATACATACAAAATACCAATAAAAGTAAGAAAAAAAGAGGAAAGGAAAAAACAAATAGAAACAAAAGAAGAAATATCAAACATGAAAAAAATAACAAGAACACAAGAAACACAAGAAACACAAGAATAACCAACACAAAGACGACTTACAAAAAAAAAAAGAAAATAGACGGAAAGAAAAAAAAAAGACAAGAAAGACAAAATAACCAAAAGAAAACGCATCCAAAAAAACAAACACGAACAAAAACGAAAAGAAAACGGAACAAAAACACGACGGCGTAACAGGCAAGCACGAGACAGTCTGCGCCACGTAACCTTCAAAAGTAATTCAATAAAGCGGCGAAGTTTTACAAAGGCACTATTTTCCATGACGTCCACCTCTCAGTAAAGCCAGACCACAGTTACTGCTCTCTCTCTCTCTCTCTCTCTCTCTCTCTCTCTCTCTCTCTCTCTCTCTCTCTCTCTCTCTCTCTCTCTCTCTCTCTCTCTCTCGTGCAGTGAGCGACAGGCATCCTTGGAGGCAGCGCATTTTTTCGCCTGACAAAGTTTGTAAAAAGAGGCGATGTTCATTTTTACAAAGATAGCACCAGAGGAGACAACAGTGACGGCACCAACACTCTCTCTCTTTCTCTCTGTGTGTGTGTGTGTGTGTGTGTGTGTGTGTGTGTGTGTGTGTGTGTGTGTGTGTGTATACAATTTTGAAGCAATGCATTCAGGACTTGCTACAAAATTTACAACAACAAATATAAAAAAAAACTGCAGATGTTTTTTTTTTTTGTACGTGCGTAAAAACCCACCCTCAACACACACACACACACACACACACACACACACACACACACACACACAATGCATCCAACCATTACTAGTGCTGATAAAGCTTATGAGAGGCGCGAAATATTGTACTGTAATCCCTTCCAAATTTCACTACAGCAGCGGTGGCCAGACGGGTGTTGAATGTAGGTAGCGCGTCCTTCCAGACTCTGAGTGAAGGTTGGGCTACTCCTTGTGTTGCTGTGTGTGTACCTGCCCACCGCCCTGGCTGTCCTGGTGTGGTGATCTGTTATTTAGGTGGTGAGATTACTACCTTTAATCTCCTGTAAGAGTAGAACTAACTAAATGTCTGACTGACTGACTGACTGACAACCAGCTAACGAACTAACTAATCAACTGACTGACTGATTGACTATGACAACTAATTAACTAAGGATCTAACTAATTAACTGACTGACAGACTGAATGACTGACTGAATAAATTAACGAGCAAACTAACTAACAAACGAACTAGTTGACTGACTGACTGAATTACTGATTGACGGACTGATTAACTAAATGGCTGACTGACTCACTGAATAGCTAACCAACCAAAGAAATAAATAAAAAAAAAGAAAAAGAAAGAATAAGAAAATAATGTCTTGGATGGGGAGCCACTTGCGCCTTCATGCGTCTGCACACGTTGGACTGCGCGCAAAGACTTGAAGCATGCTTTAGCTTGCACCGATTCATGCCTCTGCTTGCCTCTTCATGCAATAGGCGCATGTCTCCTGTGCGCGAGAAAAGTTGCACAAGTCTGAACGCGCCTTAACGTAGCATACTTTCACTGTGTTTATCCATTTTCCTTCAATCTCAAGTCCTCTGATGAGCTAAAAGTCTATAGGTTGACAGTTTTCCAACCCTTTCATGAGCTAAAAATCTCAAAATTGTCTGTTTTGCAAGGAAACCATCAGCAGATCATTAAGTACAGAAGATTGCTCGGCTGTGACCATGACTAATCCAAGTGTGGCGACTCGTGGCTCTTAGGGGAGACCAGGGCCTATATTTAGAAATGCTTTGCTCTCACCACGACCTTTTTCAAACGCCACATAGATTATTAACCGGGTTCTCAAGAGTGTTTCTCCTGTTATTACTATAGATATATTGTTAATCTGTCATAAAAAAAAAAAAGTAAATAAAAAAATAAATAAAAACCTGTGTAACTCAAGTAGAATCTTTTGGAAGTAGTGGAGGTGCAATGTGCCTGAAGGGAATTAGCTGATATACACCAAACGTCTTCATTTCTTTTCTTTATCTTCTCTTTTATCAATCCGTGGTAGAGTCGGCCACTTTTGCATGCTGTCGCCAGTAACCTGTGTCTTCCGTGTCTTCTTCCTCCTGGCCCAGCTGTCTCTTGTCTTACTCGATTCTATCTCCCCATCTTGCATCTTCCCCTATCCACCAAAGTTATGCTCATACCACCTCTATATTTTGTGTGGCAAGGGAGTGACAGCTGCTCCTCCTTAGTGGGGCGAGGAAGCTGCGATATGGACGTAATGCAGGTTTATATCCTCAATATGAACACTGTCATGCATGGCCCGCACCGTGTCATCTGCCTTGCTCTCAGCGTCACGGGGTAAATGGAAGGAAAGACATGATTACACCACGAGGAACCGAGAAACACACCAGGTTTTTTTTCTATACATATTTTACTTCCCTGTCTTTTTTTTTTTTTTTTTTTTTTTTTTTTCGTAAAGCTGAAGAATGTGGCATTTAACTCACCCCACGTGACATTTCCCGTTTACCTGTAATGTCAAAATTTTACCGAGTTTTGCTGGGGATAACAATCACCGGCTGGATGACTGACGGATTTTGTGTGTTTTGTGTGTTCGGGGTATTTACCGGTTGTGTGATTCAGACAGCGCCTTCATCGGCAGTGTGAAGTGTGAACTACGTAAATGTGGCGGTGATGGCGTGGTCCCGTCGTCAGCCGCCCCCTGACGGACCTCCTCCCTCCCTTTTGTCGTGTGCTGCTGCTTGTCCTGCTGGCGAGGTGTTCCTGTGCTCGTCATGGCCAGCGTTGCCTGTGCCGCTGATACATAAAAATCTCGCTTATTACTTTAGTTATATAGCTTTTCTTAATTTCTGGACCTGATTCGGGAGTAGATGTTCAAATGTCTGTGTCTTCTTGTCTATTTTAACGGAATGTAGCGGAGACCAAAGGACCAAAGGAGTTTTCAAGGATGTTTTCAATATATTAGACCTGGTTTAACAAGAACTTTACATCCCCTAATGAAGAAAAAACCCGTGAAAACCTGACTAATTAAATCTGTTCTTTGAAAATACTTATGAGACAAAAGCCATTTTTCAAAGCCAAAAAACGATACATCATACGGATCCCAGATCGAACACACTGAATATACCAGGAAGTTAGGAGGTTGGTGAATTCGAGGAGGAGGAGGAGGAGGAGGAGGAGGAGGAGGAGGAGGAGGAGGAGGAGGAGGAGGAGGAGGAGGAGGAGGAGGCATTTTATCAATCAAAACAGACATAGACAACTCGGCCATTCACATTAGTTAAATAAAGGAGTGCGTTAAATGATATAGAGAAAACACAGTCTCTTCCAGCACGAGGGCACGCGTCCAACAAACTGGAACACATTACCTGATCAGTCACCGTCAATACAGAAAAGGTCATGAGCGTACGTTTTTTGTTGACGAGCCGCGCCTCTCACCACACCCACGCTGCCTTGGGGGTAGTGAACACTGGTTCATCACAGTTTCTGGACTTTAAGAGCAGGGATTCGGTATCAATGCGTGTATTAACCTAAGTTTACATCGGTTACATGATTTATAAAGATGATGAAAGGAAAGAAAAAAGTTTTACATTCCCACATTAATGGAAGTTGAATACGATAGTGTATTTATCCATAGGGAAACGTACTCTTGTGTCAGGCACGGAAAGAAACATACGTAAACATCAATAGTAGTAGTAGTAGTAGTAGTAGTAGTAGTAGTAGTAGTAGTAGTAGTAGTAGTAGTAGGAGTAGTAGTAATAAAAATAATAAAAATAAAAATAACAATAACGGTTTCATAATGGTAAGGTTAATTAACAATATACAGTACTACTTTCAAGATGCTTTGTTTTTTATTATTTTGAAGCTTCGTAAAGTACCACTCTTTTTTTTTCAGTAATTTTTGTGCCCTTGGCCAGTTTCCATGACACGAGAGAGAGAGAGAGAGAGAGAGAGAGAGAGAGAGAGAGAGAGAGAGAGAGAGAGAGAGAGAGAGAGAGAGAGAGAGAGAAAAGAAAGCCAGAGTGAGACGGGAGTAATCCTGTAACACCACCCAAAATAAGGAAGGCAGCAGGAACAGAATGTAAGGAGCCACGCGGAGTTAGGCAAGGCACGTCCAAGGCTTTCAAGTAAATGGCCTTCTAATTACCGACCATCTTCCTGTTGTGCCTCTCTTACTGAGCAGCCGCCACGAGCGCCGCCCCTGATGCAAACACTCACAACACATAGTTAGGAGAGATTCAGCGCTGCAGTCTAGTGTTTCCTGCCATTACTTGGGTGTTGTCATCCGTTCGTGCACGCAAGTTCGAAGCAATGATGTCAAAATGTTTCAAAATAATGCGTTTTATCTGACAAATACCTTCGCCTGTCATATTCTCTCTCTCTCTCTCTCTCTCTCTCTCTCTCTCTCTCTCTCTCTCTCCTCTCTCTCTCTCTCTCTCTCTCTCTCTCTCTCTCTCTCTCTCTCTCTCGAAGTTACACAGAGGATAACATACATCCTGAGTGTTAAAGAAATTCAATGAACACAATATGAAGAAAAAAAATATATAAATGAAACAAAGGCGATAAAAACCCACAACTCTTCTAAGCGCAAAAGAACAAAGAAAAATGTCATTGCTTTTGTTAACTCAAAGAAAGTAACCACAACAAAGAGAAAAAAATAAAACATTGCTATTCTGCGTCACACTGACTTATAAAAAAAAAAGAAAGAAAAAACAATAAGAAAAAAACGAATATCAATCTTTCAAATTCAAACTGAGTAGAATTTTATTTATTTATTTATTTTTTTTATTTATCGGCCTGAAAAAAAATGGCTTTTGTTACACACTGAAAATAAAAGGAAATAAAAACAAAACTTACAGATCAAACTAAAAAAAATAAAAGAAATAAAAGAAATGACAACAATAATTTTTTTTTTACGTGATTCCCTTTTACGTAAATATGGATTTGAATCTTATTGTCACGTGACCTGAATAAAGAAAATGTACTAACAAAAAAAAAAAAGTTGAAACTCTCCCAGCGAAATTACACGTTCTGTATATATGAAAAAATAAATAAATAAATAAAACGATCAAGGAAATAATAATAATTAAAAAAATATATAGGTAAAAACTTCCATCTGAAATCGAACGAAATGTACAATTCATCGAGTAAAACCTACAAGGAAAATAAGACGAATGAACGAACGAGAAAGAAAAAAAAAAAAAAAAAAAAAAAGGCATCAGAAACTCAACTAAAATACACGACAGAAAAATGAAAAAAAAAAAAAAAAAAATGAAGAAAGAGGGGAATGGAAAAATAAAATAAATAAATAAAAGTAAACTCGCCAGAGAAAACCAAAATGAAAAATACACACGATAAAAACCATCAATGTAAAACAAGAAATAAACAAACAAACAAATAAATAAATAAATAACAATAAAAAAACAATAAAAAACTACAAAGAAAAGCAAAAAAAAAAATGTACATAGAAAAGAAAAGACTAACCTAAACTCAGAAACTCCAAAAAAACAAAAAAAAAACAAACAAAAAACAATTACAATAAAAGGGACTCACATACAAAGAAAATAGATAAAAAAAAAACTCACATGTGAAACTCAACAGAAACACACACTGGAGAGAGAGAGAGAGAGAGAGAGAGAGAGAGAGAGAGAGAGAGAGAGAGAGAGAGAGAGAGAGAGAGAGAGAGAGAGAGAGAGAGGAGAGAGAGAGAGAGAGAGAGGAGAGAGAGAGAGAGAGAGAGAGAGAGAACGTGCGCAGTTTGTAGCACGGAACACTTTTACGATGACGTGATGGCGAGCTAGAGGAGGAGGAGGAGGAGGAGGAGGAGATGTGAGAATTTATCCATATTAAACTCGTGTAACATTCGGCTTCCATGTTTAAAAAGTCAGGAGCGTGCAGTTGAGAGCGGGTGTCGCCCAATGGTGGCTTGGTTAAGTCATCAGGTGTGTGTGTTGTGTGTGTGTGGTGTGTGTGTGTGTGTGTGTGTGTGTGTGTGTGTGTGTGTGTGTGTGTGTGTGTGTGTGTGTGTGTGTGTGTGTGTGTGTGTGTGTGTGTAGGTCATGTCAGAGTAAATCGGTCACAGGATGTCAACTAACCTCTTCTATCGTTTCTTTTCATATATTTTTAGTACAACCAATGTGTGTTCCCCGCATGTGTGTGTGTGTGTGTGTGTGTGTGTATGTGAGAGTACCTCCCTCCCTTTAACCCTTAGGACGCTACTTCAAAACGCTCGGGTGCTTCGTCTCATCTACATTTGACAGACTAGTGAAGGTTTACTGCTGCTTTGACTGTAGTGGCATTCTAACAAGGATTCTGAACCATCAACTCTTTGGCTGCTTTGGCTTCCTTTCAGCTCAATACAATTTAATCACCTTGTGCATTATCAAACATTTTATAATCTTTTCTATCATTCTGCAAGACAACACTCATAGCAATGGAAGTGATCGAATTATTACGTAAAGCTTTTTAACTTCATCTAATTCAATTTTGGCTTAGTTACACAAGCTACCATTCATGAAATAAGTGCCATTACCTTCCAAAAGATTAATGGGAAAAATCACCCTAGGGAAACCGATTAGCCACTTAGGGATTAGTAATCAAGAGAGAACAAGAAATAATGGGTTGAAGCTTGAAAAATTTAGGTTCAAGAAAGAAATAGGAAAAAAATAGTTTCTTACAAAGAGTGGTGGATGAATGGAACGAACTCAGTAATCAGTTTTTTAGTGCTGAGTCATTAGGGAGCTTTAAAAGATTAGGAAAAAAAAAATATATGGATGGGAACGATAGGAAGAAATAGGCAGGTAATTTTCGTACAGGGACTGCCACGTGTAAGCCTAATGTGTTTTTGAAGCTTCCCTTATTATTTTATGTTCTTATGTTCTCGGTAGACTTCGAAAACAGTCCTGATGAAAGACCACAGCGTCTCAGGGCAAGGGAAAATAGAAAAAAGAGATAAAAAAAAACGGGAAATAAAGGGAAAACAAGAAAATGAAAAAAGAAAAAAAAAGGCTTAACTACTTCGTGAATAGAATAAAAAAGAAAAAAAAAAACAGTTATCGCGCGGCAACACCGAGGTCATATGTTACGAAAAAATGCGCTACTTCGCCGGCCGAAAATTTATTGTGTGCCAGGATCAAACTAGCAATTCTGAGGTAGAAGAACAAAATGGTGTATCACAGAGCCACGCGGTCCATCCCTGAAATATCAAGGAATCGAAAGAGGATAGAAGGAAGAAAGAAGAGAAGAAAAAGAAAGAAAAAGAAAGAAAAAGAAGACAGATATAGATGGCCAGACAGGCAGGTAGGTAAGAAGGAAGGAAGGAAGGAAGGAAGGAAGGAAGGAAGGAAGGAAGGAAGGAAGGAAGGAAGAAAGATAAATGTCAAGAAAAGCACGGAAGAAAGAAAGAGAGAAAAAGAAGAAAAAGAAAGCCAGCCGTGACTACCTTCTTTTCCTCTCATGACGTTTTCTTCCATCACATGTTCACTGTTTTCTTCAATAATAACATTCCAGCTCTCTTTGTCTTTTATTTGCGCCGGACATTGTGACGATTTCTATTTTTTATAACCTGAATTTGTTTTCGCTCCAACCTTTGACGAGTGCAATTTTCACTGTAAAAGAAAAAGCATGTAAACTAAAAAAGAGAGATAAAAAAATCAAATAATTGGGTGTAACTACGTTTTTTCATCACGAGAGAGAGAGAGAGAGATACTCGTACGACTCAAAAATTAAAAGCGGGGAGCAATCGAACAACCAGAAAGTTTTAAAGGAAATATTAATCTGCCAACGACCAATCACTGTGACTTCGATGGAGGTGCGGGTCCTACTAGTGCTCCTCCTCCTCTTCCTCCTCCTCCTCCCACCTGCTTCTTACCTGACACACGCCGTCACCTGTCCGCGGCCCACTACCTTGTTATTACCAATTCCTACTCGTCCTCCACTTTCAGAAACCAGCACCAAAATTCGAGCCTCCTCCGCCTGCACTAGACTTCAACGGGGTAACAATCTGGCTTTAAAAACGGGGTATAATAATAATAATATCCCCGCCAGCCCAAATGCCCCTTGAGACGAAGTTAGGTATTCTGGTCCTGGTCTACCATCTTTTTTTTTTCCTTTTATCACGTCTAGTTGAGTGAGGGAAGCTTAATCAAATATTTGTACGTAATCTGTGGCTGGTCATGCCTTCGTACCTCTCCCTTTCACTGCTCCCTCTGTACCTCCATGCTGCGTCTTCTCTTTCTCTAATCCTCCTCCTCCTAGTCGCGTGTCCATGGCCGGGTGATCGCTGTACCCTTTAGATGCCACTACATAACTTATACTTAACCACTTATCCGTCATTATGCAACCCAGAATCAAGGTTTTAAAAGACACCACACTGCACTCCAATATACGACTGCAGGGAGGTGGTGTGTGTGTGTGTGTGTGTGTGTGTGTGTGTGTGTGTGTGTGTGTGTGTGTGTGTGTGTGTGTGTGTGTGTGTGTGTGTGTGTGTGTGTGTGTGTGTGTGTGTGTGGTGAATAGTGCATCAAGACGCCAGCCACCCATCAGATAGACAGCTCCCACTAAGTGTGAGTGCGTGAGGGAGAGGGATGAGAGGGAGAGGGAGAGGGGAGAGGTGGGCGTGGCGGGCGTAATTACAGGTGGGCTAAAGGTCAGGTGTTTGATGTATCTCAAGCTGTCCTCACATTAGGTGGTGTGGACTCCATTACATTTCTCGGGCGTCTTTTTTTAACATATCTCTCTCTCTCTCTCTCTCTCTCTCTCTCTCTCTCTCTCTCTCTCTCTCTCTCTCTCTCTCTCTCTCTCTCTCTCTCTCTCTCAATATTTGCATGCTTCATAAAACTAAGAGCATAATAAATATGAATAAATATTTTCTATAAACTCACAGGCAGGTAATTCCGGCGAGAGCGAGAGCGAGAGAGAGAGAGAGAGAGAGGAGGAGAGAGAGAGAGAGAGAGAGAGAGAGAGAGAGAGAGAGAGAGAGAGAGAGAGAGAGAGTACACTCGTTTTCATCACAATATTACTAAAGAAAATATAATTAAAATAAACTCACAATTAAAGCATGCACACACTCCCCACACACGAGTCTACAGCATGATCTACACACTTCCGGATGGTGATGCGCTGCGCTGGTAACCCTACGTGTTTACATCTTTTCTTTTTGGTCTACAGAAGGGGAGGATGAAGGAAAGACAGAGGTTAGCAAGTGTCCTTCTCCGGTCTTTTATTTCTTCTTCGTCTTAGGGATTAACAAAAGGCGAGGTTGAAAGAAAGACAGGTTTGTAAGTATCTTTCTCTAGAGTCTTTTATTTCCTTCTTTGTCTTAGAGATTAAAGGAAAGATGGAGGGATCGCAAGCTTCAGCACGTCGCTAGCCACGCACATTGTCACAAATACCTGGCGCTCTCATACGTCGATTTGCTGCTGGAGTCGAAAATTCTACACGATAACGCTGTATTCTGTTATTACGATCTGGAAGAAGGAATACCCCATAATATGAACATGGGAGAGGCTGAAGAAGAAAGTTAGGATTTCTTTATGTTACCTCGGAAACCTTTCATTACACTTTTTCCGTCTTTGTGCTTAAAGAATTGCTGGTGAAGAACTGAGAGCTAATTTTTATAAAGCTTACTTCCTTGAGCATCCAATAAATAGAAAAAAAAGATGGTTACTCTTTCGTATACCTTCCTGTTTCCTAACCTGTAAAGTGTTTTTTTTTTATTTTTATAAGTAAAGAATGCCAGAGGAGTTATGTTCATGGATTATTTTCTCCTTGACTCAAAAGCAACTCTGATAACACATTCTGATCTCAAAACTACCGCGCTTTGTGTATTACAGTCAGTGGGTGAGTGATGGGTGTACCTGGGCACACATTGAACAGTGGTGGGCGTCCCTCAGCTGCCTGGATAATGTTAGCCTTGAGATGACTGTGCTGTGTTCCGTGTTTATCTGGCTGTCTGAATCTAAGGCTGCTTACGTATCACATTATGTTCCTGTCTTGCTAACCTTCTGATTCTGAGGCTCTTGTCTTGTATACAAAAATGATAACCATGTTTCTTTCTTGGGTAGCAAAATAATTCTCCCCTCTTGGCTACTCTGGCTCAGGGATCCTTCACGTATTTACAAAAATGTTACTCTCTTAGCTGACTTAGTGATTCTGGCATTCTTTACCTATCCACACAGAACTTCTCCCTCTTTGGCTCGTCTTCTGACTAGTTTTCTTTATCCACAATAATAACGATGCTCCCTTCTTTGCTGGCCTTGCCTCTGAAATTGTTTATAAATCTGCACTAATATGCTACTCTTTTGTCTGCTCTCCTTCTCCTGGCGTGACTTATATTTCCATGTGTTCTTTCAACATCTGCCCTCAGACTGATGTCCACTTTTGAACATCAATATCTGCGAAAACCACATCCTTTTCCACGGTAAACTCAACTTTAACGTACATCAAGTTTGTGACTTATTACGTAAACGGTCAATAGAACCAATCACAGCGCGTCCCATACATTTTCTACGGTGAATAATAGTGTTTACTGATGACGTGACTGGTATTTCCATTTAGACGAGACCATGCTTAGTTACAACTTGGGCCACATCCTCGTACACATTAGCACCTTATCTCGACTACTTATAACTGCTAAAATAGAAGTTACTGGGATTTTCAAAGGTGTTCTGGTCATAGTCAAACAAGTATTCTGCACTATCAATGAGAAAAACACTCGTGAGAACCTGACTAACTATCAATGTGGCCTCTGAGGGGAAAAAAAAAAAAAAAAAAATCAGGAATCCAAGGAGCTTCAAAAGTACGGCCCTTTATTAGCTCATCTTCTGACTACTCCCCTCGAGACGCGTTGCGGGCCGTGGCGTCGTGAGGGCGAGGCCATTCTGCCACACTGGAGGAGGGCGTGGATGGAAGCGTGGTCATGGTTTGAGGCGAGGGCTGCGTGGTAATCGTGGAGCCCTGAGCTGGCGGTGTTGTGTTATTGGTGTCTGACCGGCCATTAGACACCAGCTGCTCTTGATAATCTTTGGCGTAAATCCTTGTTATCAGCTGGGCCTGGCGTGGTCACAATCTCCCTATTCTTTTCCCGGCTGCTATTCCTGGTGGTGGTGGTGGTGGTGGGGGAGCGGCTGCTGCTTCACCGCTGTTCTGTTCTGCTGTCATATAACCACTAACAGGTTTACAAATGCTAACTGATTGCTTCTCTTCCCCTTCTATAAAATTACCACGCTCGTTCCTCTCCAGCGCAGTTTCTCTCTTCACTTGTTCTCTACTTGCTGGTTTCTTGTCTCGTTTTCTATTCCTTTCTTCCTCCTTCCCGTGAGGCCACAGCGAAGAATAAAGGAAATGATTCCAATGTTGAAAAAAAATAAATAAACCTTATGATGGAAGATTTAGAGAGATAAATTTGCTTAGTCTGCCAGAACGAGGGAGGGGTGGTGAGGTTGCGTGGTGACCTAACAGAAATGTTGGAAATATTCATAGGATTTGAAAGCATAAACGCAAATTATGTCCCCGTCTATCAATCCATCACAGCAGCAAGACGGAACAGTTTCAAGATAATTGGTACAAAATCCTCGTCAAACAAAGCCAAACATTTCAACATTTCCTCTCCAATCGCATCGTCAGCGTCAGGAATTCTCTCGCTCCAATGCAGGCGCCAATTTAACAAACACAGCTTTCAAGAGAAGATTGGGCAAATATTTAGCCTTCAATCTGCACCGAAGAACATTGTGGGTGACCGAAGCAAGGGTTAAATTGCTCCTCGTGTTAAGATTTCTTTTGTTTCTAAGTTGTTAATAATGTGGACAAAAGTTGATATTTCTTACGTCTCCACCAAAAAAAAAAAAAAAATAAATAAATAAATAAATAAATAAATAAATAAACAAATAGATAGATAAACAAAAATGAATAAATAAATAACAAACGAAATACTACTACTACTAATAATAAAGTACGCATTATTTTTCATACCATACAATTCCTTTGATTTTTCTTTGTTCTCTCGCGTTTCTTTACCTCAGTTCTAGCCTCTCTCTCTCTCTCTCTCTCTCTCTCTCTCTCTCTCTCTCTCTCTCTCTCTCTCTCTCTCTCTCTCTCTCTCCATAGGCAATTCGTTATCCATCTATCTATCTATCTATCTATCTATCTATCTATCTATCCATCTCAACTTTTCCTCCTCTTCTTTCTCCACATTTAGTATGCTTCTCTGCTCCCTTTTATTCATTATCCTCCTCCGTAACCTCCTCCTCCTCCTCCTCCTCTTCTTCCACCTCCTTCTCCCGGAATTTCTGGTCCAGCGGCGGCCAGCGAGCCCTCCCTCTCCCTCTCCCTTCCATCTCCCTCTTTCCTCCCTTCTGCATATTGTATCAGCTTCATCCCCCCCACACCACGACACACCCCCACAGCTTCCCGTTCCTCCTTTCCCTCCCTTTGCGGCTGCTTCTCCTTCCTTCCTCTTTCCCTCTTCCTTCCCTTCTCGCACTACATTCATCCTCCTTCCTTTTCCCCCTCTTCCTCCATCTGTAGTTTACTCTTCCTTTAGTCTGGCCGAATCTCTCTCTCTCTCTCTCTCTCTCTCTCTCTCTCTCTCTCTCTCTCTCTCTCTCTCTCTCTCTAATGATGTACGCGCGACTATAATACATTTCCGCCACGTCTTGGCTCTTAAAAATCGATACAATACCTTGGTCCGAAGCCCCGAAGCTCCGAAGCCTCCCAACCTAAATTTCGCTTGCCCCTATTGTGTATTCCTGTTGTTGTTGTTGTTGTTGTTGTTGTTGTTGTTGTTGTTGTTGTTGATGATGATGATGATGTTTTGTTGGTTGTTGTTGATGTTGCTTTTATTGTTGTTTTTGTTGTTATTCTTGATGTTATTGCCCGTTATTATTGTTGTTGTTGTTGTTGTTGTTGTTGTTGTTGTTGTTATTGCTGCTGTTGTTGTCGTTGTTGTTGTTATTGCTGCTGTTGTTGTCGTCGTCACTTCGAAAAATATTTTTTGAAGTCGGCATCCCGCAGCTGGCTGTGTACTGGTGTGGGGGTGAGAGGCTGCCACTCACTTGCACACCGCCTGGCCTTGCCCAGGCTCGCCCTGCCAGACACACCATATGCCTGAGGCAGCAGCGGGAGGCAGCTCGCCTCGTGGCCCGGGGCGGGAGGGACGAAGGACAAGGGAAGAGTGGAGTCGCAATATTCAGTTGAGAGCAAGGTTTGTCCCTCACACCCCGCGGGGCAGCCCTAGAAACAGTTTTGTCCAAGTAACGGAGAGCAGCACGCCCCGCGGCCCCACCGGGTGATATGCTCCTGTATAGTGAGCACAGGGGCGGCAGGGCGGGCGGCAACCTTCCCCACACCGCCTGCGGCTGAGTGCTACGAAACAATTTTGGCCAAGAGGTGGATGTTCGACTCTTGACCAGCAGGGGCACAGGAAACGCAGGTAACAGTGCAGGTGTTTATTCACAGAAGGTGTGAACAGAAGGCTGGAGGTAGGTGATCTCCCGGCGCCAGGCCGCGCACTTCAACTTAACACTTATGACTGAAGCCTAGCTCGTTCACTCATACACGTATTCATGCCTCACACAAGTCTCGCTCATTCACTCGTTCACACAACTAGCTAACAACCACACACCTCCCCCGAGACATAAGGAAGATTCCTTATCTTTGTTATGGCTACCGTAACACATGAAACAAAGTTACAATGATTGAAGTACAGAAAACACGGTACATATACACAAAACAAACACAGCGTACAATGAACACGTACGACTAATCGTAGGTGCTACGGTGCCACCGCACCTGCAGTCGTCTCGGCTCCCTACGCTGTCGGCTGCTTCGACGCTCTGGTTGCTCTCGGCCACGGTGTACCCCGTTACCCTGATGCTCCGGGCTGCCGGGATGGTGGTGTTCCTCGTGACCCTGATGCTGAAGCGCTGCACCGCCATGAGCGGTGTGCCTGCTCGACAGGAAGGGGAGCAAGAGGTCTGTGTGGGCGTAGGTGTCTTCTATTACGCCACATCACGCGACCGCTGCCCATCTTGATGAGGTAGTCTCTCCTTCGCCCAACAGCCACGATGACACCCAGGCGATCCCAGAGGCCTGTCGTGTGATCTTGAACGTCGACGTGGCCACCGAGGTGCAGGAGAGGAAGAGTACGGGCGGACGCGTCGTGGCGAAGTTTCGCTTTCTTCCTCAGTCGCTCTGCCTTGGCGTCGCACTCATCAGCAGCGCGCTGCCACTGCTGAGCGTATGAGCGATGATGAGCCGGGACACAGGACCTCATAGGATGACCGAAGAGGACTTGTGCTGGTGATCGCCCTTCCGCCCTCGGAGTGTTGCGCAGTTCCAGCAACCCGCGAGCGAACGCATCCTCGTCCAGGTGTCCCTGCTGTGTGGTCGTGAGGATCAGCTTCTTCACGGACTTGACCGCTGCCTCGGCGTGACCATTGGAGCGTGGATAATGAGGTGAAGATACACGATGCTCCACCCCCCATCGAGCCAGGAAGCGCCGTACCGATGAAGAAGTGAACTGCGGTCCACCGTCAGTCCTCAGGAGAACAGGCACGCCCGTGTCGGCGAACACACCCCGAAGGACACGAACGAGCTGATCAGCCGATGCTGGACGTGAGCATGCAGACACGTGAGGCCACCCAGACAAGCGATCTACATACACGAGGTATGTACGGCCTGCTGCGTGGAAGTAGTCTGCAGAAACTGACTCAAACACCCTGCTGGGTGTGTCCGTGTCCTGCCAGAGAGGTTCGTTGGCTTGGCTTGGTAGGAGTGGACGGCATAGTGAGCATCCAGAAACGACGTTCTCAACGTCTCTGTCCATACCAGGCCAGTACACCGTTTGTCGGGCCCGTCGCTTGGTGCGCTCCATCCCCTGATGACTGTCATGGAGTCGCTCTAGTGTTTCTCGGCGGAGGCTGTGAGGAATAAGAAGCCTCGGCCCGTAAACCACCAGGTCGTCGTCTACGGCCAGCAGACTGCGCACCGGCCAGTACGTACGCAAGCGGTGATCGAGGTCGTGGCAATGATCAGGGAAGCCCTCGATGATGACGTTCTTGAGCAAGCAGTACTCCCCGTCTCTTGCTGCTGCGGCACGTACCATTTCCACAGTCTGATCCTGGAGTGGTGCTAAGCGGACGCCGTCCTCATTGGTGGCAGATAACGCTGAGATGACCGCTGAGTGGAGAGGGTCGAGGTCACCAGAAGTAGCAGCATCCTCTTCCTCCACTGGGTCCTGTACTGGAGCACGTGAGAGGGCGTCGGGCACACAGTGTGTCGATCCCTTTTGCCAGCTTGCTGTGAAAGAATACTGAGCAAGCTTCTCCCCTCATGCGCTGCAGCCGCAGGTTCTCTATTTCTCCCAACAACTTGCTATTGAGGAGAGGTATCAGCGGCGGGTGGTCGAGCACTAGATCGAAGTGAGGGAGTCCTTTCAGGTAGGTGCCACATTTCCTGACTGCCCAGACCGATTGCAGCCATTTCCAACTCTATTACTGCATAGCGGCTCTCTGTGTCTGTAACAAATCTTGACCCGCATTGCACCATCTTCCACTGGTCACCTGTGCTTCTGCAGGAGAACGAATCCAAATCCGTGCATCCTTGAGGCGTCAGTCTGTAGCATCGTTGGTAATGATGGGTCGAAGTATGCCAAGACAGGTGGGCTGACGAGACACTGTTTCACCTTCTCAAACGCCTCTTCATGGTTAGGAGACCAGCACCAACTGTTCTTCGGGCGTAAGAGATCTCTGAGGGGTTGTGCAGCTGCAGCCACAGCAGGAGAAAAGCTTCCAAGCTGGGTTTGTAAGACCCATGAATGATCGTAAGTCGGTGATGTGCTGTGGTCGTGGGAAGTCAGAGATTGCCTTAACTTTCTTTGAGTCTGTCGTGTAGCCTTGTCCAGAAACAGAGTAACCACAGTAATCTACCACTCTTTCCGCGAATGTAAACTTCTGTGGGTTGAGAGTGATGCCGTGCTGGTCACACCGCCGCACAATCTGAATGACATGGGCTAAGTGCGCACTGTAGGTGGAGTCATAGGCCAGGATGTCGTCCACGATCTTGATGGTGTTAGGTATGTCGCCGAGAGCTTGGTCTCCTCGACGGTTATACTCGTCTCCAGACGAGACGAGACCCATAACCGCTCGCCGAAACTTGTACCGACCCCAAGGTGTTATGAAGCAGGTTAAATCCTGGTCTTCTTCTCTAATGGGGACTTGAAAATACCCCATCTTGGCATCAAGAGTGGTGAACCAAACTGCTCCGGTCCCGATCGAGGCGATGGCGTCATGAGGTGAGCGCACTGGATACACGGGCCTCTTCACGTAACGGTTGAGTCGTGTCAGGTCAACACACAGCCTTACACCAGATGTCTTTTTTGGGACAGGCACGATGGGGTGGCACCATGCCGTAGGGTAGTCCACACTCTCGATGATTCCCTTGTTAAGCAGCTCTTCCAACTGGCTCTTAATTTCTTCACGCCAATTGTAAGGGATTGTACGAGATGCTGTTACGGCGAAGGGTCGAGCGTCGTCTGTCAACTCGATGGCCATGGATCCACCAGCCCATTGCACGTAAACCTTCCTTTGCTTCGAAGACGCTGGGAAAGGCCTTGATCACAGCAGCAGCGTGCCCCGCACGCTGCTGTGGCGTTGGGTCGTAGGAATGAGGCCAGCTGATCACTTCTGTGGGCGTAGATAGAGGTGGCTGCGAGGCGGTCGGGTACTTGATGGAGCTGTTGCCGGTGTGCTGTTCTTCCCTGCGTAGCGGTCGGATTTGAGCCGGAAAATCTTCGGGGAGGATTCCGAGAGCGATGGAATCGTACCAGCTAAGCAGCGCCCCCTTCACCTCCTTCACCACGCTCACAACAGTCTCAGCTTCCCTGTCGCCCAGTTGCAAGTGCGACGAGAAAGTTCCTACACAGGTGAGGGGGGTGATTACCGGCAGCATAAAGTCCATCACCATCAGCGGGCGCCAAGCTGGAGGGCGGGATTCCAAGGAGTGTTGCCGTGTCGAGGCCAATAACGGTCGTTTCGGCCCCAGAGTCAGGGAGTCCACGTAATCTTGTCTCTTCCAGCGGGATGTGTGGCGGTAATGAGCACCTGGGGCGCAGGTCGTGCCGTCACCGTCTTTGTGTATACGCCTGATAAGAGCTGGTATACACTGGCACTGGCTCCCCGCCTCGGGCCTGCACCGCGATGAGGAGAGACAGTTGAGGAACTCCTCGAAGCTCCTCGTCGTTTCCTCACTGTCTGCTGACATACACTCGCAAAATGCCCTCTTTTCCCGCAGTTACGACACACTTTATCTATTGCCTGGCATCCCCTTTTGTCACTGCGACAATCTTTGCCACAACGATAACAGCCCGTGGGGCTTGAGCCCCCGAAACTGCCCCTTCCTGTAGTTCGAGACAGCGTTCACACCATGGCTCGAAGAGTGAGAGCCGCCCCTTAGTACTGCACTACACTGGTTAGCGCTCTCTGATGCTCTGCAAATATCTATGGCGTTTTCAAGGGTGAGTTTCTTGTTTTCCAGCATGCGTTTCAGAGCCACTTCGTCTCGTGTCCCCAACGACAATTCTGTCACGCAGCTGATGGTTTATGCACTGGTCGCAAAAGTCACAGAAATTGGCGATTTCCTTTACAGCACATAAAAAGTCGTCAAAACCTTCTTGCGTTTCTTGCACGCGGGGAGTAGAAGTCTCTTCTATCCATGATGATGTTGCGCTGGCTTCGCAGGTACTCACACATTGCATCGAGGATGGTTCTTAACTCCGCGTCTCTCGGTAAGCTTATCCCGTAGCGAAGTGTACGGGTCCACTCGTCGTCTAGGACAGCAGCGAGTGCCGCCCTCTGCTCAGCCAGGGAGAGACAGTCTATCCTGGCGAGGGTTACGTATCCTTCAAACTTATGGCGCCACGTGTCGAACTCACGTAAAGATGCTGACGCCGTTAAGTGAGGAATGATGGTGGCGGACGTCGGGAACCTCGCGCCCTGGGTAGACGTGCTGCGGGCTGTGGTTTCGCCTTCATTGCTCGCCGTGGTGCGACTGGGAGCTTGTGTCCCCACTCTCTCCAGCAGCTGGGTTAAACGCTCCTCGCGAGCCTGACTCTGCTCCGACTGTCGCGCTAGCAGGGCAGCCAGCGCCTCCAACTGCTTCTCCATTCTGCGCCGTACCCACTGCAGCCTTGTCCTGATCCTACTCACTGCGCCATGTTCGACTCTTGACCAGCAGGGGCACAGGAAACGCAGGTAACAGTGCAGGTGTTTATTCACAGAAGGTGTGAACAGAAGGCTGGAGGTAGGTGATCTCCCGGCGCCAGGCCGCGCACTTCAACTTAACACTTATGACTGAAGCCTAGCTCGTTCACTCATACACGTATTCATGCCTCACACAAGTCTCGCTCATTCACTCGTTCACACAACTAGCTAACAACCACACAGTGGACAAACAAGCGCTGTGGCCACGACGGGCGAGACGCTGGAAACCGTCGCCGCCCTCCTGCATCCGCCTGCTTCCTGCTGCTGCCTGCTGCCTCGCTCCGCTGCCTCGCTCTGCCTCTCCCTCCATCTGTCCCGTGTATCGCCTCCTATCGGGCCGTGCCTTCCTGCCGGCCCACACTCCCTGCCTGCCACAGTGATGACCTCATCCCGCGCGCCCCACTCAGGCCCGCTCACTGCTATTCCAGGCTCAACTTCTACGCACACCACACGCCAACTTTCCTCATCACTTCTTTAGATGAGCATCTCATCTCACGCGCTCATGCCCACGCACGTACGTCGGCTCAGGGGGAGGCCGCCGTTCCTGTCGGGCCGGCCGGGTGGAGGAACCTTTGGGAAAACACCTAGTGAAGACATGACTAAGAATGCCATCCTTCTGGTGCCTCAGGACGCTCCTCCCCCGCCTGAGTCCCTCCTGGAAGGTTGTTCAGACTCCACAGGGACCACAGACACCGCCACCCAAGGACTGTGTAATCCTTGCCTGACTTGTGGCCGGGGATGAGGCAGATGGTAGTGGTGGTGGTGGTGGTGGTGGTGGTGGGCGTGGGCACCAATGTACGGGACCACCGGGGGCTCGGCAGCTTGCTCAATTCCAGGCACAGTCAGCCCACAGGCGAGGGAGGTGTTCAGTTGAAGGGCTGCACCTCAAGAGTCCGTCCTTGAATGAATACGGATGAGAGACTAAAGTTGAGTTGCGTCTCAAAGGAGGCGCGGCAGAATAAATTAAGATGATTCGGCTGTGTTCTCAGGAGGGGGCAGGATTATGAGGAGGGTGTAGGCTGAGCATGGGGGAATGGAGGTAAGTGGAGGAGGGGGAGGCGGGAGGAGGGAGAGAAACACACGAGAGAGAGAGAGAGAGAGAGAGAGAGAGAGAGAGAGAGAGAGAGAGAGAGAGAGAGAGAGAGAGAGAGAGAGAGAGAGAGAGAGAGAGAGAGAGAGAGAGAGAGAGAGAGAGAGAGAGGGGAATAGCAGAGCAACGCAAGGCCCAGGGGACGAAGGTTGGGAACAGTAACTCACGCAGTATAAAAAGCAATACAACAAGGCTACGTATAACACCATTTATCATCATTCCTCTACTGTGCGCCACTTTTCCCATCCCCCGTACAAGTGGCTGCCTGACCACTTTAAGAGCAGCCGGGGAAGAGCAGAGCGGCAGGCACCCTAACCACACTGCATTTAAGTCAGCGGTTCTCGCCAAACGCTGGTGCTAAAGGGCAGACTAGCCAGCAGTAATGTAGCATCATGTAGCATCATCAACACGGTGCTAGAACGTCACACCAGTCATCACCTCACGCCATGCTTCTGCCATCCTCGCCCTCCCTAAGCGGTGCCATACAAGCGTGCCTGCAAGAGTGCCACTCCCAACAACAGCAGCCGCCACTACACAGATTCAAAGGAGAGAGAGAGAGAGAGAGAGAGAGAGAGAGAGAGAGAGAGAGAGAGAGAGAGAGAGAGAGAGAGAGAGAGAGAGAGAGAGAGAGAGAGAGAGAGAGAGAGAGAGAGAGAGAGAGAGAGAGTTATCAGAGCTGCACCGCCCCGAAATATCGATCACGGAATTAAATTAACAAAATAAATAAGTAGATATATAAATAGATAAAATAAGTAAATAAAAAAGTTCGTACTTAGCGCCATTCATAATCCATATTGTTAAAAGAATGACAACTAAGGGAAAACAAATGAACTGTTAAAAAAAAATTAATGAAACAAACTGTCAGAAAATAAATAAAGGGAAATACATACAGAGAGAACAATGAAACAATTTGTAAGGATAAATCTATTAAAATCTGAAACAATTTAAATGGAAAAAAATAAGTGAAACATAATTAGTAAAAAAAAAAAAACATACAAAAGCAAGTAAATTAACAAACACTGAAAGAAACACAGAAAAGTGAGAAAATAAAATAAATACATAACAAAACAATGATACAATAAGAAAAAAAAAATCCATCAAACTTAATCCAAGAGAAAAATAAAACTCTCTCTCTCTCTCTCTCTCTCTCTCTCTCTCTCTCTCTCTCTCTCTCTCTCTCTCTCTCTCTCTCTCTCTCTCTCTCTCTCTCACCCTTCAAGTGTCAAGAAACCATAAGACACTATCACACATTCAGCCAGCGCATCATAAGCCGAACATGAAAAGGTTAACAAGACTAAGGCGAGGCGACCACCACCACCACCACCACCACCACCACCACCACCAGGCCTAATGTCAGTCATCGAGAACAAAGACAAAGATAGAAAGCGAGAGGAACACACTGATAAAAACGTGATACAAGTGTTAGTCGCTGTTGGGCACTTACTCGTACACCTATTACCACCTGTTATTGAGGAGGCCAGATGTTACGATCGGAACGTGTTTGGACGGCTGTTATCAACCAATACTATGACTATGCAGACCGGAGTATGTGAGCAGCCAGAACAAATAAGTTAGCAATTACTGAGAACATCATAATTTGAAATGTTGGCTGAGCATCCACGTACACAATTCCCTCACACGATAGAGTGACGGAGGAGAGAGGAAACGGAAGGAAGATAAGAGGAGAATAATTTTCCCGGTTGGCTGAATGGAGTGCAGAATAACCCTTCTACAAGAACGTAAAGAACTCTGTACGTATATATCATAAATGAACAAAGCTACTGAAAATGTTCCTTCCGTCACCGCCACAAGCCCAAGCATCTCTCTAACACTCGCTAACACACACGAATCCCTCTTTCTCCCTCTGCTCTCCCTCTCCCCCAGCGGACTCCCGAGCACCGACAGCACCCCAGCCCAGCCCAGCACTCAATAATCATAAAAAGTAATAAAGAGAAATTCAGCAGGAACAAAGGCGTGTGTGTGAAGCGGCGCCCTTGTTCCGGCTCGCTGCGCCCCTCGACTAACTCCCTCACTGGCGCCACCTCCACCTTCCAAAGTTTCGACAATTGCTTTCGGATTTCTCTTTTACACTTTCGGTTGGGAATGGCGGGTACCCGTTGGTGGTGGTGGTGGTGGTGGTAGTGGTGGTGGTGGTGGTGGAGGCAGCGGCGGCGGTGGTGGTGGTGGTGGTGGTGACTGCGGCTTGGCTCCTTTTTAACTCCAGCCTTCTTATTCTTATTTTTTACTCTCTCTCTCTCTCTCTCTCTCTCTCTCTCTCTCTCTCTCTCTCTCTCTCTCTCTCTCTCTCTCTCTTTTAATTACTGGCATTAAGAAAGTTATTTTTGCTTTTATATAAAAAAAATCACTATTTTTATCGCTCTCAGCATTTAGAATATTAAGTACTTAGAATAAAAATTAATACTAGCTTCGTGTGTGTGTGTGTGTGTGTGTGTGTGTGTGTGTGTGTGTGTGTGTGTGTGTGTGTGTGTGTGTGTGTGTGTGTGTGTGTGTGTGTGTGAGTGCTCGTGTTTGTTATCAGCGCCATCTTGGGGACGCGGCCATCACGGGACTCCAACCTCTCGCAGCGTAACTACCAAACTTTTAACTCTGAGCAGCTTTCCCTTATTTCTCGATGGAGTGAGGGCGCCGCGATGGAATGGAGGGGATGGGGAGAGGACGGGAGGGGCCAAAGACTCAACCCCTTCACTACCTACTCTGTACCTTTCCCGCACGTAAACACAAGCCTGCCCAGTCGTCATATACACACGCAGCGTTGCCAAAACTCACTTACATGATATCAGTGTCATAGTAAACCAGCTCAGATCTCTTAAATAACCACAATTTAATAAAAAAAAGTCATCCAGTACGACCTTTGCGCCGCTCCACCCCCCTTGCCAATCCTCCTATTACCATCTGTCTTCCTTATCCATATAATCATCTAACCTTCTCTTGAAACTGCCTATAGCGTGTTGGCGCTGATCACATGACTGCTAAAGACTATTCCACACACCCACCACTGTTTGTGAATCATTTCTTACCAAAATCTTTCCTAAAACGTAAACTTGTCTTGCTTATATCCGTTACCTAAAATTCTGTTACGATTGTTTACTGAAAGAACTTCACATTTGCATCACTTAAATTCACCCAAATCTTACTCAGCGCCATTCAGACTCATCCAAAACGATCTCTGTGCATCTCTAACTCATTCAAATCTAACTCACTGTCACTCAAACTCAACCTAAGATGCTTCAGTGCCACCTAACGTCACGTCAACTCATTCACACGACCACGCTGGCATTCAAGACTAGCCCAACACGATCTCAGTGCCACTAACCATCACTTCACATGTGCTAAAAGTGCCAAGTATGATTATTATTTCTATTATCATTATTATTTTTTTATTATTATTTATTATTATTATTATTTTATCTTATTTATCTGTTTTCCATTATTACTTATTAATTTATGCATTTATTTTTGTCGTCCTCTACGGAAGCAGTGAAGGTCAAAGCACTTAACATTCCACTAAGGCCACGAACGTCACCTAACACTTCCCAAGGCGCTTTCTTCCACCTACATCCACTCTCTACACAACAACAACAACAACAACAACAACAACAACAACAACAACAACAACAACAACAACAACAGCTCAACCTCCTCCTCCTCCTCTTCCACATACAACTAACAACCAGAGACCCTTCCCCCCCACATCACCACCATCAACACATACCCCACAAGAGCGACCCCCCCTCCCTGCCCGCCGCGTCATCTCGCATCAAGCAGGTTAAAACAAAACGGTGTGGGGTAAGTTGGCAGCGGACACCCAGCTGACTTCCGCTGCCAGCCGCACGATCACGACTGCTCATTATTAACCTAATTACCTAACGTGATTATGGGCGCCCGCGGGATGGGGAGGGGAAGAGATGGGAGGGGAGGGGTAGGGGCGGTGAGGGGAGTAATTACATTAGGGAGGAGAGAGGAAACGGGAAGGAAGAAAGAGAAGGAGAATACTTTCTTCCCAGCATATTAAATGACGGACGAATGAGAGAGAGAGAGAGAGAGAGAGAGAGAGAGAGAGAGAGAGAGAGAGAGAGAGAGAGAGAGAGAGAGAGAGAGAGAGAGAGAGAGAGAGAGAGTGTGTGGAATCTGCTATGTAATTTACGGCTGTGATTATTTTCAAAACTCGTTAAAAATCAGCGAATAAACAAACAAATCGACAAATATATAGAGAGAGTGAGAGTTAATTAAAAAAAAAAAAAATTTAGATGAACACAATGTTGGACACACACACACACACACACACACACACACACACACACACACACACACACACACTAAACACTAATGAGGAATCACATAAAATAACAATAAAAAAAATAACAGGAGGGGTAAAAGTTGAAAGATAAAACACTAGAAAAATAAATAAATAACAATAACCTTCTAACATAGCTTCTGACATAACTTACAATTTAGTTACGTAGTAAATTGACAAAATATCATAAAAAAAAGAAAACAGTAAGAAAACAATAACAGTAGAGTGTATTTAATTTGTTATATTCGTAATAAAAATACTAAACAACAACAAGAACAGTAAAAGGATAAAAATAAACAAAAAAAAGTAACAAGCAAAACAAACAAAAACCCCAAAATTAACTAACTAGCTTCATAAATAAATAGATAGATAAATAAATGAATAAATAAATAAATAGAAGAGAAGGAAGAAGAAAAGTAGGAAAAGAAAGACGACGATAATGAGAGAGAGAGAGAGAGAGAGAGAGAGAGAGAGAGAGAGAGAGAGAGAGAGAGAGAGAGAGAGAGAGAGAGAGAGAGAGAGAGAGAGAGAGAGAGAGAGAGAAAATGGAAAAGAAACAAGAGGTCAGGAAAAGGACACACTTGTAGCAAAGGAGAAAAAAGAAAGAGAAGAAAGAAAAACAGAGAAAAACCAAAGGAAAGAAGGAAGGAAGGAAAAAGTAAGAAAGGATAAAGACAAGGAGTGAAAGGATGTAGGAAGAAACGACGAAAGAAGAACGAAAAGAAAAGAATCGAAGAAAAAATAAAAAAGGACAGAAATCATAAACGAAAAAGAGAACATAAGAAAGGAAGAGAAGAAAAGAATGATGGAAAGAAAATTAAAAAAAAGGGGAAAGACAGAAGGATAGATGGAAGGAAAGAAGAACAGAAAGGCGAAGAGGAAGGAAGGAAGGAAGGAAAGAAAAAGGCGGAAAAAAATTGTAAGAAAAATGGAAGCAAACATGAAAGGAAGAAGGGGAGATGAAAAATCGGGAAAAAGGAAGAAAGAAAGGAGAGAAAGAAGGAAGGAAAGAAGGAAGGAAAGAACTTCTATCAAATTGTGGGGCAATTCTGGAAGGTTACTGCCTAATGTTGTTAAGAGTGACGCGTTAGGGAAGGAAGGAAGGAAGGAAGGAAGGAAGGAAGGAAGGAAGGAAGGAAGGAAGGAAGGAAGGAAGGAAGGAAGGAAGGAGGGAAGGAAAAAAACACAGAATTAAAACAAGCTACGCCAGAAAGTAAACAGAGAAGTAAACGTGAAAAAGGAATAAGAAAAGGAAGAGAGAGAGAGAGAGAGAGAGAGAGAGAGAGAGAGAGAGAGAGAGAGAGAGAGAGAGAGAGAGAGAGAGAGAGAGAGAGAGAGAGAGTATGAAGGAAATTTATGGACAAATGAACGAATGAATGAATGAAGGAAGGAAAGAAGGAAGTAAATAAAAAATTGACACGAAAATAAAATGAAAGAACAAATGAATAAATGAGGAAACGCAAAGGAATTCAATAAAGAGATACATAAAAGGGAAGAAAGAAAGAAAGAAAGAAAGAAAGAAAGAAAGAAAGAAAGAAAAGGAAAAAGCACTGAACGTCAGGAGGAAAGGAGAAAAAGTGTGTGTGAGAGAGAGAGAGAGAGAGAGAGAGAGAGAGAGAGAGAGAGAGAGAGAGAGAGAGAGAGAGAGAGAGAGAGAGAGAGAGAGAGAGAGAGAGAGAGAGAGAGAGAGAAATACAAAAAAACATATAAAAAAAAAGCAGAAGCAAAGCACAGAAGAAGAAAATATAGAAGAAAAAAGACAACGCAGGAGAGATGAGAAAGGAAGAAAATAAAAAAATAACGAAAGAAGTTTAAAGCAAATGGTAAAAAGGGAAAAGCGGAGGAAGATGAGAGAGAGAGAGAGAGAGAGAGAGAGAGAGAGAGAGAGAGAGAGAGAGAGAGAGAGAGAGAGAGAGAGAGAGAGAGAGGAAAAAGAGAGGAAAAAGAGAGGAAAGCGAAGAGTGGAAGAAAGGTGATGTGAGGAAGGAGAGATGATGAACGAGGAGGGGAGACCGGGTGAAAGAGATTGAAGGTAAGGAAAGAAGGAGAGGGGAAAGCAAACACACACACACACACACACACACACACACACACACACACACACACACACACACACACACACACACACACGGGCGAGGGGAGGATGAGCCATATACTGTCGATGAGTGCAAATGAAGAATTATTCGGTGCAGTAATGTGATCATTCTCCCTATCTCTGTCTGCTGCCTGTCTGTATGTCTGTATGTCGCACCGCTCCCCTCCCTCATTCTCTCTCTCTCTCTCTCTCTCTCTCTCTCTCTCTCTCTCTCTCTCTCTCTCTCTCTCTCTCTCTCTTAGACTGAGGGGAGGGGCGACCCCGCTGGACCTCTCGAAAACCTTCCCTCCTCCAGCTGTGGCAGCTTGGTAAGTGCACAGCATATTTACGAAGGTCGCAATACAGCCCACACTAGGCCTCGCAGGCAAGCAGGCAGCCAGGCAAGCAGACGAAGAGTGGAGAGCTGAGGCGGGCGGGCGACCAGACTCCCAGGGCGACTCGCTCCCCGCCCCAGCGGGCCGAGGAGGCGCCGCCACTAAGAACATTACTGCTCATCAAGAGTCTTTCCCCCTCACCCCCACCCATCCTCCACCTGGTGGCGGAGCCGCTCAATGGTGGGATGCCACCCCATTTCTGCCTGCCTACCCCCGTCCCGTCCCGCCCACTTCCCTCCCCCGCCTCAGCCCGGGACACAGGCCTCCTGGTGCCAGTCTCCGTCACTGGCCTATCATCATTGCACTGTCATCTTTCACTCACGACCAGTGAAGAAGGCTGCACAGCCTCGCCACAGCTTCACACCGCCGCGCCGGGGACCTGTGGCCACACTTCCTGGTTCCCTCAGTACGCGGTCAAGTATTCCGCTGGACACATTTCTTCCCGTCACGCGTCACCGCGTTGTGACTGACAGCCTTGCATGACGCGCCCCGCCCCGCTGCGGGTCGCCGCCATCAGGCCACAGAGGCGCGCGCTCTAATTTCATCAATTGGAAAGGAATCGTCATCATAATCACGGACTCGCCGGCTAATGGCGGCAATAAGCGATGCCATTTCTGACGGAATTATAACAGGCGGGAATTGACCACAATCTGCCACCTCATTATGTGCCATGACCATGTGTGTGTGCGTATGTGTGTGCATGTATATCTCGTGTGTGGGCGTCTTTATATATATATATATATATATATATATATATATATATATATATATATATATATATATATATATATATATATATATATATATATATATATATATATATATATATATATATATATATATATATATATATATATATATATATATATATTGCACACTCGTACATCAGGCGCAGCAGCAGCAGCGGCCATTACTATTCCACTTCAGCACCAAGGCGCCCTGCAGCGGTGCCATCAATCACGGCAGTGTGCCAGGCCCGGCAAGTTCAGCCAGCACAGCTTTTGTTCCATCTGCTACCTGATCTTTTCCTCAAATGTTCTCCATTTAAATTTCTTTAACGCCTCTAAAAAATATTTATCTGCCTTTTCCCAACTCACCTCCATTCTCAGTAATGAATTAGTTTGCGTTTTGGTGTAATCTGATCACAGCGGACACGTGAGACTAACCACGGTGGAGACAATGAGACTTTGTCACCTTACACCCTGATATTTCCAACCATCTTCCACACTAAGTAAAGCAGAGGTGACCTGGTGATCCAACAGGAAGGGGGAGCCAGCTATTCTTTCTCTGTGTGTGTGTGTGTGTGTGTGTGTGTGTGTGTGTGTGTGTGTGTGTGTGTGTGTGTGTGTGTGTGTGTGTGTGTGTGTGTGTGTGTGTGTGTGTGTGTGTGTGTGTGTGTGTGTGTGTGTGTGTGTGTGTGTGTGTGTGTGTGTGCGCGCACGCGTACGTCAGAATGCATGAAAAAAAATTGCGGTCTGCAGTCACTTAATTTATATACCAAATTCTGTGTGTCCCGTAAATTCCCCTCATAAACTTTGAAGGTGTTGATTTTTCCCTCCCGTGCATGGCTGGCCGAGGTGAGGGAGTGTGCGATGGGGGGAGAGATACTGGCAGAGAGAGAGGATTCGGGATAGGGGAGTGGAGGAGGGTAGGGGGAGGCTGACTCGGAGATGTGCCGGGGGGAAGGTGAGGGAAGCGAGGAAAAGGGAGAGGAGGAGGTGGAGAGGGTGGGGAGGGAGAGGGTGACACATGACAGGCGAGACAAAAGCAAATGCCACCTGTCATCAGCTGCGTGAGGGGTACAGGGCAGCAGGTCACACACACACACACACACACACACACACACACACACACACACACACACACACACACACACACACACACACACACAGTAGCAGGTGCACAAGGAGTTCGCTCCCCTGCGTGGCTCAGGTGTACAGGAATCCAGGTAATTACTTGAGATCAGTGGTCGCGATCAATGCCAGGTAGAAATATAATAGAAATAACAATAATAATAATAATAATAATAATAATAATAATAATAATAATAACAATAATAATAATAATAACAATAATAAAAATAATACTAACGATAACAGTAATAACAGTAATAACAGCAGCAGCACAAAACACAGGAATGAACGCCAGAGAAAGGCAGGCTAAGCAGCGGCCGGGAAGCTGAGGCAGGAGCATGACTCGGGCGGGAGCAGGACGGCCTCCATCCCGCGCGGCGACTGGCTGACTGCAACGGCTGGCGGAGGCGGCGGCGACGAGGACGGCGGCGGGCGGCGGGAGGTCTTCGTGCCGGCTGGAAAACCGCGCGGGGAAGTTGGCTCCGCACCCCGCCACGCTGCCAGCCGCTCGACGCACCCACACCCCGAGGACCTCTGCGGCACCCACTACCACAAGACAGGATCTGGCCGAGGTGGTGTCAATACTGCGCCCTCAGGAGTGTTGGCACGCCGGTGTGGAGGTCGTGGCACTGTGGGCATAGGTGAGGTGCCGTACGAGTTGCGGAGAGCCGTGTTGGCAGCAGGTGTGTTGGCGGCGTGGTGCCAGTGTACCTGTGGCAGTGGAGGCGGGAGTATTGACGGTGTTTCGCTCTGCGTCTCGCCCAACGTGGCCCTCACTGTGTTGCTCGCCCACCCTCGCTCGCATCGCGGAGAGGGAGGCTGTCGCTGCCGCTGCCGCTGCCTTGCCGCCGCCCCGCTGCTTCTCCACGCCCTGCACATTGCTCATGCCGCCGCCCTCACCGCCCTGCCACACCACCACGATTTATTGTTGAATTTGGCGGGCGGGCGTTGCGTGCCCCGCCGCCCCTCCATTACTCTCCGCGGGGAAGACTGATGAGGAGAGCAGAGCGCGGGGGAGACGACCACCACCACCACGACTAACACGCCCTCCAGACGAGGTGCCTCCGTGCGTGTGTGCGTGCGTGCCAGAACAGATCAACGAACTTCATCCCCCACGACACCACCACCACCACCACTACCACTAGGCGCAACACCAGCACAAGGCAGGGGTGGTGGTGCAGGGACGACTTACAGACATAACACAGCACAACACCACCACAGCCACCGCCAGCAACAGCAGCAGTAGTAGTGACAGCACGAGGTGGTGGTGGTGCGGCAGCGTGCACCGGCAGAGTCGCGAGGCAGCAGCAGCAGCAGCAGGATAACCACAAGAGCAGCCACACTCACGATGATGGTGGTGGAGGAGGACCGCGAGGAGAGAAGAGGCCCAAAGGGAGAGGGAGAGAGGGAGTGAGGTGACCCAGGACCGCCATGGAGGAAAGGAGATTTACCTCCAAACTACAATCCTCCTCCTCCTCCTCGTCTTCCTCCCCATCGTGCCTCTTCCTCCTGCCCCTCCTGCTGCTTCCCCTCAACTTCCTCCTCGTCCTCCTCCTCCTGGCCCCGCCCCTCGCCGCCGCCGCCCACGGTGAGTACACACAACTGATAAAGGACAGGCACAGGCAAAAACTGATAAAGAATAAATAAGACAAAGGACACGCCGCTGCTTTAGGGCGTCGTATATTCACGCTAATTTGGCGCACCAGTATTCAGGGCTTGGCTATTTTATTTATTCTCTCTCTCTCTCTCTCTCTCTCTCTCTCTCTCTCTCTCTCTCTCTCTCTCTCTCTCTCTCTCTCTCTCTCTCTCGTGTGTGTATGTGAGGTGCGGATATTGGCTGCTAATTTCCGTGTGTTGTGAAAGGATAAGCTGCTGTTGTGTGCTGTGCTGTAAGGGAATGGATGCTGTTCCTCGTGTGCTGTGCTGTGCTGTGAGGAAGTGGATGCTGTTCCTCGTGTGCTGTGAGGGATTGGGTGCTGTTCTTTGAGTGCTGTGCTGTATTAGGTGCTGCAATATTCTGTACAAAAGTTAGGTGCTGTTCCACGTATACTGTGCTGTGATGAAAATATGTGCTGCTGTTTCCTCGTGTGCTGTACGGCGATCGTGTTGAAAACCTACATACTTTGACTTCGAGCATCAATCAACACGGCATAATTACCTCAAGAACAACGACCGGGAGACCAGATGTGAGCCAGAGTTAAGACCGAGTACAGACAGCAATAACGATTGAACGACCAGCTCATGAACTAATTGACTGACTAACTGACTGACTGCTTAAGCCGCCACAACACAGGATCACATGGCGCCGCGATTAACAAGAGCCTATTACCGTCAGTCCCTCGCCACCACCTGTCACGTCCAATGGGGTACAAGGGATGGTAATGGGGAGGGTCATGACTGCCACGCCTGCTGCTGACTGATTAACACTTTTTCTACCATGGTCGTCTTTTAAAACTTGGTCATTGTACTATTTTTTTTTTTTTTTTATGTAGGGGGAGCACTATCCTTTTTTGTTTTTACTGAAGTCCCTGTACTATTAATTTTTTATGTAAGAGAGGCACTGGTCAAAGGCAACAAAAGGAGGCCTACTGAGGTGCCGATCCTTAAAAAGTTAAAAGGATCATCAAAAACTGAAGGATAAGTGTCTTGTTTTGATGGATATAAAGAAGAAAAGAATGTAAAGAGGAATTTCATCTATGTCTTAATTAGAGAAGTACATGTTTTAGAGACTGCAGTACGGAGGAATAAAAAAAATGTAGAAGATTATAGGAGTGACTAGCAGTTAAAGGGTTAAGGTGCCGCAAGAACACTGCCATACTGCGCCATAGTCTAAGAAAGTTGAGGAAAACAATATCAAACCGTGAAATAAAAGAACATTGAGGCTACAGATCTAATTACAATGGAAAAAAAGATATTAACAACCTTATATACATGCATCATCTTAACTACAAATACGTCATGACCTACCGCACGTCCAAAAGGTTTAGATGAGACACAAGAGACCCGTATCCGTATTCGTAAACGTTTCGGTGTCTTATTTCGTATACTTTTCTGGTTTTCTGGTGGAGGTTATCAGGATATCCAGTGGTATTATCATATTATCAGGATTGTAGTAATGATAATGGGTGAAAAGCATGGTGAAGACCTGCCTAATTTCTCCTGTGGCCTTTAGAAGTAATCCTGGTGAGAAAACGAAATATTTAGGAATAAGATGAATAGATGAACAGACTGACTGATTGACTGGTTGATTTAAGGCGTCACTACTAAGAGGTCGCATGTGGCGCCGAGGCAAAGAGGCGAACACAATGACAGGGCATTTGGGAACCCTTAAGAGTGTCACCATGAAAAAAAAAAAAAAAAAATCCTAACAAGAGCACATGTTTATAAAGGATGGTAGATGAAGAGATAGACTGATGGATTAGTTGAGTTAATGCTTCAATAAAAAGGGATCACATCGGGCAGAAGCAGAGATGATAATGACAAACAGCATTTCTTAAGTCACCGTCACAGCATCACAGATGAATACACAGACTGAGTGACTGACTATGAGTGATTTATTAAGTTATTATAAAAGGATCATTATGGCCTCGAAGCAAACAGGTGATAACTGACACACAGCATTCCCGCGCCTTCAAAGCCTGCCCCTCCCAAGTAACGCCAAGAGACACCACAACTATGGCACGCATCCAGATACGCCTCGCTCTCTCACCACAAGACGACTCTTTTCAAAGGCCACAGAGACGCTTAACCAGGTTCTGATAAGTGTTTCTCCAGTTAATAAAGTAGAAATCTTGTTAGTCTGTCACTAGAACGGTAAAAATATCACTAAAACCCCGTGTCTCTTCAACTACACCCTTTGGAGTGTTTCAGAAGTGTGTTCCTAAAAGCTCACCTCGCAACGCCCAGCTCATGTGCTATGCCGGTCAGCCCACTGCCGACAAAATCCACAGCCACCTTTAAAGCGCCTGCCGCTCGCCACACATCACGGGACACACCGCCAGGAGTCCTCGGCGGCGGCAGCGCTGAAGCATACGAAGGGAACGAGTGTGCAGCAGCATTCCCAGTCTAGGTGTTGCATTTGAAGAGGCAGAGACATGGAAAATAAAGAAAAAAGACATAGAAAACGAAGACGATGATAGTGATGCTGTTAATGATGATGGTGATAATGATAAAGGTGAAATAAACAGAAGAAAAGAAGAAAAAAGAGTACAACAGCTTCGGCAACAACAACAACAACAATAATAGTACTACTCCTACTACTACTACTACTACTACTACTAATGATGATTAATAATAATAATAATAATAATAATAATAATAATAATAATAATAATAATAACAACGTTAATATCTCGATAATTCAATGAAAAGTTTCACTCAACACTACGTTCGTTGCAGGCTGAACGTGTGCAAAAGTGGGGGGGGATGGGGAAAGGGAAGAGGGGAGAACATAAAGTCAAAGATAGGGTGGGAGGGACGCATGAGGTGGGGAGAGAGGGAGAGGTACAGTCAAGGAGGAGGAGGAGGAGGAGGAGGAGGAGGAGGAGGAGGAGGAGGAGGAGGAGGAGGAGGAGGAGGAGGAGGAGGAGGAGGAGGAGGAGGAGTGAATCGCAAACAATGCTTCCCGCCAAAACTGTTCGGGTTATGAGCATGAGCTATGGGGGGAAGGGGGAAGTTAATTAAAAAAAAAGTTTTATCATATATTCTTTCATGATAAAAAATAAAGCAAGTTACTTTTTCCTATAACCCGGAAAAAAAACTAACTAACTAAAGGGAAAAAACAAAAATATGCGTTAGTTCTTTTTTCAGTTTACATCAACAATTTCGCCTTTCTATTTACTTTATATATATATATATATATATATATATATATATATATATATATATATATATATATATATATATATATATATCTCGATTCATTATGAAAATATATAATTTCTGTTAGATGTCTTTTACCGTTATATACGACTTGTTTTTGGTAGTTCATTATAGTAGTAGTAGTAGTAGTAGTAGTAGTAGTAGTAGTAGTAGTAGTAGTAATAATAATAATAATAATAATAATAATAATAATAATGATAATGATAATGATAATAATAATAAATTATTATTATTATTATTATTATTATTATTATTATTATTATTATTATTATTACTAATGTCCAGGTGGTATTATACCAATTAAATGTTTCTTCTTTTTTTGTTATTTCTCTTCTATTCCTCCTCCTCCTCTTCCTGCTCCTCCTCTTCTTCGTCACCTTCGGAAAAAAAAGAAAACAATGACGTCACAAAATAAAAATAAAAGAAAGAAAATAAAATAAAGCTAACCTAAAAAAAATAAGAAAAAGTTAATAAAGTAAAAGGAAAAGCTTACAAAATAAACCTAATACAAGGCGAAAAGAAAAGAAAAAGAAAGTAATAAAAGAAAAAAAGGAAGAAAGGAAAAACAAAACACCCACATCTTTTTCTTTGCTTTTGTGTCTTTGAAGCGACGCCTTTTTGCCCGAAGAAGTAACATAAAACTGTTTACTTCTGCTGCTTCTGTTACCCCGCCGCAAAAGAAAACGGGGAAGCTGGCGGTAAAAAAAATAAAAAAAGGAAAATGGGAAAAAAAGGACAAATGAAAGAAAACTGTAACGAACTTCATAAAAAACGAGAGTTGTGAAAAGCCACGAGTCTCTCTCTCTCTCTCTCTCTCTCTCTCTCTCTCTCTCTCTCTCTCTCTCTCTCTCTCTCTCACACTTTTCCCCGTCCTTCCTTTATTTCTTTGTTCTCTTTCTCAATCTTTTTTATTCCCTTCTTCAAATCCTCCACACATTTCTTGCTTTCCTTTTTTCTTCTTTTATTCACTCCTCCAATATATTCTTTTTTCCTCCAATTCTTCCTTTCCATTCCTTTTCTCTTCTTCCTCCTTTTCAGTGTTATTTTTTTTATCCTAAGTTTTCCACTCATCTTTTCCTTCCTTGCGTTCTTTTCTTTCAACCCTCCGCCCTTTCCCATATTCTTTCCTTCATTTTTTCCTTCCTTCCCTCCCTTCCATCCACCCTTTCTACCTTACTCCTCGTCTCCCCACCTTTACTCCCCATCCCATCCTTCGCTTCCACACATCCTCCCACATCCTCTTATTCTTCCCTCTTATCTCTATGTGTCTATGTCCCTCTCTCTTTTATCCCTCCCTTCTCACTTTCCCTCATCCCTCGCCCCCCAATTCCCTCCCTCTCTTCCTCCTTCCCTTCCTCTAAAGCTTTATCTCTACCTCCTTCCTTTCCTTTCTCTATCCTTCTTCCCTCACTTTCCTCTCCCCTCACTCCTTCTCTCCCTCCCCCTACATAAATCCCACACAACTGCACATTTGGATGGAATTTCAGTGACCCGCGAATTGTGTCTAGTCACGTGGCCAATCCCCCTCTCCCTCTCTCCCTCTTTCTTCCTCTCTCTCTCTCTCACTTACTCTTCCCTTCTGCGCTGAGCATGAGTGGCGGTACGCACAGTAATTCGCTTCCTTTTCGCCTCACCGCTAAAGGAAGGAAGGAAGGAAGGAAGGAAGGAAGGAAGGAGTTAGGACAGTACGTTTCTTAAAGGATGTTCTTTCTTCCTTCTTTTCTCCTTCTGATCCTTCTTGTTTTTTTGTTGTTGTTAATCCTCCTTCACCTCGTTTCCTGCTTTTATTTTTATTTTTTCCCTCCTTCCTCCTCCTCTTCTTCTCCTTACTACTACTATACTACTACTACTACTACTACTACTATTACTATTATTACTACTACTACTACTACTACTACTACTACTACTACTACTACTACTACTACTACTACTACTACTAGCACTACGATATACACTTTTTATTCCTTTTTTCTTCTTTTTCTTCTTTTCTTCTTCTGCCTGCTCCTCTTCCTCCTCCTCCTCCTCGTTCTCGTCGTCTTCCTCGTCCTCCTCCTCGCTTCTTCCTCCGATTTCATAATCAGAGAGAGAGAGAGAGAGAGAGAGAGAGAGAGAGAGAGAGAGAGAGAGAGAGAGAGAGAGAGAGAGAGAGAGAGGTAATCTCAATTAGTCTGGATGAGTGAAAGATGAACACATGCATAAACAGATTGTTATCTTATGCAAGCTGCTGAGCAAATACATTCTCTCTCTCTCTCTCTCTCTCTCTCTCTCTCTCTCTCTCTCTCTCTCTCTCTCTCTCTCTCTCTCTCTCTCTCTCTCTCTCCGATACAGGAAATGGTGTGGAATAAACTGTGTGTGTGTGTGTGTGTGTGTGTGTGTGTGTGTGTGTGTGTGTGTGTGTGTGTGTGTGTGTGTGTGTGTGTGTGTGTGTGTGTGTGTGTGTGTGTGTGTGTGTGTGTGTGTGTGTGTGTGTTCAATTGCGTCTTACGAGGAAGTCAATATGTTTGTATGTATGTATATATGTATGCATGTATGTATGTACGGACGCTTGTCTGAGTAAATCTCTTTGTTACATTCTCTCTCTCTCTCTCTCTCTCTCTCTCTCTCTCTCTCTCTCTCTCTCTCATGCATGTAAACTGATAACATTAATTGGATGATTATTAAAAAGCAGTTAGCGTCGGGACTCCTGATGGATCGCGCCGGCACCAGACGCTTTATTTGGCAGCACTCCACAGAAAATGGGCGGCGCGTTGCTCATCGCGATGGAAAACGAGATGGGTTGTGAGCAGGACTATTGTTACTTCTGATCTTTTTATATACTTTTTTTTTCTCTCGCTCTTTTCGGACCAAGCATAATGAAAGGTGATTCTAAAGTGAAAGTTAACAGGATGAGTGTTAGGAGGAGGAGGAGGAGGAGGAGGAGGAGGAGGAGGAGGAGGAGGAGGAGGAGGAGGAGGAGGATCGAGGGTATATACGTCAGACTATCAAATCTTCATCAAGGAAAACGAGTGGTGATTCTTTACAAATTTCCCGTTTTCACCGATCATTTTTCTTCGGAGGGAAACTTCATTATTTTTACATCAGCGTCAATAAAGGCCTAACTAACAGCCGGCTCCCATTGCCCGCGCCCTGCCAATGGCCAGCCGTGGACCAATCAGCGCAGCGGGATCAAAAATGCATTGCCCAATCAACGTTAAGACCACCATAGTCCGCCAGCCAATCACCTTTCCGGGTTTAAAAATCTGAGAGCTAATCAGCTTTAAGGTTGCCGCCTCTGGAGAACCAATCAGGTGTCTGGATAAAAAAAATAGCCAGCCAATCAGTTTTCAGTTCAGCTTCCTGCGCAGACAGATACGCAGACAGACAGACAGACACTGGACGCTTGTTGCTGCGTGCCCATCACCACCCACGGGCCAGGATGCAGGACTAGTGACGCAACAGATGCATCCTTGAAATTGTTGTTGTTGTTGTTGTTGTTGTTGTTGTTGTTGTTGTTGTTGTTGCTGCTGCTGTTGTTCTTGCAGTTTTGGTCTTCCCTCTTGTTGCGCAAATTAAGAGATGAATAAAATAAAATCAATAAATAAATAAAAAAAAACGTGATATTGCAACCAATATGACAACAGGAAGAAAAGATAAGAACTTTAAATAAAACACCGAGAGTATTTGATAACTTAACGACGTCTTTCCTAAATGTTGTTGCAGTTTTGGTCATCCCTCCTGTAGCGCAAAATGAGAGAGAGAGAGAGAGAGAGAGAGAGAGAGAGAGAGAGAGAGAGAGAGAGAGAGAGAGAGAGAGAGAGAGAGAGAGAGAGAGAGAAAAAGAAAGACTAGATTACAACCAACACCGAGACATCTTCAGAACAAAATCAAGCCAGAAAAAAAATAAATAAATAAAAAGGTAATTCGTTATTTCTTACAATAGTTTTGTTCCCTTGAGTTGTGCAAAGCAAGAAATAAGGAAAAAGAGAATAAAACACAAGACACCCGTGAACTAATGATCTTGCGAGAGAGAGAGAGAGAGAGAGAGAGAGAGAGAGAGAGAGAGAGAGAGAGAGAGAGAGAGAGAGAGAGAGAGAGAGAGAGAGAGAGAGAGATTAATAGAAAATACAACCGTCTTTCTCTTTCTTTCATCACCTTACAGAAGTCTACCACAGGACAAGGCACTGTCTCCCTCACCCTTTAACCATTAATACTTACTTCACTGCTGTGGTGGTCCTCTTGTTAGGCACTGCTATGTTTCTATCGTTGCTTAAGACTTCGCAGCACTGGTAGAGATCGTTAGGAAGGACACACAGAGAAATATGTTACGAAGGGAATGCCGCGTGTAGGCCTGATGGCTACTTGCAGCTTCCCTGATTCTCTTGTTTTGCTTCACGACTAAAGTGTACTCGAAGGAAAAAATACCTGTGAAAATAAATAAATAAAGAGACAGTGAATAATGACCACAACGAGCTCAGCAGGTAATGAGGCTTGACGCGAGGATTGACAAGCATGAACCAACAAGGACGCGTGCTTAATACAGGGCTGGGCAGCGTTATCTTAATGTTAGCCACACCTCCTCCTGTCCGGCGCATCACGGGAGGTCGAGGTGTGGGCTTCATTACGTTGATAATTGTGTTAAAGCTTACTTGACTTTGCCTCCTACGATTTTATTTATTTATTCATTTATTTTTTTATTTATTTATCTATTTATTCATTTTCTGTCTATGGCTAAATTTGGCTTGTGGTTTAGCTATGGTTCTGCTCGTGGTGGTGGTGGTAATGTTGTGTAGGGGTTAGGTTGAGAGTCACATTAGTTAGCTGATTAACCCTTTAAGTGATGCATTTTCTTCTTTCTCCTTTTCTTAATTAATAGAAGGAAAAAAATCCTGTGCAAATTTTGAATATGATTTCAAAAGATAACGCTAACAACAAAGGCGATCAAATATTTACTAAGCTTTCTTTTTTCCCACATGTACTTCATTTTCTGTTTACTGAGATTTTCAGGGGTTACTCAAATAAATCAGTGTCATCCATCAGCAGTTCAAGTGTTAAAGGCTTCAAGGAAAAGGCGTGGTCACCAGGGCCTTACCTGTACCCGTCTACAGTCTACATGTGATCCCCGACCCAGCGTCTGCTTGCACCTGTCCACACTGTTCGTACCTGCCGGAGAGGGAAAAATATTCTGAGTACACATACATGCATAGATAGACAGATACATACAGATAGACAGATGGATACATAGACTGATAGATAGATAGATGGATACATACAATGATAGATAGAGAGATTGATAGATACATACATACATACATAGATGGATACACAGATTGATTGATAGATATATACATGGAGTTAGATACAGTTTATTGACCACACTAGCCAGGCATACTCATCTATATTACATAAAACGTAATTGCTAACTTAACATACCTCCCCAACACACACACACACACACACACACACACTTCAATAAGGCCAAGCGGTGCCTCCCATCACGGTGACTGGTTATCTTACGGGGCGCTGATGTGCACAATCCGTTGAAGCGATGAGCGCAAGTAGAGTGACGGCTGGTGTTCGTGATGATGCCTGAGCCCTTGACTCTTACATAACTCGACAGCTTGGAGGAGGAAGTCACTAATTCCTAATCCCATCGATCATCATTAGCGTGGGAACCTGGGAGGAGCGTGGGAGGAGACGTGGAGGGTGTGTCATTTCACTCACCCACTCTCTCTCTCTCTTTCTCTTGGATAATATTCTGAAACGCTTCTTAGCCGCACCCACGTCTCCTCTCAAAAGATTCTAGTTGAAGTTACTTTCACGGGTTTTGTTTTTTTAAGGGTGTTTTTGCGGTTCTAATGTGAGATTAATGAGAATTCTACATTATTAATAGGGAAAACAGTCTTGAGAACCCAGCCGATCGTCACTGTGGTCTTTTGAGAATAGTAGTGGTGAGAGTGCAGATCGTTTATGTATACAGGCATTAACCCTTTCACTGCCAGGCAATTTTTCTCATAGTCACCTACAGCTATTTAGACTTTTTGTACTACAGTCTCTTCAATATCTATCGCCTAGAAAAAGAAAGCACAAAATTAATCTCTCTTTTTCTTGTCTTCCACAATATTGTCGCCTGGAGAAGACAAAATCAACTTCCTATTCTTTTTCTTCTCTTCAATAGTTTAGTCGCCTAAAAAAACACAAAATTAACCTCTCATTCTCTTTTATTTCTGTGTACAAGTAAATAGCTACAGTACTCTGAATATTAGCAAAGTGAGACCATAGGAGCAAGCAGGTTAAAGTTCCCTAGCAAGTCTCAACGCAGGACTGTCCCTCTCATAGCAAACTGTATCCATGCTGCCAAAGTTTCTGTCCCCACGCATTGCAAACACTCGGCCTCGGTTCAGCCTCACGTAGCAATCACTGACCTGCCGCAGCGTCACTACAGCGTTATCCCCACGTCTCTGCCAAGGCTCTGATTTACACAGGCATCGCGTCGCCAGATAGGGAGCGCAGTGGAATAGAATCTTGGTCCAGCGGCACATGCATGGACAATACTGTGTGCTGGTGCTGATCGAGGCCATCCCGCACCAAGGACCGCTCGCTCAGATGACTTCCTGACGAGATCCACCTCTGTTATGACCTGAGCTGCTGAGGTACGCACGACTTTCAGAGATCTCAATGCCCTCGCCACATGCATGAATAAACCCTATTGTTTCCTCCACTAAGGCTTAAAATCACTTTGATATGCGTGCTGGAGCTGAACAACTTTCTCCCCAGTGTCATTTTCTGGTATGTGTTCTCAAATGTTGCCGCGTCTTGTCTCATCAATTGAAGTTACTGAAATTTTAAAAGATGTCCTCGTGATTCTGCACAGTCGAAGGGAGGAGCATCAATGGGAATTACGCTGATAACTTCTGTGGCCTTTAGAGGGTGAGAGAACGAAGCGTTAAAGAATACGAGACTTGCAGTGCTTCAAAAACCATCATGAGGAGTTTGGAAAATGAAACTTGGTCATTTACAAAGGTAACTGCATCAGATACGCTCCATTTTTTTTTTTTCGTCCGTCTTTGTAGTTTTTTTTTATAGCCCTTGCTCAACCTCCTTTACACACGAAAAAGTGACTCCAATTACAGATACCGACACCTCCCCTTCCCAACACCTGTCCAATACTAATCAGTGCAAGCAATGAAAGGAGAGGAAGCACGAATGCACACCCATCATTCCCTCACACCTGAACTGGCATGATAAAACACATGGTAGAATCATTGCTTCTCCCACTCACACCCCAGCATCCTCACCCCCGCCACACACTCCGCCAGTCACCGGACACAAACGCCTTGCAGGAATCCCAGTCTTGGAAGAAGCCTCGGAAAGACCACCAGGAAATCACGACGCAGTGAAACAAAAGACTAACGACACTTTTATTTCTCCGTGTAAAGGTTGGTCCTGGTGAAAAAGAAGAAGGCAAAAGAAAAAGACAATAAAAAACTAACCCGCTTAATTGCCTCTTCCTGAAAAAGCGAGACAAAAAGTGCTCCAATCGGTTTGGCCAATTTAGTCTGGCGGCGTCTTGATGCTCCTCTCCTGAAATAGTTACGGTGCGGAGAGTGAAAAGATGAAAAAAAAAAGAAAAAAAAATAAGACAAAAGTTGTCGGGCTACACTAAATGAAGCCTCCCCGGCCTAGATGGGGCGTGTCTTGGTCTCCGCGACGCCTTCCGCCACCAGCCAGCGACACCAATTCCTGACTAACGGGTACCACGTAATCACAGTCCAGCCCGCCGCCACTCCCACGTCAGTTCTCGGGGAGTTGATTGAGTTAGTGTGGCGCAATAACGAGGCCATATAGCAGCCATTGGTGTGATAACAGCGTTGCCTCTTCCTGTGAGAAACTACCGTGAGCCAGCATCTAACCCGCAATTCTTAGGTAGCGAGTTGAGAGGTTCTATACATTTTTTTCTTTTTAAGTCTAACTACACTAGGAACGGGTTATACTAAGGTAAACTCAGACTTGCTTATATTTTGGAGATAGCCAGTAGTCAGCCTGGTGGTCAGTGGTGGGGCGAGGTCAAATGTCGGTGACCTGAGTTGGTTGAAGTCCTCCCGGAAGCTGGCCACCTTTCCAGCCATCCCGTGTGGCCGGACAACACCTACATGTTTCCTGTAAACGCGAGCTCTGGGGTGAGACAGCAGGAGGCTCTATAAAGATGCTGCTCGAAAAGAAATCTTGCATACAGCGCCATGCCAGGAGCTAACTAAACCTTTATTTATAAACAGAGAAGGCTCACCATCTAATCTAAACACAAGAGTAGCACGAGTGGCTGCTTTTCATGCGATTTATTATTACCTTTTTTTATTATTGTTTTATTTCGCTGCAGTTTATCAATACACTTCATCAATCATCACGCAGGTTTGCCAGGCTGAGATTTACAGTATTGACTCTGCAGGCGGGGACCAAACGTGCCGCGACCCAGTACGTGATAAACGCGACTTGCCCAGATTACATGTTACTCAGGTGGACGGGAAAGAAAAAAAAAAAAAATTGTAATAAAAAAATAACTCGCAGCTTTCAGGACGGTGGTGTGACGGAGGTAGACGGACGGACAGCAGGATGAGGAAGTGAGCATAAAGGAAGACAGTAAAGTGAATTGACATCCAAACTTTGGAAAGATAGTTATGATGATGAGGGGAAGAAACAGAAAGCAGAGAATCAGGAGGAGGAAGAGGAGGAGGAGGAGGAGGAGGAGGAGGAGGAGGAGGAGGAGGAGGAGGAGGAGGAGGAGGAGGAGGAGGAGATCGATGATTCTTCTACAACTACAACTATAGGTACAACTACTACTACTACTACTACTACTACTACTACTACTAATGCTACTCCCACTACTATTACTACTACCGCTACTACTAGGAACAACAGCAGCAATAACAATAATAATAATAATAATAATAATAATAATAATAATAATAACAATAATAATAATAATAATAACAATTACAACACCAACAACAACAACAACAACAATAATAACAACAACAATAATAATACCAATCGTAGCAATATACGCACGTACGTACAAACCATGCGAAAAAAAAGAGAAAAGAAAAAAACACACCCAAAAAAAAAAAAAAAAAAAAGGCAACGTATCTAATGCAAATAAAACCCTCACAATACGCGGAGCTGACTGAACACGGCAGCAAATGGAAAGAGTGAAATCATATTGGCCTAACAAACGAAGCGCTCCATGCACGACCTGGCGGACAAAAGAACAGTTTCGATACAGAACATTATCACACTGCTGCTGATGATGATGATGATGATGGTGGTGGTGGTGGTGGTGATGATGACAGCGTGAAGGAAGGAATGTAAAGAAAAAAATGGGGAAAAAAAATGTTAAAGGAAAAATTGTATTAATATGACGATATAATAGTTGGGAGAGAGAGAGAGAGAGAGAGAGAGAGAGAGAGAGAGAGAGAGAGAGAGAGAGAGAGAGAGAGAGAGAGAGAGAGAGAGAGAGAGAGAGAGAGAATTGCCGAATAAGGATAAAAATTAATAATAAAAAAAAACCGTAAACTGGAAATACAACCCTAACAAAGCTCCCTTAAAAAAAAAACACAACCAAAACAAAGGAACAACAAACAACACCAAACAAGAGCTAATCACCACACGACCTAACAAAAGGACCACCACCACCACCACCACCACCACCACTCAACACATTAAACAAAACAAAATACACGTAAAAAAAAAGACACGAACACTTAAAAAATAAAAAAAAAAATACGGACACCAGTCAAACACCCGAAAATACAGTAGAGGCGAGAGTGAGAGTGAGAGTGAGAGTGAGAGTGAGAGGGAGAGTGAGAGGGAGAGGGGGACGAGGAAACAGGGGGCAGAGAGTATATAGTAGAATAAAGCAGAGCGGTAAACACACTACGGAATATATACACAGAGACCAGGAGGCGGACAATAAAACAAAGATAAATAGACCGTTACGCAATAGCACCCGCGTTACACCAAACAGAGCGGGACTAAATACTCGCCCTGTACAACTCTGATGCAACGACCTGTGCGCGCTGCCGGGGATGGGAAAAAAAAAAAAAAATGAATACATAAAACAGCGTTAAATTCTAGTGGTGACTCAGGCGTGGCGGTGCTGCTGTGTGCGTATGTGTATGTATGTGTATGCGTTTGTGTGTGTTTGTGTGTTATTTAGCCACTCCTACCTATTTACTGAAGCCTAACTAACTTTTTTACAGTGTGTATGTGTGTGTGTGTTTGTTTCTCGTTCTCTTTACAATACTAGGCACAGAGTAAAGAACAGTCGTGATTAAAAAAAGTTATACCAAGTCATGGCTAGCTGTATGGAGCCGGTCTGTGGGGGCGGTGCGGAAGGGGACCAAGGGGGGAAGTGTGGAGGGGATGGAGAGAACGGTGAGGCCGAAGGAAGGTGTGTGGAGGGTTAGGGGGTCGGTGTGAGGCCAGGGGAGGGTGTGAGGAGGGGATGAAGTGGTGTGGAGGCAGTGTGGAGGGGGTGTGTAGAGGCAGGCTGGCGGTGTGAGGCCACTACCACGTTCCCGGGACAAAAAGGGCCACCAAGAAAGTTTGTTGTATGGGTGAGCCGCGGGCGAATGCTGCTGCTATTGTTACTACTGCTACTATTACTGTTACTACTGTGATTGCTACTACTAATATTGCTACGACTATTACTATTGCTGCTTGTCCTACTGCTACTACTGCTGTCACTATTACTACAATTGATCCTGCTGTTGTTAGTGCTTCTATTACTGCTATTGATATTACCACTATTTCTAGGACTACTACTACTACTACTACTACTACTACTACTAGTATTACTAGCTAGACTACAGCCTTTACTACAACAACGGCGATAATTAGCATTTCAAATGTTACAATACTCTATCAATTCTATACTTTTCATGATGATGTCCCAATTAAAGATTGAAAATAAGTATTGTAGTAAATATTGAAAGGAATTATTGTCACACCACCACCACCACCAACATCAACAACAACAACAACAACAGCATTACAAATGTTACAATACTATTTATTTCAATTTTCATGATGATGTTACAACTAAAGTGATAAAAGTACGGATGGAAATATTGCAAGAAATCATTGTAACAACAACAACAACAACAACAACAACAACAACAATAATAATAATAATAATAATTTGAATAGGTTCGTAATTATGCAGCAATGAATTTAATCACTTAGGCAACAGTAGTAGCAGTAGTAGTAGCAGTAGTAATAGTAGTAGTAGTGGCAGTAATATTGGTAGTAGTAGTTGTATAAAAAGTACCGGTAGTGGAAAAATGATAGTAAACACACACACACACACACACACACACACACACACACACACACACACACACACAGATTAGACCTGTTCCCTTGGGCACAACACATAATATTCATACACATGCATACCAACCCATACGCAGGGAAAAGAAAGATAAGTAAAAGGAAGAAAAGAACAGGTACAAACATCACGACTATAAGAGAGAGAGAGAGAGAGAGAGAGAGAGAGAGAGAGAGAGAGAGAGAGAGAGAGAGAGAGAGAGAGAGAGAGAGAGAGAGAGAGAGAGAGGTAGGTTCAACCCGTTTTCTTTTAAGTTCAGAGTAGGAAAGGAAACAAAAGTAGGTCCCCCTTTCTCTCTCTCTCTCTCTCTCTCTCTCTCTCTCTCTCTCTCTCTCTCTCTCTCTCTCTCTCTCTCTCTCTCTCTCTCTCTCATATTACCTTCCCGACTATAATATTTTCCGAGAGCTTCGTAAAAGATTCTTCCATTTTTCTCTCATTTTTACTGACAGAGAGAGAGAGAGAGAGAGAGAGAGAGAGAGAGAGAGAGAGAGAGAGAGAGAGAGAGAGAGAGAGAGAGAGAGAGAGAGAGAGAGAGAGAGTGCAAGAGGGGAGAGAAAATGGAGATAAAACAGTAGTGAGGAAAGAGAAAAGAAAGGAAATTAAAGATGAGTCGTAGGCTGGAGAGAAAAAGGGAGAAAGGAAGGAGGGAAGAGGGGAAGGAAATTGAGGAAAAGGGAGATACTGAAGGCAGGAGTAAATGAAGAGGAAAGGAAAAGGAAGGGACGAGGAAAGACGAGGGAGGGAAGGGAGAAGGAGAGTAAAGGAGAATGAAATGCAGATAAGAGAAAGAATACAAAAAAGAAAAAAAGGAAAAAAAAGGAAAAGAAAAATTGATACATGCATACAAGAAAATGGAAGGTATTTTAAAGGAAATTGAGAGAGAGAGAGAGAGAGAGAGAGAGAGAGAGAGAGAGAGAGAGAGAGAGAGAGAGAGAGAGAGAGAGAGAGAGAGAGAGAGAGAGAGAGAGAGAGAGAGAGAGAGAGAGAATATCTAAATTACATCTTTGTGAAAACAGAGAGAAAGAAAGAAAGAAAGAAAGAAAGAAAGAAAGAAAGAAAGACAGACAGACAAACAGAGAGAAAGAAAGAAAGAGCAGCGAGCATATTAGTGCAAAATGAGTTAATGGAATAAGGAATAAGTGATAAAATGAAGTGGACCAGACAATAAATTAGAGAGAAAAACCAAGAAAACCGTGAATACAAATAAAGGAGGAGAGGAGAGAAAGGAGACAGTAAGATAAAGACAACAATTAAGCGTGGGTATAATAAGGTGGAAGACAATAACCGAGAAGAAAGGAAATAGAAGAAAGGAATGAGAGAGAGAGAGAGAGAGAGAGAGAGAGAGAGAGAGAGAGAGAGAGAGAGAGAGACATTCCACGGACATACATACTTATATTAAAACAAAGGTAGACAAACAAAGAGACAAATATACAAAGAAACCAAGAAACAGACAGACACACAGACAGACAGACATATATCCAGACAGACACAAAAATAAAGACAAACAAAGACAGGAAAATAAACAGGCAAGCAAAGATAGACAGAAAGAGATATAAAGAAACAGAGAGATGCATGAACAAATAGACTAATTGAACAAACAGACACAGACAGGTACACAGAAACAGGTAGACAGACAGACAGACAGACACCAATGCAGACATAAACAATACCGACAAATGAAAAACTCTCTCTCTCTCTCTCTCTCTCTCTCTCTCTCTCTCTCTCTCTCTCTCTCTCTCTCTCTCTCTCTCTCTCTCCCCTTCCTTCCCCTCAACCTTCCTCTATCAATCCTCACTTGACCCTCCACCCATCCATCCCGCTTTCCCTCCTTCCCTTCCTCCCTCCCTCCCTCCCTCCCTCCCTCCCTCCTCTTCTCCCTCATTCCTAAGCCCTATTTGAAGTATCGATTAAAGACTAGAGTGAAGGAAACGAAGGAAGAGAGGGAGAAAAGAGGGAGGAAAGAAGGAGGGGAGGGAGGGAAG
>NC_087167.1:6347500-6355000 GCF_035594125.1 Scylla paramamosain | reverse complement strand
GAGAGAGAGAGAGAGAGAGAGAGAGAGAATGATAAATTATACTGAAAACTGAAGCGAAAAGAATGAGGGAGGGACGGAGGGAGGGAGAGAGAGAAAAAAATAAATAATTGAAGATATAAAGAATAATAAATTTGTGTGCGTAACTGTATTTGCTTTTCATTATTGCATACATCTCCTTCCTTCCAATTATTTTTATGTCTTGCAAAGTAACTTACGTGATGTCTTCTTCTTCTTCTTCTTTTTTTTCTTCTACTTCTTTTCTTCCTCCTCCTCCTTCTCCTTTTAATATTCTCGCTCCTTTTTTTCATTTTTTCTCTCCTCTCCCTCTTCCTCTTCGTATCTTTTTTCTTTTTTCTTTTTCTGACTCGCTGTTTCTCTTTTCTTTCATTTTCTCCAGTTCCTTTTCCTTTCTCCGTTTCATTTTCCTCTTCTTCCTCCCTCTCTTCCAGCCATTCTCCCATTTTTTTCTTTAATTTCTATGTAAATTTCTCTCTCTCTCTCTCTCTCTCTCTCTCTCTCTCTCTCTCTCTCTCTCTCTCTCTCTCTCTCTCTCTCTCTCTCTCTCATACTTCCCACTGCCCTATTTCATTCTTTAATTCCAATGCAAAATTCTCTCTCTCTCTCTCTCTCTCTCTCTCTCTCTCTCTCTCTCTCTCTCTCACCCCTTTCCCAGTCACAATAGAAGGAAAAAAGAGGTAAATAAACATATCTTATAATTAATTTGCCTAAAATATTTGCTCTTCAGAGTAAGGCAGGTAAGGGGGCCCCGTGCCGAGCATAAAGCCTGTTTGTTTACCTCGTGCGGCGCCACTCAGGCAGCGTAACGCGACCACCGGGACGAGTATGTTATACCTCTTTATGTAGTATTTTCCAGGTACGATTAAGAGAGAGAGAGAGAGAGAGAGAGAGAGAGAGAGAGAGAGAGAGAGAGAGAGAGAGAGAGAGAGAGAGAGAGAGAGAGAGAGAGAGAGAGAGAGAGAGAGAGAGAGAGAGAGAGAGAGAGAGAGAGAGAGAGAGAGAGACGGGCTAACAGACAGACAGGCGTTAACAGATAGATAGACAGGCAGGCAAGAGATAAAGATAGACAGACAGAAAGAGACAGACAGACAGACAGACAGACAGACAAATAAACAAAAAATAAGAATGAAGAACTAGAGTAAAAAAGTGTTTTATAGGAGAGAGAGAGAGAGAGAGAGAGAGAGAGAGAGAGAGAGAGAGAGAGAGAGAGAGAGAGAGAGAGAGAGAGAGAGAGAGAGAGAGAGTGTTTAAATTCATACAAAAGGAGATTATGAGGAAGCTAATTTAAGTTATTTCTCGTTTTCTATTTGCATAAAAAACGGAAAGCCAACTGCGGAGTGGAAGAAAACGGATTATTATTTATGTCTCTCTCTCTCTCTCTCTCTCTCTCTCTCTCTCTCTCTCTCTCTCTCTCTCTCTCTCTGATATACTTTATTTTTCGGCAATTAGCTGTTAACCTTTCTTTTCCTTCCTTATCAGTTCTCCCTCCCTCCCTCCCTGCCTCCCTCCCTACCTCCCTCTCTCCCTCTCCCTCTCTCCCTGGAGTTGCAATCGTAATATCAGTGTTAATTACGGACGGTACAAGTGGCGGCGCTGTGGCTGTGTTGATCAACTATGCAACCCGGAGTTAGTCAGGGAGAGTCAATGTTGTCTTAAGCTTCGTGACCTGAGGGAGAGGGAGAGAGGGGGAGAGAGGGAGAGGGAATTTGCGGTCCCAGTTGCACAGTTATGTTAATTCTTTTTACTTTTTTATTCTTTATTTTTCTTTTTTTATGGTTTAGGTAATTTTCTTTATCTGTCTTTATATATATATATATATTTTTTTTTTCTCTCAGGCACTTTTCCTCTTCCTCTTCTTCCTCTACTTCTTCCTCCATTTCGTGTATTTGTGCATGAATACATATGTGTGTGAGGTGGGGGGAGGAATGTTCTCTCTCTCTCTCTCTCTCTCTCTCTCTCTCTCTCTCTCTCTCTCTCTCTCTCTCTCTCTCTCTCTCACACACACACACACACACACACACACACACACTTGAGCCGCGCTTCACGACCAGGGTTTAACTGTTTTAAGCCTGGTTTAATATCCCCCGCCAGCGGTGCCTGGAATATACTGGCCTCTGATTGGCTAATTACAGCCAGGCGGGGACCAATCGTTGCCTCGGAGGCGCGAATCACGGAGAGTTAATGGCGGATTTGTGTGTGTGTGTGTGTGTGTGTGTGTGTGTGTGTGTGTGTGTGTGTGTGTGTGTGTGTGTGTGTGTGTGTGTGTGTGTGTGTGTGTGTGTGTGAAGAAATTGGATTCACAGACGGAGAGAGAGAGAGAGAGAGAGAGAGAGAGAGAGAGAGAGAGAGAGAGAGAGAGAGAGAGAGAGAGAGAGAGAGAGAGAGAGAGAGAGAGAGAGAGAGAGAGAAGAGGGGGGATAACAACAGACAAGGAGAGAGGAAAGAAACTTCGCAAACACACACACACACACACACACACACACACACACACACACACACACACACACACACACACACACACACACACACACGAAGTACGAAGAGAAAATAAAAAAAAAAACGTGAAACAAGAAAACATGACTGAGGTAACGAAAGAAGAAAAAATGAAAAAAAGTCAGGAAAATAAGAAGCCGGAAAAAAATAAAAGAGGCAAGAAGGATGCAAGCAAGAAATGAAAGAAAACGACAAAGAAAGAAAAAAGAAAGAAAGAAAGAAAGAAACGGAGAAAAAAGAAAGAGGCTTCAAAGAAAAATCCTTGATATTGAAATGGAAAGACGAGAGAGAGAGAGAGAGAGAGAGAGAGAGAGAGAGAGAGAGAGAGAGAGAGAGAGAGAGAGAGAGAGAGAGAGAGAGAGAGAGAGAGAGAGATGAAGGTAACCATGGAAGATGAAGGAGGTAGGAACAGACGGAGGAGGAGGAGGAGGAGGAGGAGGAGGAGGAGGAGGAGGAGGAGGAGGAGGAGGAGGAGGAGGAGGAGGAGGAGGAGGCTCTTTAAGCATTCCTCCTCCGTCCGTCCTCCTGATGACGTCCTAACTTTGGAGGAGGAGGAGGAGGAGGAGGAGGAGGAGGAGGAGGAGGAGGAGGAGGAGGAGGAGGAGGAGGAGGAAGGGGGGATAAAGACTACACGTGGGGGGCAAGGGAGACAGAGATGAGAAGGAAGAGGAAGAGGAAAAGGATGACAAGAACAAGGAGGACAAGGAGGAGGAGAACAAGAAGGAAAAAGTAAATAAAAGACATAACGAAGAACACGAAAGATGATAAATGCGACAACGAAGAAAAAGAATAGAAAAAGAAAAGAAAAGAAGAAAAAAAAACCACATCCTTTACTTCAATCCTACACACACACACACACACACACACACACACACACACACACACACACACACACACACACACAAACACACACACACACAAGCACACAGACACACACACACAGACAGGTAAGGCACACGCACATAGCTAGTTATTGAATAGTGAAGATCAATATACTGATGAGAGGGTGTGTGGGAATTATTTTGGCCCATAACTATGTAGGGAGGGGAAGGAAGAGAGAGAGAGAGAGAGAGAGAGAGAGAGAGAGAGAGAGAGAGAGAGAGAGAGAGAGAGAGAGAGAGAGAGAGAGAGAGAGAGAGAGAGAGAGAGAGAGAGAGAGAGAGAGAGAGAGAGAGAGAGAGAGAGAGGAGGGGGAAGAGAGACGGGGAGAAAGGGAGGAGGAAGAAGAAGAAAGAGGAGGGGAAAGGAGGATAGCTTTAAGACTTCGTAGGCGAATGTAGAAGAAGGAGAAGGAGGAGGAGGAAGAGGAGGAGGAGGAGGAGGAGGAGGAGGAGGAGGAGGAGGAGGAGGAGGAGGAGGAGGAGGAGGAGGAGGAGGAGGAGGAGGAGGAGGAGGAGGAGGAGGAGGAGGAGGGATGGAAAATGGAATAGTGGTGGTGATTCACTAGTTTAGTTTGCCTTGAGAGAGAGAGAGAGAGAGAGAGAGAGAGAGAGAGAGAGAGAGAGAGAGAGAGAGAGAGAGAGAGAGAGAGAGAGAGAGAGAGAGAGAGAGAGAGACTTCACTTGCTTGAAAGATGAAAGAGGAGGACGAGAAGGAAGAAGAGGAAGAGGGAAAAAAGGGAAAGAAATATGCAAAAGGCAAAAACAACAACAACAATAACAACAACAATAATAACAACAACAACAACAACAAAATCAACAAAATAAATCAACCTATCATTCTTTTCCTCTAACAACAAAACAAGCCAAAGCAAACGACAAAACACACATACACACACACACACACACATACACACACAGCATTTGGTTCACGCATAACTAGATTGTCGAAATTCCTGAGCAAGGTGAGCCAATCCAATATTCAGCGGGTGCCTGGGAATGACAGGTAAGGAGCAACACGTTTATACATGTATGTGTCTATACCTGTGTTTTCAAGCCACGCCTCGCCCACACAGGGATCGCTACTCACTTCACCGTGGACTTGCGAATTTACCGGCCCTAGCATTATTCAAACTCTGAGATGATGGATGGTTTGCCGTTCATGTTAAGGTTGTGAGTTCGTTGTTGGCTGGGTCTTATTGGTTTAGTGGTGGGAGAAGTAGCATTTTATTTATTTATTTATTATATTTATTTATTTTTTTTTGTCTGTAATCTTTAAGTTCCTTTATTTTTTTTTCTTCCGTTTTACATTGTTTTCTGTGGTTCATTCGTCTCTCTCTCTCTCTCTCTCTCTCTCTCTCTCTCTCTCTCTCTCTCTCTCTCTCTCTCTCTCTCTCTCTGGATCCTTTATGGGAACGTCTCATTAATTCCTGACTAGCATAAGTGTTTGTTCTATAAGCGACTAATATGTCACGTACTCTTAAAAATATTCTTTGAGATCATAAAACAAGCAATTATCTATTCATCCTATTTACCTAAGCCTTCTAACACCAGTAATACCAATACACAGAGGAATAATCTCACTGCTTTCTCTATACACACATATAAGCGACTAAAATATTACGTAATCTCTCCTACATATTCTGTGGGGATAATAAAATAAGCACCTATCTATTTATCTAAGCCTTGTAATGCCAGTAATACTTGTACATATACCAACAGTCTAACTGCTTTCCTTCTATACACACACACAAACATACACACAAGAGCGAGTGAAATACCATACAGTTTTTCATACACGGTAGGTTTCAAGACATCCTTTAATTTCTGATAATGCTTTTCACCTTCTCAATGCGTCTTTTTTTTCCACTCTATTTGTTGTCCTCGATCAATGCCTCTCTTACATAAAAAAAGGAGAAAAAAATGTATTCAACCTATATCTAAACTCTTGCAATATCATTAATACTCGTAAATAAACCGATAGTCTCACTGTTCTCACTCTATACACACGTATACACACGCGTCGTACATCAAACCGTGGAGGCGTCTGTCTGGTGCCGTCCCTGCGTGAGAGGGTATACGAGGCAGGCATTGAGCGCGGTGGGTCCTCTAATCTCTACAATCTCTGTCTGCCTGCACTGAGGTGTGTTGGGCGAGTGTGTTAAGTGGGTGCGATTAACATTTTGCGTGCTGGTAATGGGGTAGAGAGAGAGAGAGAGAGAGAGAGAGAGAGAGAGAGAGAGAGAGAGAGAGAGAGAGAGAGAGAGAGAGAGAGAGAGAGAGAGAGAGAGAGAGAGAGAGAGAGAGAGAGAGAGAGAGAGAGAGAATAAAGGATGTGAAAGAGAAACATCCAAACGCACTAATTGAGATACAAAAGTAAGGCAGGAAATTGAGAAAAAAATTGTATTCATCATCAGGACCAGACACACACACACACACACACACACACACACACACACACACACACACACACACACACACACACACACACACACACACACACACACAGGTGCACAGTGAACACGTTTTGCCGGAGGGAGATTGTGTAGTTAAATATGTAGACGGCAGGCAGGGACGGCCCACGCAGGAAAACATTTATGTATACATTGTTATTGCGAAAAACAATATACACACATACGCAGCCACGACCACAGCCTTCCACACACACACACACACACACACACACACACACACACACACACACACACACACACACACACACGGGGAAAGAAATAAAAGGAACACAAATGCTGACATGATTAAACCAACAAAGTCAGACCGGCAGCCAGGCAAGTATGCGCGCTCACGTGAACACACACACACACACACACACACACACACACACACACACACACACACACACACACACACACACACACACACACACACACACACACACACGAGCAGACAGACAGAGAGAGAGAGAGAGAGAGAGAGAGAGAGAGAGAGAGAGAGAGAGAGAGAGAGAGAGAGAGAGAGAGAGAGAGAGAGAGAGAGAGAGAGAGAGAGAGAGAGAGAGAGAGAGAGAGTACCCTAATGAAATACGCACTGTTACCACATGCAAAAAAGTACCCATATTCTATTTGCTTTACCTTCACGTAAAAATCTCATTTCTTTTAAGTTTTGCGCAATAATCAAGTTTTCGAGAAGTGTCCGTGCAAAGACCAGTGCACCGTAGTAATTGCTAGAAGACCATCACTTGAAATATAAGCATTACTCGAGAGAAATACCGGAGATGAATTCATTATTAAAAAAAAAAAAAAAAATGAATATATATTTTACAATAATAAAAAAACATTTCTCATTCTTCTCTTAGAGTTTTAAAGCATATAAAATCCCTTACCTTTCCCTGACTCCAGCAAAACTAATAGGTAATACAAAAATATAGACCCAATGCACATGTAGATTTTTTTCCTTTGCTAACAGAGCGAAAACTTGACCAAGACTAGTGAACTCAAGTTTTGGTTCAGAGAGAGAGAGAGAGAGAGAGAGAGAGAGAGAGAGAGAGAGAGAGAGAGAGAGAGAGAGAGAGAGAGAGAGAGAGAGAGAGAGAGAGAGAGAGAGAGAGAGAGAGAGAGAGAGAGAGAGAGAGAGAGAGAGAGAGAGAGATTGATTCCACCGCAAAGACCTCGCCCAACCTTCTCCAGTCTCTCTTCTCTACTCCGTCGCCTGCCCGCCTATTCCAGGATACCCCGGCTAGACTTGTTACTTCGTCTCCCTATCTAGTTCTTCGTCTGCCTTGCTTTCTTTTGCTATTAATGTATCGTTAGGCATATATACAAATAGCAACAGTAGTAGTAGTAATGGTAGGGGTGGTGGAGGTAGTAGTAGTAGTAGTAGTAGTAGTAGTAGTAGTAGTAGTAGTAGTAGTAGTAGTAGTAGTAGTAGTAGTAGTAGTATCATCGGTATTAGTATGGGATTAATCAGATATCAAATGTGAAATTACATAAATAAATCAAATGCTAAATAAATAGATGGTCATAAAAAAATGGATTGCCAACAGCATCACCACCACCACCACCACCACCTTCGACACTACCTTCACCACCACCACCACCTCAGTCATATTTCCACTCTCCCCTGCTCTCTCTCTCTCCCGCCAGGACAGTAA
>NC_087167.1:6327500-6332500 GCF_035594125.1 Scylla paramamosain | reverse complement strand
CTAATAATGTAGAAATCTTGTTAATCTGTCACTAGAACCATAAAAAGGTTTGCTCTCTCACCACTACTGTTTTCAAAGGCCACAGAGATGATTAGCCGTGTTGTCAAGAGCTTTTCGGCTGTTAATAATGTAGAACTCTTGTTAATCTGTCACTGGGACAACATAAACGTTTTGCTTTAAAGGCCACAGAGGTGATCCTGTCAATAACGTAGGACTCTTGTTAATGTGTCACTGGAGCTATAAAAATATCCTTAAAAACCCATGTAACTTACTTTAACTAGAGGCTTTTGAATGTAGGAGTGGAGATGCGGCGCAGAAATGTTTCGGAATTTGGTCCTGTCATTATTTCCTGCTCGTTTTGTTATCTACGTTTTGTTTTATCGAGTTACCCATAAATGTAAATGTTGCTCTGATGACTTTACATGGACCACTATGTAATTTATATTCTTCATGCTTTATTTAGTCTGTATTTTGTGGTGAATAAAGTCTATATCTATATCTATCCATCAATCTATCTATCTATCCATCCATGTATCTATTTGTCTATCCATTCATCCATTCATCCATCTATTTATCTACCCAATATGATCAGTGTTGCAAGACTTCTCAATATGTAACAGAGGCTTCGCTTGTAATTATTAACTAATGAACGCTGCTGAGGAACACACGGGAGCTGCTTCGCCAATCATCCATTGTCTCCACGCCAAGCCAAGACGCCTCCCCCTCAAGCCAGCCCGGTGTGGTATCCGACTCAACTCTCCTTTACTAATACGGGGAAGCCTTTGTCCGGCAGAGGTGGACTCGCGTACGTGCTAAACTGATGGTGATGATGGTGGTGGTAGTGGTTCAGATATCGTATTATCAGCTAAACTATGGGTATATCTAGTTGAATAGTTTGTCTAAAGGTACGTCATTGCTCATTCACTGCAGTATCACAGGGTCTGGCAGCGCTGTATAGACTCTTTCAGAGATTCATCTTTCCCAAGTTTCCATTTTTACGTTCTGTCCTAATTAGCAGTTCCCGGAAAAACGGAAAGGGAAACAGAAAAGAAAAATAATGCCTGATTTTCCGAATTCACCTCACATTTATATATATAACATTAAGAACTTTTTTATTTACTCTCCCATCTCCTTCGCCCTTTCGAAAGTCCTCCTACTTCCCTATTCTTAAACACCTGCATCTTTTCGTTCAACTTAAGAGACTGTGGTGGAATTTACGTGGATTTTCAAGTAATTTTCATAATGGCACGGAAAGTTTAACCCTTTGACTGCCACTTAGTACACCTTTCTCTAATTACCAATCACTCTGGGACATCTTTACTTCTTCTCCAGCCACATCCAATCCTTGAACTGGAAAGAAATTGCAAAATGTATTCTTTTCACCCATAAAGACTTCACGCATTACTTATGGTGCTGCTAACTGTTTCGTGTCGCAGTGAAAGGGTTAATTAACAAGGTTTCTGCATCATCTCTGGGGAGAAAAACAAAAACAAAAACACCCATAACAGCGTGGTAAACTTACAAAACTATGTACGAAACAAGGTGATAAAGATGAAATATGAATAAGAAGCGCAACAACAGGTATCTCTAAATCCGTGCAACACCTCGGTCATAGCAACAGGTTATAGTGAAATTATTTGGGTTTCTAAGGCTGTTTTCGTAATACCAGCGATAATTTAACCCTCTGATTGCTGTGGCATCTGTCAAGGTGTAACACAGAAGGACACCACTGACAGCAAAGGGACATTATCTATTAGTTTCAATCTTTTAGTGTCTATTTTTATATGTGAGCTCAGTAAAATGGTTAGACATTGCTCTTAATAAGCAGTAAATGTCGTTGTCATTAGCAGTCAAACGGTTAACGAGGATTATGTTTCGTCAGTGGGGAGGAAATAGCATGATAATCCAAACTCGTCATCTTTGTGGTCTTTGAAAATACTCCTTATGAGAACTTGAAGCGTTTAAGAAAAGGGACATAAAATTTGAAGCGACATACATACCTACTACATTTTACTACACTACCCTGCACTCCTCACCTTATATACGAGAACCCAGTGTTATAGAATGAAACGAAATATGAAGGGATATGCTTTCACTACCGTTAAATTCACTTGATATCATAAACTGACTTTTGTTCCTTACCTAGAAAATCTGACTTACCTTATTTTACTCTCTCTCTCTCTCTCTCTCTCTCTCTCTCTCTCTCTCTCTCTCTCTCTCTCTCTCTCTCTCTCTCTCTCTCTCTCTCTCTCTCACCTAATGAAGACCCAAAACGTTTAAGAATGAGGATGACGCATGAAAGGATATACAATCATGCTTCACTTTACTTTCCTACACTCACCTCAATATGAAAACACAAAACGTTTAAGAATGAGAGCACAGTATGATAGGATGCTACACTATACTTCACTTGGGTATACTTACCACCTTATGAGAACCTACAGCCTTGAAGAAAAGACAAAATATGAGGGCATATACCACTTGTCTTCAGTGCTCTTGGCTACACTCACCACCACCACCATCACCACTACCATCACCACCTGTCTGGCCACCGCTGCCACGCTCGACTGTTCTTCATTCTGTGCACATTCCAATCACACCAACAAAACATTCCACAATATTTTGCTGTCGGGTATTTTATTACATTGGTATTCATGCATGCGCAGTGTTTGTTTATGAGTCAGTTTTATGGCCTCTCGTTTACGTAATGGAATATAGTGCTTACTGTGGGGGAAAATAACACATCATATTATTCATTACTGTTTGGGAAAAAAAAAAAAATTGTCTATGATGCTGAGAACTCGTGGAAAATATATGCTTAAATATATATAAGTTTAAAATACTATATAAATTAAACGACGAAATAAGATACGTTTTGTTGATGAAAAACAAGGGAAAAAAACATTGTGTTTAGGAAACGCAACTTGAAATGACGGACCGGGCAGAGAGAGAGAGAGAGAGAGAGAGAGAGAGAGAGAGAGAGAGAGAGAGAGAGAGAGAGAGAGAGAGAGAGAGAGAGAGAGAGAGAGAGAGAGAGAGAGAGAGAGAGAGAGAGAATTTTACACAGATGGATAGAAACAGATTAAAAAGGTACAGATATTTTGTTTATTTCTCAAACTTAAACTTCTGTCTCCACCTCTTTCTCATATTCTACGTCCTCCTCCTCCTCCTCTTCCTTCCCTTTCCCCTCCTTCTAACGTCAATGTGGAGGAAGCGCAAAAAACGTGGATATAACGTTACTCAAGGTACAACCAATAGACACTTACCAGCATCATGACTGGCTGATACAGGATTGACGTCATCAGGGCATCAACCAATGGATGTGCTTACCTGTGGGGAAGAGAAGAGGAAGATTAAAGGTTACGGGAATGGAATCTTTATAAAGTGTTAGAAGGGGTGTGTTGTGTTAGGTCTAGGAAAGTGTAGATCGTGGTGAAGAAAAGAGATAAGAACTTAACAGCATATGAAAACAGGTGAAGCTGCAAGAAGCCATCAGGCCAACACGTGAAAGCTTAATTATGAAATATACCTACCTATTTCCACCTGTGTCCTCATCCATGAACGTAACTAACCTTTTCAAGCTCCCTAATGACTCAGCACTAACAACAAGATTACTGAGTCTATTCCATTCATCTACCACTATTTGAGAACCAATTCCTACCAATTTCATCAAGCCTGAACCCTTTTTATAAATGGCAATGCTGCAGAAGATAATTTTTCCTTCAAGCTGCTCCTATACCCCTGAAGACCCACTGTACGTATGAAAAGGTAGAGTCAGAACACATGAACACACGTAAAATACAGAAATAAAGGAGGGAGATAAAAGTTGAAGGAAAAGCTCTCACTAGCGCCGCGCCACCTGCATTCCCTCCCAGCTGTCCCGTCCATCGCCGCCCCGCCAAGACTGTCCGGCAGCTTCCTCTCTCAATTACCACCTCTTCCAACTCTGGCTACTCTCTCTCTCTCTCTCTCTCTCTCTCTCTCTCTCTCTCTCTCTCCTAGACTTTTTTTTTCATTTGTTTTTTCTTTCATTTGCATTTCAACGTGTCTGTGTGTGTGTTTGTGTGTCTTCTGCTTTGTATTAGGTAAGAAGACTGATGGAGAGAGAGAGAGAGAGAGAGAGAGAGAGAGAGAGAGAGAGAGAGAGAGAGAGAGAGAGAGAGAGAGAGAGAGAGAGAGAGAGATTGTCCCTAGTAGAACTTTAACTTGATCCTTTTCTTCTGGAGTCTCTCTCTCTCTCTCTCTCTCTCTCTCTCTCTCTCTCTCTCTCTCTCTCTCTCTCTCTCTCTCTCTTGGTGTCTACTGTTTAAAGAAAACACACACACACACACACACACACACACACACACACACACACACACGTATCAGTCTTTCTATATAAATATATCTAAGCCTATCCTATTTCGACAGAATTAGGCCTAACTATTTGTACTTGTTCACCAGCCTAAAGAAAATGAGAGAGAGACAGATAAACTCCACTGCCCCTCCACCCACCATTCATCCACTTGTACCTTCCTCCACTCCACCTCCACTCAGCGCAGATAACCTAAAGCTAACAATAATATAACCTTTTTTTATGCACCTAACTTTACAAAACTAAACCTTAATCAAATCATCGTAATGTAACCTAACCTAACCTAACCTAACCTTACCTAACCTAACCTTACCTAACCTAACTTAACCAACCTAACCTAACCTAACCTTACCTAACCTAACCTTACCTAACCTAACTTAACCAACCTAACCTAACCTAACCTTACCTAACCTAACCTTACCTAACCTAACCTTACCTAACCTTACCTAACCTAACCTAACTTAACCAACCTAACCTAACCTTACCTAACCTTACTTAACCTAACCTAACTTAACCAACCTAACCTAAACTAATCTAACCTAACCTAACCAATCTAACCTAACCTAACTTAAACTAACCTAACCTAACCTAACCTAACCTAATTTAATGATATCTGTCCTATCTTAACTTAACCTATTCTAATCCA
>NC_087167.1:6317500-6322500 GCF_035594125.1 Scylla paramamosain | reverse complement strand
GGGACTCATTTGCATACGATTGCATATTATTACTGATACATAATAATCCACTCAACATTTATCTATATTTTTATTTATATTTTACTTATTTCATTTATTTACATTCACTTTTTGCTTATGTGCGAGTGATCATCTATTTATCTACGCTTGCGATAAAACTAGAATCATATTTTCACTGATCTGTTTTTTTCATCTGCCTATATATCGTCTTATCTACCAATCTATTACAATTTATTTATCTAGCTGTCTATCTATCTATTTATGTGTCTATTACAATACATTTATCTTTTAATCTATTTATATGCATTTATGTGAAAACCAAAAGCATATATTAACTTATCTCATCATCTATGTCTATCTATTTTATCTGCTTAATACCCTACATTATCTTAATATCTACCTATCTGTACACCCATTCATCAGTGTATCATATCAATCTATCTACAACTGTGAAAATCATATACTTTTATCCTTCTATCTCTCGCCATCGCCGTAATCTTGCAACTCTCTTCCCTCTCCACAGGTAAGCCCGCCCATTGGTTACTGCCTGGTGACGTCACTCGCGTATCAGCCACTCATAAAGTTGGTAAGTCCCATACATGTTGCAGCTTGAGTGACGTCACACATACGTCACTTCCGCTTTCACCCATTACTGCAGAGGGAGATATTTGAGCATTTAAGGAGAGCCAATTACAAGAGGAAGAGGAGGAGGAGGAGGAGGAGGAGGAGGAGGAGGAGGAGGAGCAGGAGGAACAGCAGTTTGAGTTCCATTTTTTTTTCTTTTCTGTAAAATAGCAATTATATTTATTTTTCTCTACTATATATCTGTTTATTTATCTTTATATTTATGTATCTATCTACTTACCTGTATATCTACCTGAAAACTGTAGGGGAAAAAAGGGGGAAACAAGGGGGGCAGTGTTTCTCTATGGGCAGTAATAACTGGACATACTACAGCGGCTCCCATACCCTCTGTTTTGTTATCATTGTATCATCTACATAATAAGAATCAAGTTTTCTCTCTATCCATCCATCTATCTCTCCATTCTTCCATCCACACAAACATCCATTCATCCATCCGTCCATTTCCATCCATCTCTCAATCTATATATTCAAAAAATTATTCTCATTCATCTACATTAAAAAACTATCAATCTTCAAACAGCTTTCAGAGGCAAACCTTTCACTGCTACACCTTTTTTTTTCCCCCATAATCCCCCTATCCGTTTTGGGACATGTTCTTACGCCACACAGTTCTCCGTCTGTCCACTCATCAATGTATAAAACGTGTACATATTCATATATATCTATTAGTAAAGACTACCTGTACTTCCCATCACCTCTGAAATGTAAGGTCAGTGTCCATTAATTACTAAATATCTTTCTTTATATCTACGTATCTGTCCCCTCATACTTTAACTATTAAGCCTCCTGGTCCCTGTTTATTTGTTAATTTACTTATAAAATCTGACGCTGTATCTGCACATCAATTAGATATCGATCAAATTTATGTAGCTATTCTAACTTATTGTTTTAATGGATATTTATGTGTGTGTTGAAAAGAAAGGAAAGAAAATATGTTTTCTTTTTAACGTGTCATGAAGGCTGTAGTAAGGAAAAAAATAGAAAAATAAAGAGAAGCGTTTTCCATTCTCCCATAAAAAAAGGAAAAAAATAAATAAGTTACACAAATAAATACGAAACATAAAAAACGGTCTCGAACGTGTTGACCGATGCCATCCCGGAGGTGTTCGTATTCATCTCACCAGCGTAAGGTGGAGAGTTACCGGAGGACTTTGCCAGAAAAAAAAAAAAAAAAAACACAGGAAACGGATTACACTTAAAAACTAAATCATACGCTGAAATTACCGATGAACGCTGAGCAAACATTATGTACAGTCGATATAAGATTTTTTTCTTTCTTATTAATCCACTTTATTTTTCAGAATAATCTAACACACGAGATGAAAGACCACAGTGTTATGAAATTTATCACGAAAACACACACACACACACACACACACACACACACACACACACACACACACAATACATTAACACGTACACTCAAGCATACAAGCATATTATAATTCCTTAAAAATAACACACCTAAGCTACATACATACGTACGTATCATAATGCACACACACACGTTAATATCACACACACACACACACACACACACACACACACACACACACACACACACACACACACACCTAAGTAAATAAAAAGTCACAGAATATACGTATTTTCCCACGAAATAACAGAATGAATCTACAAATCTGTCTATTAATCTGTCTACAAATTTCTCTCTCTCTCTCTCTCTCTCTCTCTCTCTCTCTCTCTCTCTCTCTCTCTCTCTCTCTCTCTCGAACTGTAGGTGTATAAAACGTCCCAATCCAAAGTCAATATTGCAGGAGGAGGAGGAGGAGGAGGAGGAGGAGGAGGAGGAGGAGGAGGAGGAGGAGGAGGAGGAGGAGGAGGAAATGGTTCAAGGAGATGAAATATAAGGGAAACCATTTTAATTTGGCTTCCCATAGAGAATTTCTGAAGTAAGGTGAAGGAGGAGGACGAGGAGGAAGAGAAGAGAAATGGAGGAGGAGGAGGAGGAGGAGGAGAGAAATTGGAGTGTAAGGAAAGAAAGAGATTTTAATAAAAGAAATAAAAAAAAATGAAAGTACGGAAAGATAAACTGTGAGAGAGAGAGAGAGAGAGAGAGAGAGAGAGAGAGAGAGAGAGAGAGAGAGAGAGAGAGAGAGAGAGAGAGAGAGAGAGAGAGAGAGAGAGAGAGAGAGAGAGAGAGAGAGAGAGAGAGAGAGAGAGAAATATGTGTAGCAAACCTCTTAAATGATACAGTTCATCTACTTCCCCATTATTGGAGGAAAGGCGAGATGGAGGGATGGAAGGATGGAGGAAAGAAGGAAGGAGGGATGGAGGAAAGGGAGAGAGAGAAACACTTATCGGGTTATTGAACAAGAAAACAAACAAACAAATCAATCACTTTTATCACCTTCAGTAACTCCTCTCTCTCTCTCTCTCTCTCTCTCTCTCTCTCTCTCTCTCTCTCTCTCTCTCTCTCTCTCTCTCTCTCATAGTGGTAAACAAATTGACGTCAACAAACACACACACACACATAGACACACACACACACACACACACACACACACACACTTTCATTTCCATTGTCATTTATATTTTCCTTTTTTTTTCCTTTTTAAGAGAAAATTTCAAGTGAGTGAAGATTTTCATTCTAAAATTAAAAGCCCGATGCCTGAGAGAGAGAGAGAGAGAGAGAGAGAGAGAGAGAGAGAGAGAGAGAGAGAGAGAGAGAGAGAGAGAGAGAGTAAAAAAAAATAGTGCTCAAGCTAATGGTTCATCCTTCTCCCTTCTCTCCCTCCCCTTTTCTATCTCACCCTCACTTCCCCCCCCCACCCTCTCTCTCTCTCTCTCTCTCTCTCTCTCTCTCTCTCTCTCTCTCTCTCTCTCTCTCTCTCTCTCTCTCTCTCTCTCTCTAATTAGTCTCGCTCCTTCTCTCCCTCGCTCTAAGTGGCTCTCAGACCTCGGGCATCAATGCAAACACACACACACACACACACACACACACACACACACACACACACACACACACACACACACACACACACACACACACACACAGTCTACATGATCGCATATCACACACACATACATGCATATATACATACATACATACATACATACATACATTATATACAAAGGTTAGAATCCACATACATACTAAGAAGCTAGAAGGAAGGACGAGAGGAGGAGGAGGAGGAGGAGGAGGAGGAGGAGGAGGAGGAGGAGGAGGAGAAAAATGATTGGCCGAAGAAATGGAGAAAAAATGGGGATAAAAAAAAGATTAGAGGGGTAGGGAAGATCGCGAGAGAGAGAGAGAGAGAGAGAGAGAGAGAGAGAGAGAGAGAGAGAGAGAGAGAGAGAGAGAGAGAGAGAGAGAGAGAGAGAGAGAGGAGGGGGGAGGGTGCGATCTAAATTACAAAAGCACAGAAAGATTCCGATAACGCGCAAGCTTCAAGAAATCACAATACTGCGCAAAGGAGAGTGATGAGCGGGAAGAGGGAAGTAATGGCGCTTTTGTATCAGTGCGACAGACAGACAGACAGACAGACAGACAGACAGACAGACAGACAGACAGACAGACAGACAGACACTCAGGCAGACAGAGACAAATTCAGACGGGTATTTAGAAAGTCAGACACACAGACATATATACTGAAGACATACATTGAGACAGCCACACAGACAGACAGACAGACAGACAGATAGATAGAGATAACATAAAGACGCAGATATAGACATTTAGACTGACAGGAACACTGACAGCCAAACAGATACACAGACAGACATAAAGATAGACAGAAGGAACGAAACAGGAACACAGTAATAGAAACAAACTAACTCGTGACGAACTGACGCACTAATAGAAACAGATATACAGACAGACAGGCAAGACAGTTAAGTAGACACACAAAAAAGAAGTGACACACACAGGAGAACACAACAGGCTGGATAAAACACAACCAGAGAGAGAGAGAGAGAGACGACGAGTAGAAACATGAACGCCCCTCACACACACACACACACACACACACACACACACACACACACACACACACACACACACACACACAGAGCACGACAGCCTTAATTTACAGTCGATGAAAACTTGGCAGATAATAACTATTAAGCGAAAGTCGACTTGTGGCTCAATAAACTGACGCCCCGACAGATGAGACTCACTTCCGATAGACAGTACAACGATAAACACGAGCGAGGGACGGGTAGACAGACAGACAAATTCTCATTATATAAACCCAGTATTTTGAACCCCTTTGCTCTCTCTCTCTCTCTCTCTCTCTCTCTCTCTCTCTCTCTCTCTCTCTCTCTCTCTCTCTCTCTCTCTCTCTCTCTCTCCACGACTATTTTCTAAAGCCACTGCGGTGATTGGCCGGGTTCTC
>NC_087167.1:6310000-6315000 GCF_035594125.1 Scylla paramamosain | reverse complement strand
TTTCTCTAATATATGTGCACTACTACTACTACCACTTCTACTACTACTACTACTACTATCAATACCAAAAACCATTAACTATATTACAACTTCCTTCCTTTTTATCATTATTCGTTATCTCTTTGCACCTGCAGAGTATCCCATTAAGAATCACCGTCCAATCATCACCATTCATTTATCACGAGCATGCACACCCACCAATCCCCAGTCACAGTGACACTATAATTCTACTGCTGGCTAACACTCACTTTAAAGTTCAATATTAATTCTGCACTAACAGTCTGATTACGGAGGGTATTCCTGGCATTAACCACTCTATTCGAGAACCAATTACTGACTAACTTCTTTTAAAATGTAACCATCATATACGGATTTAAAATAGAGAATTACATAATATAAACTGACTTACATATATAATGAGTCACGTTCCAACAGCTGCATTAAAATATCCGACAGTAAAAGGAAGTAAGAGTGATGAAAATAAAAATAATGCAAAAAAAAAAAAAAATGGATTGAAGTTTAATCTACTTGACGCAAAATTTGAACAACGAAAAAAAGTAAGTGATATTTCTAGGTATTATGTGGGCTTATAGTTAAATTACGGCTATGGTGGTGATTTTGTCAGTATTCAGGAGTGTGTGTGTGTGTGTGTGTGTGTATGTGTATGTGTGTGTGTTCCTTTCCTTATACAACCACAACCAATTCATTTCACACTAACTACTCGTAACAAACTAACTTTTTAACACTACCCTAACCTACTTAGAGTAAATGGGTAAGAACCGATGTAATAAGAGCTAAACTGACCCAAACTGACCCTGGGTGCTATTAATAAGAGTTAAGACAAAGTGAATTGGTTATAAAGGAAAGGTAGGGAAGCATTAGGAGGAGGAGGAGGAGGAGGAGGAGGAGGAGGAGGAGGAGGAGGAGGAGGAGGAGGAGGAGGAGGAGGAAAGAAAGAAAGAAAGAAAGAAAATAACAGATCTTTGTATAACATCTTATAAATTGAATTATTATTATCATTATTATTATTATTATTATTATTAGTAGTAGTATTATTATTATTATCAGTAGTAGTAGTAGTAGTAGTAGTAGTAGTAGTAGTAGTAGTAGTAGTAGTTAGTAGTAGTAGTAGTAGTAGCACAACAACAATTTTAATAAGAAGAACAAGAAGAACAAAAAGAACAAAAAAAAGCAAAAAAAAAACAAGTACATGAACAATAACAAGAAAAGAAGAACAAGAACAAGAACAACAATAAAAAACAAGATGACAAAACAACACACTCCATACAACTTTACACTAAACACAACACAACACAACACAACACAACACAACACAACAGCCAATAAAACAAAACACTTTCCCCCTTCACTTCCTCCACGTCCTGCCAGACTCTACACTACAGGACTCCCAGGTGCAGGAATCCCAGCCCTCGCTCCTGGACCCTCTCATCTGCAGGGCCCCTTCAGGACACGCAGGGAACACGAGGACACGTATTACAGACCCCGTTTCCGGAGAGTGAATGATAATGATGGTGGTGGTGGTGGTAGTCGTGGTGGTGGTGGTGGTGGTGGTGTTGGAGCAGAAAGGGTAAGGATTAGGATACAAATAAAAACGAACACAATGGAAACATAAACAGATCTTGGAGTGTTCATTATATATGCTGTTTTGGTAACTATTCCTCTCTATAAGTAGGAGAGACACGGTAGAAAATGATAGCAAAGATAGGAGAGAATGGAGGAAGAGGAGGAGGAGGAGGAGGAAGAGGTATATAAAGAAGACAAACCACAGGAAGAAGAGGAAGAGGATGTAATAGTAGTAGTAGTAGTAGTAGTAGTAGTAGTAGTAGTAGTAGTAGTAGTAGTAGTAGTAGTAGTAGTAGTAGTAGTAGTAACAAACCCAGAAACACCAGATCACTAACTACTACTACTACCACCACCACCACCACCACCACCACCACCACCACCACCAGACACAAGTGGTAGTGGATGACTCCTGTTCACGAAACCTTCATTTGCCTCTGATTGAATTCCAGGTAACGGTGTGTATATAGAGCGCTAATGTGCACCTGTGTGTGTGTGTGTGTGTGTGTGTGTGTGTGTGTGTGTGTGTGTGTGTGTGTGTGTGTGTGTGTGTGTGTGTGTGTGTGCTCGTATGATTTTAGCTTTAGTTTCGCTTTTTTATATTATATTGTGTTGAGTGTCGCCTTTGTTCTTAATTTCTTAATAATGTCATGAAAGAAATGTTGTTAGTTTTTTTTCTTCTTCTTACTTTTTAGCGTTTACTGTTTTCTTTGGGCAAAATGTTACTTGTGACTTTTAAGAAGAATATGAATTGTAAATACATGTGTGTTAATAAGCTACTGCTGCTACTACAACAAAAACAACAACAATAACTACTACTACTACTACTACAACCACCACCACAACAACAACAACAACTACTACTACTACTATGCTTGTTCAAAGACCCCAAAATTTATCCACAGCACACCAAGAACCACAAAAAACACACAGTCGCCATTACCATTACCACCATCATTACAGAAGCAGCAGGTCCGTCCAGCCTTTCTCTCTTCCCTTACAAATCCCCCTCGCCGCTGTTTTTTGCCGCGCCGCCCACAGCAGTGTGTTTATGTGCGAGTGTGCGTATGTGTGTGCGTGTGTTTGTATTTCCGTGTCCATCCATCTTCCACTTTCCCTTTCTCCCCCTCATACACCTATAGATAACAGTCTCTCTCTCTCTCTCTCTCTCTCTCTCTCTCTCTCTCTCTCTCTCTCTCTCTCTCTCTCTCTCTCTCTCAAGTAAACACTCTATATCTACAGCCACGTCCGTTTCTCTTCTAACCTTCCTATCTCCCTGTACTCTCCATTACCCAGCCCACCAGCACTACTATTAACCATTATTACTAGTTTCCTTTTACTGTTACTCTTATGAATCCCCTTAACTAGGTAGCAGGCAACCTCTAGTACCATTCGCCCTATCCACTTATCCTTCCGTGTCTCCCTGCCCGTCCGTCCGTCCGTCCGTCTGTCTGTCTGTATGGCGAGGGAATTATAGTTTTGTGGCGGATGAGTAAACACGAGTGAGTTTCTTGACACGCCATCCAGCAATACTAGCTACGCTTTTTGTCGACTTCCCCGCCAGCACCACCACTGCTGCTGCTGCTGCTGCTGCCAACATGGGGGAGAGAAGGGTAGGAGTTAGAGGGGAAGGAAGGGCAAGAGAGGAAGAGAAGATGGGAAGGTTAGACTAGAATAGAATAATCAAGGGAAGAATAAGAATCAAGGGAACAGATATGGGAGAAGAGACGGTAAATAAAGAAGATAAAGACTAGGATAGGAGAAAGAAGGGAGGAATAAGAAGGGAGGGAACAGATAGTGAAGAAGATGCAGTAAGGGGTAACAATGAAAGGAAGGCAAAGGATAAAGGAGGAGAAAGGATAAGAATAACGAGAAGAGAAGAGAGAGAGAGAGATAGAGGACAGGGAAGAAAGAGAGGGAGAGGGAGAGAAACAATACGGGAAGAAGGGAAGGTAAAGATAGAGGGGAGGGAAGAGAGGGGATAAAAGAGAGAAAAGAATAAGGGCAACAAGAAAAGAAGGAAGGTACAGGCGAGAAAGAAGGTGAGAAGAAATTAAAGGAAGAAAAAGGACAAGGAAAAAGGCAGCGAAAAGATGAAAAGGAGAAGGAAGGGAAAGAATAGGAAGATGGGAAAGGAGGAAAAGGATTAGCGAGGAGAAAGAAGATAAGAATAGGGAAGAAGATAGGAAAGGCACAGAAAAAAAGCAGAATGTGAAGAATAGAAGAGGAAAATAATAGAAAAGACGAAGGAAATGAAGGAATGTGAAAAATATAGAAGTGAAAGGAGAAAAAGATAGGAACAGGAGGGAAAAGGAAAAGGACAGGGAGAGAGGAAGGTAGATGAAAAGAAAGAAAAAGAAAAGAGAAATAGATAGAAACAAGACACGAGGGAAGAGAAAAAACGATAGGAACGAAAAGAAGGCAGCAAAAAACACACAAGGAAACAGGAAAAGCAAAATAAAGGAGGTAAACGAACAAATAATAAAGGAAGGAGAGAAAAAAAGAAAGAAAGAGAGGAAGGAAAGTTAAAGGAAAGAAGATTTTCAAAGGATACGAAAGAAGGCAAGGAAAGAGATGAGAGAGAGAACAAGAGAACCCCAAGGGAAGTGTAGAAGAGAATTAAGGAAGGATACGAGAGCTTACGAAGGAGTGCGAAGGAAGAGAAGAGAGAGAAAGAAGAGAAAGGAAATGATAGACGTGAAAGAGAATGATAGGAAAGAGTGGGAGGAAATGTAGAAGGGGAAACGAGGAATATGAAGTGAAAGAGAGCCAAAGGAAGGAAGGAAAGAGTAGACAGTGAAAGAAGTGACAAGAGAATAAGAGAAATGAGAAAATGAAAGGAAGACAGGTTAAGGAGATAAAGAAAAAGATGGATACGCAAAACAGTAAAGAAAACAAGATAAATTAGAAACAAAAGAAGAAAGACAGAGGAAAAATGAAAAAAATAGAAGAATGTGGATAGGAAAGGGAGAATAAAAAAGATGAAAGCAGATAAGGAGAATAAGAAGAACAGAAAAAGGAGTGAACACAGAGAAAGACAGAAGCAGAGGCAAACGAGAAGAGAAAGAAAAAAAGAGGAGGAGGAGGAGGAGGAGGAAGGGAGAGTGGACAAGAGGGGAAGAAAATGATGAAGAGAAGGGAAAAAGAGCAGAAAAGTCTATAGGCTATAATTGTAGTGTTCAGAGAGAGAGAGAGAGAGAGAGAGAGAGAGAGAGAGAGAGAGAGAGAGAGAGAGAGAGAGAGAGAGAGAGAGAGAGAGAGAGAGAGAGAGAGAGAGACAGACAGACAGACAGACAGACAGACAGACAGACAGACAGACAGACAGGCAGACAGACAGACAACAAAGCGGGAAGGAGGGACGGAGGGAAAGAGGGAGAGAGGGAGAGGTGTGGGGAGGAATAAAAGAGAGTAGAGAGAAA
>NC_087167.1:6297500-6302500 GCF_035594125.1 Scylla paramamosain | reverse complement strand
CTCTCTCTCTCTCTCTCTCTCTCTCTCTCTCTCTCTCTCTCTCTCTCTCTCTCTCTCGCATCAGTCTTCGTTTCGTTTATTTTTTATTTTATTTCTTTTCTTTCCCATGCCTCCTCCTCCTCCTCTTCCTCCTCCTCTTCCTCCTCCTCCTCCTCCTCCTCTCTGGCATTCTTTTCTCTCAATCATGTCTTCCCCCTTTCGTAGCATAGTTTCCCTGCACACTCTCCTCTCCTCCTCCTCCTCCTCCTCCTCCTCCTCCTCCTCCTCCTCCTCAAGTATTCCTATAGCATCCTTCATCCTATTATTCCTCTTCCTGTTCTCCTTCATCTTTCCCTCCCACACATCCTCATCCCTCCTCCTCCTCCTCCTCCTCCTCCTCAACGGTATTCCTTCCCTACCCTCACTTTGTCTTCCTCTCTAATTCTTCAACTCTCCCTCTCTCTCCTCCTCCTCCTCCTCTTCTTTACTCTTCCTAGTCTCTCACATTTAACTGTATTCCTTTGTATTTCGTTATTTTTCCTCCTTTCCTTCCTCTTTTTCCAATTTTTTTTGTCCTGATCTAACTCTGACCTCATTATACTGTCTGTCTGTCTGTATATGTGTCTGGATGGATGGATGAATTAGCGTAGTTTGTATAAGAAAAAGGCGGATTCATAAGGATTCATAAGTCTGTTGATATTACTGTCTGTTCCTCCCTTCTGTTCCTCCGTTAACCCTTTCACTGGTACGGTCGTTTTTGATTAAGATTCAAAGTACTGTAAAAATTATTTGGACGCACAGACAAGGAGACAATAGGAGGCATATTTCCTATCTTCCTTTTAATTACAATTTTAGAGACTAGAAGAAAAAAGAACGGTCTAAAATGTTGAAGATTATAAGGAAAGGGTGTCTAGTATTCAAAGGGTTAATTTATATATGTGTAGTTTTTATCTCTCTTCCCTTCAGTCTGTAACGTAAATAAATCACGAGTTTCCCTTTCTTGTGCATGGAAAAGTCATGTTGTGTTGTGTATTCTTCTTGATCTTGAGCTTGTTCTTGTTCTTGCTTTTCTATTTTTTCTTTCTTCCATTTCTCCTTTCTCCTCAATCTTCTTCGTTTTCTTTTTCTTCTTATTCTTGTTCTTGTTGTTTTTTCTTCTATTTTCCTCTTCCATTTCTCCTCTTTTCTTTTCTTCTTTTTTCTTCTATTTCTCCTCCTTCCTTTTTTTTTTCTTCTTTTTCTTCTTCTTCGTTCTCTTCTTCCTTCTTCTCTTCCCAGTTGCTGTCTTCCTGTCTTTTTTCTTTCTCCATCTCTTCGACATTATCACCTCTCTCTCTCTCTCTCTCTCTCTCTCTCTCTCTCTCTCTCTCTCTCTCTCTCTCTCTCTCTCTCTCTCCTACTACTACTGTTCATCATCCTTCCTCTTCTTCCATCAACTTTATCTCTCTCTTTCTCTTCCTTTTACTGTTCTTCATCCTCCTCCTCCTTATACCTTTCTTCCTTCTCTTCCTCCTCCTTTACCATTACCACCCCCACGATCACCTACTCCTCCTTCTCTTCTACCATTATCACAACCTCTTCTTCATCCTCCTCTTACTCCTCCACCTCCTCCTTCTATCCCACCATCATCGCCACTACATCCTCCTCCTCCTCTTACTCCAGCTCCTCCTTCTATCCCATCATCATCACCACCACCTCCTCCTCCTCCTCCTCCTCCTCCTCCTTCTCCTCCTCCTCCAGCAGTAGGGTAGGCAGCGAGCACTCTCAAGGTAGAGAGTAATTATTCATCTGTATGCGAGGAGTGTTGACTGAGGCTGGATGAGCGGGCCTCCGACCCTCACCTCACCAGGCTGCCTTGCGCGCCCCACCAACGGACCGGCGACCCAGCACGACCAAGAGGAGGAAGAGGAAGAGGAGGAGGAGGAGGAGGAGGAAAAGTATAAAGAAGTAGGAAGTAGAACCAGATGAAGGCAAATAAGGAAGGAAAGGGGAAAAAAATAAAAGCAGAAAGAATACAAAGGAACAGAAAAAGCAAACAGCGACAGCCCTGTTAGTCCTGACGAGGCTGTTTGCTGGAGAGGAGGAGGAGGAGGAGGAGGAGGAGGAGGAGCAAGAGAAGGAGGAAGAAGAAGAAGAAGAAGAAACGAGATATGAGGTAACAGAAGAAGAAGAAGAAGAAGAGGAGGAGGAGGAAGAAGAAGAAGAAGAAGAAGAAGAAGAAGAAGAAGAAGAAGAAGAAGAAGAAGAAGAAGAAGAAGAAGAAGAAGAAGAAGAAGAAGAAGAAGAAGAAGAAGAAGAAGAAGAAATGGGAAGGGGAAGGAGAAGGAAGAAAAACAAACAGAAAAAGACAGAAAATGGAAATAAAAGAAGGGAGAACAAACATAAGTGAGAGGATTAGAGAAGCGGAAGGAGATAAATAAGAAGGAAACAAGGAAGGAAGGATGAGAGGAGAGAAAAGAGAAAAAAAAACAAAGAAGGGGGGAAGAAAACAAAAGAAGAAAGAGAAACTAGAACCAGAAAAGACATGGAGAGGAAGGCGAAGAGAAATAGGAAGAGGTGAAACACAAGAAGAAAAAGGAGGAAGAGAAGAACCAAAAAGAGAAGAGAGAAGGAAGAAGAAAAGGAAAAGGACACACATAAGAAAGAAGGGAGGTAGGAATAGAAAGACAAGATAACACAAAATGAATAAAAAAAAAAGAAAAAAGCAGAACGAGAAAAAAGGAAAAGAAAAAACTAAAAGAAATACGAGAATCAGAGAGAGAGAGAGAGAGAGAGAGAGAGAGAGAGAGAGAGAGAGAGAGAGAGAGAGAGAGAGAGAGAGAGAGAGAGAGAGAGAGAGAGAGAGAGAGAGAGAGAGAGAGAGAGAGAGAGAGAGAGAGCGAAAAAAAAAACAGAAAGCGGAATAGGGATAAAAACAGAAGGACACGGAGATGGAGGAGGAGGAGGAGGAGGAGGAGGAGGAGGAGGAGGAGGAGGAGGAGGAGGAGGAGGAGGAGGAGGAGTGGCTCTTACCGCGGGTGAAGAAGTTTGGGTGCAAGGGAGCAAGAATTCGATATTACGCAGCACGGATTCGATATTCGCAAGGAGTGTATCGTGAACCCTGCTGAGAGTCTCGAGCTGGGAGTGAGTGAACCGCCGAGATCCACAGAGAGAGAGAGAGAGAGAGAGGGACGTGGGGTGTGGTTGGAATGGAAGGCAGAGTGAAAGTTGAGGAGAAGAAAAGAAAATTGAAGGAAAATAAGTTATATCGAGGAGGGGAGAGAGAGAGAGAGAGAGAGAGAGAGAGAGAGAGAGAGAGAGAGAGAGAGAGAGAGAGAGAGAGAGAGAGAGAGAGAGAGAGAGAGAGAGAGAGAGAAATATATATAGCAGGAAAATACTAGAGACAATGAAGAAGATGAAGGAGAAGAAAGTGGTAGGAGGAGGAGGAGGAGGAGGAGGAGGAGGAGGAGGAGGAGGAGGAGGAGGAGGAGGAGGAGGAGGAGGAGGAGGAGGAGGAGGACAATAACAATGACCAGAACAAGGACAAGAACAACAAGTAAAAAGAACGATGTGAACAGCAGCAGTAGCAACAACAACAACAACAACAACAACAACAACAACAACAACAACAACAACAACAACAATGCAAAAAAAACGACTTCTCAATTCACATGTAAAAAAAAAAAAAAAACGAACCAAACGAACCCCCAAAAAAATAAATAAATAAAAGAGGAAGAAGAAGAAAAAAGACTAAAAGAGAGAACAAAGAAGAGGAGGAAACATGCAAGCAGGCAGGTAGTGAGGGAAAGCAAATCAACTATTCACAAACGCAATATGTACAGCAGTGCGTGGAGGAGGAGGAGGAGGAGGAGGAGGAGGAGGAGGAGGAGGAGGAGGAGGAGGAGGAGGAGGAGGAGGAGGAGGAGGAGGAGGAGGAGGGAGGGGTATACAATGCACACTGCACCCAGGTTTTTTGACACAGCGCGTGGGAGTATTTGACAAACCCTCGACAAATGTGAAGCTTAAGACCAGTGATAGAATTTCCTCTTTCACTTGGCTTCTGTTTGCCTGTTGGGTGCTTGTTGTGTTCACTGCCTCCCCCCGACCCCCGCCACCTGGATGTGTTCACTGGTGTTAAACTGTATTACTTTCTTCGTTTCTTCTCTTCTTTATTCTATCTTCTGCTTTTTCTTTTCGTATGTGTGTGTGTGTGTGTGTGTGTGTGTGTGTGTGTGTGTGTGTGTGTGTGTGTGTGTGTGTGTGTGTTTTGTTCCTTGATAATGTTATTGCTTATACTTTAGGAAAAATGCTTACGTTTATTTGTTTCCCCTCTCTCTCTCTCTCTCTCTCTCTCTCTCTCTCTCTCTCTCTCTCTCTCTCTCTCTCTCTCTCTCTCTCTCGTACACGCAACATCAAGGTACATTGATAAAAATAGAGATAATAACAATAATAACAATAATAACAATAATGATAATAATAAAATAATAATAATAATAATAATAATAATAATAATAATGACAACAAAGAAGCAGCAGCAGCAGCAACGTTAACATTATCAAAAACAACAATACCACCACCAGCACCACCACCACCAAAACACAACAACAACAACAACAACAACAACAACAACAACAACAACAACAACCACCGCCACCACCACCACCACCACCGGCCCTACAAAAACATTAGTAATAACACACTCATAACGGCGCCGCCACAATAACAGTGCCGGTGAGGATAATGAGACAGACGTGGAGAGGTGCTTGTGTCTCGCCCCGCCTTCCGCCTGCCCTTATTGGCTCACGGCCGCTTATATCATGGAGAGAGAGAAAGAGAGAGAGAGAGGGAGGAGGGGTGGAAAAAAAAAAGAAAATAGAAATATAAAGAAAAGAGAGAAGAAACATAGAAGGAAGGGAGGAAAGAAAAGTAACAAAAGACGAGAAGAAAATGAAAAGAGGATGGAAAGTTAGGAAAAGGAAGGGATAGGAGGGAAGATGAAACGAGAAAGAAAAATAAGGAAAATGAAGGAAACGGTGAGATGA
>NC_087167.1:6285000-6292500 GCF_035594125.1 Scylla paramamosain | reverse complement strand
TGTTGTTGTTGTTGTTCTTCTTCTTGTTTTTGTTGTTGTCGTTGTTGTTCTTGTTATTATTATTTTTTTTATGCTGTTGTTGTTGTTGTTGTTTACGAAAAAAAATTGTACGTATAAATAATACAATAATAATAATAATAATAATAATAATAATAATAAGAAGAAGAAGAAGAAGAAGAAGAAGAAGAAGAAGAAGAAGAAGAAGAAGAAGAAGAAGAAGAAGAAGAAGAAGAAGAAGAAGAAGAAGAAGAAGAAGAAGAAGAAGAAGAAGAAGAAGAAGAAGAAGAAGAAGAAGAAGAAGAAGAAGAAGAAGAAGAAGAAGAAGAAGAAGAAGAAGAAGAAGAAGAAGAAGAAGAAGAAGAAGAAGAAGAAGAAGAAGAAGAAGAAGAAGAAGAAGAAGAAGAAGAAGAAGAAGAAGAAGAAGAAGAAGAAGAAGAAGAAGAAGAAGAAGAAGAAGAAGAAGAAGAAGAAGAAGAAGAAGAAGAAGAAGAAGAAGAAGAAGAAGAAGAAGAAGAAGAAGAAGAAGAAGAAGAAGAAGAAGAAGAAGAAGAAGAAGAAGAAGAAGAAGAAGAAGAAGAAGAAGAAGAAGAAGAAGAAGAAGAAGAAGAAGAAGAAGAAGAAGAAGAAGAAGAAGAAGAAGAAGAACAGAACAAGGATTTACACAATAGGAAGAGAAAAAAATAACAAGATGAAAAAGAAGAAAAAAAATAGAAAAGAAAAGGAGAACTGACAAGCATTACGCCCTTAAAATGAAATAATTGTTTACGATTCATCTGCCTGTCAGTTACACACACACACACACACACACACACACACACACACACACACACACACACACACACACACACTCCCAAGGCGAAACAGTTAATTTAAATCACAGTATCCTAATAGCAATAATTTTTGTGAAACTTTTCTACCGCAAACCTCCTCCTCCTCCTCCTCCTCCTCCTCCTCCCACCCTGCTCTCTTCCTCCTCCTCCCTCCACGATAATTAACTATGATATAATTGTTGCTAATATTCTCGTATGTTTTTCCATCAGAGAGAGAGAGAGAGAGAGAGAGAGAGAGAGAGAGAGAGAGAGAGAGAGAGAGAGAGAGAGAGAGAGAGAGAGAGAGAGAGAGAGAGAGAGAGAGAGACTCAGAGAGAATTTTAAACTTATCATCGTATTTTTTGTGATGATAATTGTGAAAGATGTGTGTGTGTGTGTGTGTGTGTGTGTGTGTGTGTGTGTGTGTGTGTGTGTGTGTGTGTGTGTGTGTGTGTGTGTGTGTGTGTGTGTGTGTGTGTGTGTGTGTGTGTGTGTGTGTGTGTGTGTGTGTGTGACAGGCAAATAGATCGTAAACTGTTATTTCATTTCGGGGCAAAACACGTACTTGCCAATCATTCTTCTTCTTCTTCTTCTTCTTCTTCTTCTTCTTTTATCTTACTTTATTTATGTATGTCTGTTTATATTTCTTCGAATGATGATTCCAAAATATCATCTTATTGTTTACTTATCGTTCTAACCTAACCTACTATTTGTCTATCTGTTTATCTATTTATCTATCCATCTATCTATCAATCAGTTTATCTATGCATTCTATTTGCAATTTATCTAACAATCACCTATTTCTTGACATTTCACTTCTTCCTGCACCCCCTTTCATCCTTCGTCTTCTTCCTTCTTTCCTTCTTTTATTTAATCTCGTTCTCTTCCTCCTCCTCTTCCTCCTCCTCCTCCTCGTCCTCCTCCTCCTCCTTTTTCTTTTTCTTTTATTTTCTTTTTCTTCTTCTTTTTCTCCTCCTCCTCCTCCTCCTCCTCCTCCTCCTCCTCCTCCTCCTAGTCCTCCTCCTCCTCCTCCTCCTCCTCCCACTCCTCCTCTCATACAGAAAGTCGACACAATCTTCCGTCTTATATAACCTTCATAAATCTCTCTCTCTCTCTCTCTCTCTCTCTCTCTCTCTCTCTCTCTCTCTCTCTCTCTCTCTCTCTGCCAGTGACATTGTATCAAAAACTCACACTCACAAAAAAAAAAAAAAGGGTTAAGGAAATAAAGAAAAAGACTTCATAAAAAAATACACAGAAAGAAATACTGTACCTTGATCGCCTTTTTGTTCAGACAGACAGACAGACAGACAGACAGACAGACAGACAGACACACTGAGGAGAGACGGTGAAGAAGAAGACGGATAGAAGGGAGAGAAAGAAAACTGTAAAGAATGAGGAGAAAGCTGAGAAGAAATAAAGAAAAAAAGGAGAAACAGAACAATGAAAAAGCTACGTAAAGAAGGAAAGAAGAGAAAGGAGGAACGAGAGAAGAAGGTAATAGAGGATAAAAAGGAAATTCATAACAATATGGAAAATAAATAAAGAGAGAAAGGAAGAAGGAAGGAAGGAAGGAAGCCAAAGGAAAGATACAAGCGTTCACTGAAATATGACAATGGAACTGGAAGAGACAAAGAGAGAACAAACAGATGGAAAGGAAAAATATAAAGAAAAGGAAGAGGAACAAGAGAAAGAAGAGTAATACATCTTTCATACGGTGACACAAAAGAAGAAAGTAAATAAAGAAAATAGAAGGAAGACGATCTTAACTATATACCAAACAGAGCAAAGAAGAAAACTGAAGAGAAAAGGGTTAGAGGAGAAGGGAGGAAAGACACAAAACGTAACAGATATGAGAACACACACACACAGGAAACATAAATCTAACTGTTGCAGGTCAATCGAATCGAACTCCAAGATTCCACCGCAGGACAAAAAGCTTTCCTCAACCTTCCCCACTGATGTCTCTTCCCCGCCTGACTATTCCAAGTCACCCCAGAAAAATAAAGTTCATTCAACCTGATTCTCTCATCTGCTCTGCTTTTTCTTTCGTTTGTTTGCCTTTATGTTCCTCAAATTGTCCTTTTGTTATGTTAGGAGCATGGCCTGTTCCGTCTTTTTTTCCCACAAAATGAGAAGAAAAACGCTTATTTTGTCGCTGCAGGAAAAAAAAAAAAATAGAAATCAGAGATGTTTTCAATATTACCAGTTCAATTCCAATGTTTTGATACTCGTCTCTCGCAACAGTTCAAGTAAATGTTTAGAAATGACTACAATGAAAAAAGAAACGTTTCCGAGTGACAGACGATTAAAGAAACCATGTCCTGAACGCCAGTGAAAGGGTTACGTCACCAGCAGGAGGAAACACCAATACACCCCACTGGTTTTCCGATCAATAAGCAGCAACAAACAGCAGAAGATAATAGCAGAAGATAACTTTTCATAACACTGCCTCGTTTACCCCAAGCACTCCATCCCACCGTTATCAGCCGCCAATCTGAGTGTCCCACGTCCCGCGCCTCCGCCAATAGATTAAACAGACAGACAGGCAATCCCGCGCCGCGCCATCTATCAGGACAATAGTTAAGCCGCTCATCGCACCTGTCGAGAAGCAATTTGACGTTAATTAGCCAGGTGCGGCGGTGATTAGAAGGGTAGATGGTGCAGAGAGAGAGAGAGAGAGAGAGAGAGAGAGAGAGAGAGAGAGAGAGAGAGAGAGAGAGAGAGAGAGAGAGAGAGAGAGAGAGAGAGAGAGAGAGAGTAAAATGCTTCTTCTATGCATCTTTTCTGTCTATAAACATATCTGTATGTGTGTGTGTGTGTGTGTGTGTGTGTGTGTGTGTGTGTGTGTGTGTGTGTGTGTGTGTGTGTGTGTGTGTGTGTGTGTGTGTGTGTGTGTGTGTGTGCGTGCATGTGTATATGTATGAATGTATGTATTTAAATTTTTCTTTCTCTCTCTCTCTCTCTCTCTCTCTCTCTCTCTCTCTCTCTCTCTCTCTCTCTCTCTCTCTCTCTCTCTCTCTCTCACACACACTACAACAACAACTACCACCACCACCACCACCACCACCACCATCACTACCTCTATTACAACTACAATCACAACAACAGCATCTGCAATTAAAACCACATCCCTTCTTCTTCCTCCAGACCCTCACACTCGCATCACACCACCCACCACACCACCTACACTCCTTTTCCCCTCTCTCTCCACTCCCTCTCATCTCCACCGCCGCTGTCACATTCTCGATAGCCCGGTATTCTCGCCCTATAAATCTCCTTTAATCCGTATTGAGTCGGATTAGCGGGGCCAGTCCAAGGAGTTTATCCAATACAGCCAGGATTTAGAGTCCCCTCGAGTGACTTCCCGACAGAGAGAGAGAGAGAGAGAGAGAGAGAGAGAGAGAGAGAGAGAGAGAGAGAGAGAGAGAGAGAGAGAGAGAGAGAGAGAGAGAGAGAGAGAGAGAGAGAGAGAGAGAGAGAATGGATGAAGGTCTTGCTGAATGGATAATTATACGTGTGTGTGTGTGTGTGTGTGTGTGTGTGTGTGTGTGTGTGTGTGTGTGTGTGTGTGTGTGTGTGTGCGTGAAGATTTGTCACTGAACACGACACGAAAAATGACAAAAAGCCTTTTTTTACATGATTTCAAAATGTCACTACCAATCCTCAATAATAATAGTAGTAGTAGTAGTAGTAATGAAATAATAATAATAATAATAATAATAATAATAATAATAATAATAATAATAATAATAATAATAATAATCCTTCATTCTCCAAATAAGAAAAATCAAACATACCTAATCTTCAGACAAAGGGAAGAGAGAGAGAGAGAGAGAGAGAGAGAGAGAGAGAGAGAGAGAGAGAGAGAGAGAGAGAGAGAGAGAGAGAGAGAGAGAGAGAGAGAGAGAGAGAGAGAGAGAGAGAGAGAGAGAGAGAGAGAGGTCGGGGACTAGGGTGAGAAAGGAGATGGGGACTTGGGGAAATGTTACGAGAGGAGGAGGAGGAGGAGGAGGAGGAGGAGGAGGAGGAGGAGGAGGAGGAGGAGGAGGAGGAGGAGGAGGAGGAAACAGGACATTACAGAACAGAGGAGAGGAAGGCGGGACTGTGTATAGGCTGAGCAGGGCGGGGCAGGGAGAGGAAGAAGAGGAAAGAGAAACTGAACTAGACTGAACTAGGATAAGGAATAAGGGAAGCTGTAAGGGAAGAGCGCCAGGAGTACCAGGGAAGTGTGAAGGACGAGGAGTAACTTATAGCAGCATCAGGGACGAGGTAGTAGGGCTGCAGTGTAAGATGGTGTCAGCGGTGGGATGTCAGGGGCGAGGTATCAGGACAGGGGTTGCGAGAGCCGAGGTGTCAGTTGGTGGGGTATCAGAGGTAGGGATGTACAGGCGGGTTATCAGGGTAAGGGTGTAACAGGGGTGTGGTGTGAGGGCTGAGGTGACAGTGGAGGAGTGTCAGAGTCGAGATAGGGGGAACGGCTGCCTGAAGTACTGGCGGCTGTAAGATAAGCAATACCACACTTCAGTAGCACGGCGTCCCACACACAGCAGGATGAACGCGCACAACTTTCACTATAATAAGCACGGCTGAGGGAGTGGCTGGCTGCTGTGAGAGAGAGAGAGAGAGATAGAGAGAGAACGTAAAGGAGTTGAAAATGGAGACAAGGATAAGGAGCCAAGGTATAGGAAGAAAGCAGTGGGAGGAGGGAGGAAGACAAGGTGGAGAAGAAGGAGGTGCGAGAAGGGAGGATACCACAGAGGCAAGATGGAGGAGGAGGAGGTGGAGACAAGACAAGGAGAGGATGGAGTGGTGGAGGAGAGGAGAGGAGGTGAGAGGCGTGAAAGTGGGAGGTGCTGGAGGAAAGAAGAGGGATCAGGTGGTGGTGGTGGTGGTGGTGGTGAGGAATGAGAGATGGATGGATGGAGTGAAGGGTGAAGGGAGGGAGAGAGGAAGCTGGAGGGTGGAGGGAAGGAGATGAAATAATGGAGATGGAGAGATGGTGACGTAAGGATGGAGAGAGAGAGAGAGAGAGAGAGAGAGAGAGAGAGAGAGAGAGAGAGAGAGAGAGAGAGAGAGAGAGAGAGAGAGAGAGAGAGAGAGAGAGAGAGAGAGAGAGAGAGAGAGAGAGAGAGAGAGAGAGAGAGAGGGGAACCGCAGGCGACAGGAGGCTTATTGGCTCCTAACAGGATAACCTGCTTTATGGGAGTACTCGGCGGATCTTCAATAGTATGACAGCAGGACAGAAAAGCAAGAAGGACTCTCCCCACCCACACAATTCCTTGACATAAGCCCGTATTCAGAATTGCTTTGCTCTCACCACACAACAGTTTCCCAAGGCCACAGAAATGATTAGCCTTGTTCTTAAGAGTGTTTGTCCTGTTAATAATGTAGAAAACTTGTTGATCTGCTACCAGAACAGTAAGAACGCCATTAAAAAAAAAAAACCTTATAGCTTTAACTTGAGCCTTTTAAAAGTAGTGAAGGTGTGGCCCATAGACTCAATCATGAAATAAAATAAAATAAAATAAAACCATATCTTATTTACAATCTTGAGGAAAGGTCGGATATTGTAACGCCACATTCCTGAGACAAACAAACACACGGACGGATTGGAAATACCCGCATTACGTACGCACTTGTTATTATTTTCATGATTAGCGGCTCAATAATTCAACAAATGAGTGGTTAATCAGTGAGCTAATCAATTAAATAATAAATTACGCGACTGATTAATTAAGGCAGGTAAGTAAATAACTGATAGAGATGTCAAGAGAGAGAGAGAGAGAGAGAGAGAGAGAGAGAGAGAGAGAGAGAGAGAGAGAGAGAGAGAGAGAGAGAGAGAGAGAGAGAGAGAGAGAGAGAGAGAGAGAGAGACAGACAGACAGACAGACAGACAGACAGACAGACAGACAGACAGACAGACAGACAGACAGACAGACAGACAGACAGACAGACAGACAGACAGACAGACAGACAGACAGACAGACAGACAGACAGACACACACACACACACACACACACACACACACACACACACACACACACACACACACACACACACACACACACACACACACACACATAAAAATAGACAGACATATAAACAGACAGACAGACAGACACAGATAAAACAAACAGAAACGGAAAAGAGGGAGAGAGTGGGGAAGGAGAGAAAGAAAACGGATATCGCTGTACTGTAACAAAAATAACAAAATATATAAAAAATAAATATTACGACAAGGATCAACACAATATATTTTTCCCTCGGGAGTAGCAGGGACGTTAGCACACGACAGGCCGGGAACAGAGACCACGGCCCTGCTAGGTGGAGGAATGAAATCTTGTAATGTCGAGGCGGGGGACGTACAGGTTAGCTTAGGTACAGTCAGCCTTCTGAAACAAACTGGGAGAAAAGGGACTGTTTGCTGAGGAGGTGAAAGAACACAGCTTTAGGAGAGGTAAGAGAGAAGTTAGGTAGATGAATGGATAGGTAGATAGGATTACATATAAATATAGATATAGGTAGGTAAACAGATAGATAGATAGATAGATAGATAGATTGAGACAGAAAAAATTATCTTTGTTAAACCATTACTGAAACCACACAGAAGCACTTGAAAGCCACGATAACTTTGCCACAGCCTGTTAGAATGAAGTATTGTATATGTGGAGCCAAGATGTTGGAAAATAG
>NC_087167.1:6272500-6277500 GCF_035594125.1 Scylla paramamosain | reverse complement strand
GTCTATCAGTGTGATTACTTCGCCTATAGGTTCCTGTATCCCTCGTAACATCAGATTAGTTTTTCCATTTACTTCATCCTATTCATTTTTTTTTTTTTCTCTCTCTCTCTTTTTTAACTAACATTTCCCAATCGGTTTTAATTCCATCACGACAGGCTGCGTTTCGTAATGTTTAGTGTAGCAACTGTTCTTTTCATGTACGTACACACATACACACACACACACACACACGTACAGTATCACAGAAGCTTTATCTCTCTCTTCTCTCTCTCTCCCTCACAGGTAAGCTTCACTCCCATTGGTTACCGCATAGTGGTGACGTCATTCGTGTCTCAGCCAATCACGATGCTGGTAAGTCTTTTTCTGTTGGTTGTCTCTTTGGTGATGTCATGTTTAGGTCATTGAAGAAGAAGAAGAAGAAGAAGAAGAAGAAGAAGAAGAAGAAGAAGAAGAAGAAGAAGAAGAAGAAGAAGAAGAAGAAGAAGAAGAAGAAGAAGAAGAAGAAGAAGAAGAAGAAGAAGAAGAAGAAGAAGAAGAAGAAGAAGAAGAAGAAGAAGAAGAAGAAGAAGAAGAAGAAGAAGAAGAAGAAGAAGAAGAAGAAGAAGAAGAAGAAGAAGAAGAAGAAGAAGAAGAAGAAGAAGAAGAAGAAGAAGAAGAAGAACAACAACAACAACAACAACAACAACAACAACAACAACAACAACAACAACAACAGCAACAAGGAGAAAAACAACAACAAGAACAACAACAACAACAACAACAACAACAACAACAACAACAACAACAACGATTAATAAAACAAAACAAAAAAATAAGAGCAGGTAACTCCATTTCCCCCAATAAAAAAAATCTAACTGAACTATTACTTAAAAAAATTGATTAAAAAATTTCTAAACTCACTGAAGCTAAAATAATTATACACGAGTGATAAAAAAAAAAAAAAGAAAACTGGAAAAAAAAATGAGGAAAAAACTGAAATTAAAAAGGTGGTATGTTTGTAGTGAGATTAAATGAGATGAGATGAGATGGGATGAGATGGCTCTGGTGGTGGTGGTGGTGGTGGTGGTGGTGGTGGTGGTGGTGGTGGTGGTGGTGGTGCCGCGGGGTGAGTGGAGATGGATGAAGGGGAGGGTGCGGCGGGCAACACTTCATTACGGGGATGACTGAGGGGTGAAGCCGGCGGGCACGTGACGCGTCAGTGCCGGGGAGGGAAGGTGCGGTGCCAAGTCGGTCACCCCACTCTGGTACATCCCTGGTACACAATTCCCTCGTGTCTGGGTCCCTTCTCTTACACTTACTCGATTTGCTGGAAACGTAGATCTAGTCATTCCTTTCTTAAAATGGTTACAGTTTATACGTAGGGTGATAAAAGAAGGAATAAGGGAAAAATCAAGGTCATGTATCAATTAATAGGGAAACTCTATCTGCTGCGAGCGTAAATCAAGCCATTCTTTTCTTTCTTACAAGGTACAGTTTATACGTAGGGTGATAAAAAGAAGGAATAAGGTAAAAAATCAGGAAACACGTATTAATGAATAGAGAAATACTTGTAGTGCTCTCGTTTTCTTCCCTCCATTTGTAGATTTTTACTTATCATCACCACACAGTATGAAAAGCACAGTAATGTTTGCTGTGTTTATCTGAAGGCACCTACCCTCTAATAACTGATGGACAGCTTTTTGACTCTTGTTTTGGTGACCGGAAACCTCAGTGAAACCTTTTTTTTTTTTCCTTATAAAATCTTGTCCCTTTGCCGGTGTCCCCTCCTACATTACAGAAAAAAAAAAAAAAAATGTAAACGCTAGGATAAAATGCTGCCCCCCGTGATTTTCGCTACACAAGACTTACTCAGATGCTTCCCTGTTTTTTCCTCCTCTTCTACAACTTGAGCTCATATTTTGACACACATTTCCTTAACTACTAATAAACTCTGAGACACCTATTTTCTAATTTTCCATCCACCTCTAAAACATTTGCACTGCCTAGAAAATTTTCAAAAACGTATTTTTTTTTTTTTAATTCCTTTCTTGCATGTGCTTATAAAGATTCCATGCGTTAATTTTTAGTGCTGAGAAATTGTTTACATATACCAGTGAAAAGGGTTAAAAAAAAAAGTATCAAGATAACTCGGGAAACTTAAACTGACTGATTTTTTTTTTTTTTTTTTTTTGTATTTTCTATATATTTTTTTTTTTCCTGTTTTTATTAGTTTCTTGTAAAATATACGATTAATTAATAGACGTATCTAGACACTAATAATTTTCTAATATACCGCAAGGGACATTTAATGAAAGCGACAAGCAGACGGCTCATTACTTTTCATATTTTCCAGATGATGATATTTTCCAGTGAGTGATGATTTATGGACACGTTAAAAATTAATAAAAACATTGTCCATTTAAATAAAATACCTCGTTGAAAAAAAAAAAATGCATATTGTTTGCGTTTTATTTTATTTTTTTTTATTTCGCTCTTATGACATGTTAGTATTCATGGAAACGCTGCTCTTTGCATACGCACACAATGGTAAACACACGTAAAGGGATTTTTTATTTATTTATTTTTTATTTTATTATTTATTCATTTATATTTTCTTTATTTTTTCATTTATTTTTTTATTTATTTATTTTTTTTTTTTTTTTCTCGGTTGTTTCCTCTTGGTGATCGCTCGTCTCCACTTTCCTCTATCTTGTGGGTCTTCTGTTACACCAAACACCCGCTTGTCTTCCTTCATTGCTTCCATAAACCTCTTTGATCTTCCTCCCTGCCTTCCTTCTGCCCAGTGGATCCCTCTCCAGCATCCTCTTGCCTCACACACTCCTGTATCTCCCGCGCATGGCATGGTGTGTAACTGGGATAAAAGCGCTCAAGTGAAGTGAAGAGGCAACACCACCAGCTGGGGCGGACACAAAGGCACTGGTGGACTAAATATCGCGCTGCACCGCCTCGCTCTGTTCCTCCCCGCCCTGCCCTCCACCACGTGCACCGCCTCACTGTGCTCCTCTCCCCAACCGCCTCGCCACAAGACACACAAACAAAACACCTCTACGCGTGATGCTCTAACACCTTTGGCCGTCCAGTCCTCTGCTTAAGGACAGGCAGGGATTTGTTGTGATTCTGTTCTTACATATTCTTAGTGCAACTCACTGTTCATGCCAAAACAACAACAACGTCATACAGTGATGATGCTGGAGGTGAGGACCGCACGGCATGGCTAACACCGCGGGATCACAGGCCAATGAGGCGGGAGGGGCGTGCCGCGGTGACTCCTGTGCCCCTGTGATGCCGCCACGGGGTGATGTCGGTGTGAGCACTTCTTCCGGCACACCCTGGCGTGGCGTGGGTGTGCCGGGCTGGGCGTCACAAGGCCTCGTTAATATTCACGAGCTGCCTCGCCACATTAACCATCGTTAGTGGCCCAGAAATATACGCGAGTTGCTTCGGCAGTTAGCGCTCGTTATGGGTCCAGAATTTCTCCATCAGAGAGCAGAGCAGACATCAAACTGGATTTTAAGTGTGATAGAGGGAGGTGTTGCCCAAGTTAATAACACTCGTCACGTAGATGATGAAAACTGTGCAGTGCTAAGTGCTTCAGCTCAAACTTTCCTGCTTTTTTTATCTCTTCATTTCATTTTTTCAACGGGTAAGGACAGCAATCATGACGTAACACGAGGTCACCACAGCAGTACTTTCCCCGTCCAAAGTCACCTCTCATTTAAAGTCTACATAATCTCATTTCGGAGCCTCTGCATTACATAAAGAGTGTTGCCTGTGAAGCACTGCCTTGCATCAACAGCATTCAGGTGACCACAGCAAATATACGTGAAATTAACCATTTACCTTGGCTGGCGGCTGAAGATGGTGGCTGGCGGGGCCCTGGTAGATGACGTGATGGTGGTGGGTCACAAGGATCAGTCCAAGGCTCACCCCATCGTGCTCTGTCAAGACGTGGCACCGACGTTACCTGTGGCACTCCAACGTGACCCCCGCCCAGCACCTCAGCACCTGGACACACCTGCCGCCACGCTCACCTGTCGGGGGAAGATTGAAGAAATTACCAAGACATCTTTAAATAATTGATACGTAATTGGTCATTTTTAGCGTAACCCTTTCCCATGCGATATCCGACAATTCTCGATACTGAAAGCAATGTATGAAACCTTTATAAGAGTCTACAAGAAAGAAGGGCATTCGAAGTATAGATTTTTTTGCAATATCTATCCAGTATAAAGTTTAGAACTGGCTGTAGAACAAGAAAAAACGTCTCAGAGTGGTTAGTAACTAAGGAAAAATATGTCAATGAGCAGTGAAAGGATTACGAACACTCGCTCACGTTAACTGTACTTCCTACTTGTGTAATATTTAAATTCAAAATCATCCAAATGAGTAATACTAACGCTAGTACTAATGCTATTACAAACACTTCCATACAAATAAGAAATCCTCCTCCTCCTCCTCCTCCTCCTCCTCCTCCTCCTCCTACTACTACTACTACTACAAGAGTTTTCGAGAATACTAGGGAGAGGAAAGAAATCAAGGCACTCAGGAACTTAAACAACCTCTTTAGTACATTTATCCAAGACCTCAAGAAATGTGTGACTAATACCTGTCAAATGTCACTTGTTATTCCCACAAGTACTGTCACATGACGATCAAGAAAAGACAGAATGGAAGATGTCAGAACCACAACTGTTTTAGAAAGGAGACAGATGATGACAGATGTTTAAAACTGTTTAAGACTGAAAGTAAATAGCATATGACAGAACCAGAACCGTTTAAGACAGGAAGCAGACAGGTGATCGGTGACAGAAAAACTAATGATACAAGTGACAGATGACAAAAATCAGATCCTCTTAAAGACAGAACATACAATACAGAACCAGAACCGGAACCGCTCAAGACAGAGTACAGATGATGGATAAAAAGAACCGAGAAAGGATGAGATGCAAGTAGGGAAGAGCGCAAAGAAGAGAAGAGACAATGTATTAGAAAAAAAAATA
>NC_087167.1:6242500-6255000 GCF_035594125.1 Scylla paramamosain | reverse complement strand
CCGACTTAGCGCAAAATTATGTCAGCTGATGGAGAGAGAGAGAGAGAGAGAGAGAGAGAGAGAGAGAGAGAGAGAGAGAGAGAGAGAGAGAAAGGGAAAGGGGGTGGAAGACAGGGTTGGCTGAAGAGAATATGGGGGCAGAAAGGGAGGGAGGGAGGGAGGGAGGGAGGGAGGGAGGGAGGGAGGGAGGAAGGGAGGGAGGGAAGGAGTGGAGTGAAGAGATAACGTAACATATTTTAAGCATAATAATTTCCTCCCTCTTTTCCTCCCTTGACACTATCCCCTCTTCCCCCCCTCCTCCTCCTCCTTCCTCCTCTTCCCTCTCCTTCCTCACCACCTCCATCGTCTTTCTCCTTCCCTCCACTGTTTATCCCGTCTCGCCAACAATGACTAACAAAATAACAGCAAGTAGCAAATGTAACAAATACAAGTCTCGACTCAAGAATATCACAAAAAAAATACGAATACAAGAATATCTAGCACCGCCTTGCCAGACAACCACCAGCTTCAACTCGCTAGAAATCAAAACTTTTCTCGTGTCGACTGTCTGTTGTGCATAGCAAGAGGTGGTGTATTTCGTTCTGCATCTAATGGTACGTGTCTAGTTCTAGTGGGATCATATTTTAAGGGTGAAAATCCCTGAATACTGATCGCTTCTTTATCTATTGTATCGCTCGTGGCCTCGAAAACTCATTGGTCGTTCTGTTTTTGAAGCTTCTGCATTGTACTGTGCCCGGGCTAGGCTGCTTGGTAAGTGGAAGATCCATCCACTCAAACAAAAATTCGCTTGCCGTAGCGGTTTTAGCTGTGCCACAATGCCGTAGAAAAAAAAATAGTGGTAATTATTAAAACTGCGCTCGCGGCTCTATTTCCTGTCGTTTTCAGCTTCTACAATCTACAATCTTGGTGACCTGGTGGGAAAGCAGGAGTGGTTTCGTCACCCCTGAACACTCCCCCCCCCCAAGCAATTTTATAAATCTTACAAGCTAAATAAAACGGAACATTCTACTTGGCCATATTTTCTTTTATTTTAGGTAATTTTAAGTTGGGTTTGGTTAGGTTAGGTAACGTTAGGCAAGGTTAGGTTTATGCTAGGGTAGTGCTCCTAGGGGGTACTTCAGATTTCTGCAGATTCTGACTACATATTTCTGGAGATTTTTCCGATCAACAACATGGCGGCAGTAACTCTCTACTTATTTTTGGTGGTAAGAGGCGGTATTAGGCTGTATTTAGCTTCTCGCACCGGAAAACCACGCTTTCCCACCAGGTTCCCAAGATTGCAGGAGGCAGGAGCCGAAAACGATAGGAAATAGAGCCGAGAGCGCAATCTTTAAAATTAATAAAATAGATAATAATAATAATAATTTCCATCAGCTGATAACTACCGAGGCAAGGCATGACACAGAATTGGTTTGCTTAGTTTGGAAATTCGAGTTAGTGGGCATTTCAAGGTTTCAAGGTCAAGTTTTTTTGCTGACGAGTTCTGATACGTCTCTCTCTCTCTCTCTCTCTCTCTCTCTCTCTCTCTCTCTCTCTCTAACAACCCGCCCATGCCTTACCCCACATTCTACGCCTTTAGCAACACGATCTAGTAAAAAAAATTAAGCACTATACTGTTTAGTTGCTATGACAACCTAAACTAGCACTTAACGATCATTATCTGCCGCTATGAATTTGATGAACACAGGATTTTAAAAACACAAAGAAATGTACAGCATGACATAATAAGGAGCGTCTGGTGTGTGTGTGTGTGTGTGTGTTTCACCCTCACTTGACAATATAACCCCAGTGATAATTATCTTCACACTTACCAAGGCGGCAGTCACGTGATCACCTCATTCGCTCATGTACCTTCACCCACGCACACATCACAGCACTATCACTATACAAACGCGCAGGAACATATCACAAGAAGCCCTTACAATGCACTCAGGCCTAAACTGTACGTATATTTGAGGTGGAATTAGAGATACTTCACGAGAGCAGGCACCCCACCCACCTACTTCGAAGGTACGTTGAGGACTGCGAGTCTCCGTTTTCTTTCGTTCTCTTTCCACTGTCATAAGTCTGGCGGGTAAAACCAAGGTGTTTAAATAATACACACGTTATCTTTCTTTTCCTCGTGTATTTGTTGAAAATTTCCCAGACACGTGATATCCCTTCCGTTCCCTGAAACAGCCAGTTAGCCGTCCAGTCAATCTATTCAGTGTGATTATGTAAATTGTAATTGACAGAAAATTGAGTGGGTCTGTCGTAAATCTGGGAAATTTGCATGGTAAAATATTCATTCCATGCAGTCGTCACATTACAGTTTTAATGATGAAGCCTTTATGTCAAATTCGAATTACGCCTCACCGGTCCACACTGAAACTATAGACACATGTAACATAAAGCAGCAGAGGTTCCCGTGAAAGGTGCGCACATTACTTTCCCGCCAAATAATGGAAGCGAGCGCGTGTCATCGTACATCTGGCAGCGTCACATCTGGTAAGATATCAGACACCTCAATGCGAAATAACTAATACCCTCCATCAGCGGTATTACTCGCTTATAATTAACTCACTCTATCAATAATCACGTAAATTAATCGTAAGGGGAGCTAATTCGCCCAGTAATTGCTCCCCAAATGCCTCACAATCCATTACAAAGTCTTCCGGCGTGGCGCTGGGAGCTCGGGGGCTGACAGGGTGCTCCATTATTACTGGGGACTGAAGAGGTGCTGCCAAAGGTGCTGCGCGACGCGGGGTGAGTAGAAAGCTGTTACATGGGACTGGGAGGGGTGGAGGATTGATGGGTGGGGTGCAGAAGGGTGAAGAGGCGCTTGGTAGGGCGAGACGGGGCTGGGTAGATGAGGATTGCTGCACGGTGCGACGTGGGGGGATCAGGATTGCGAAGCGGAATGGGATGGTATAGTGTGGCAGGGAGGACCTGGGTGGGGTGGGATGAGGCGGGGCGGCAGACGAGTCAGGCTACGTCGAGTACGCACGGAAGAAACATTTAGGAAATAAGAGAGCGACTTATTAAACCGGGGCTTATATTTTTCCCCTTTTTAAGAGCTCCATTCGCCTCCCCATCCACCCCCACTCCCACCACGAGTCGGGCGGGGCCAATTTGGAGAACCGGCGCCGGGTTTGATAAAAAAAAGAAAAAAGAAATAATATAACGAAAAAAAAGAGAAGGGCCCAGCGTTAGAGTATTGCCACTTGGAAGCTAAAGGAAGAGGAGGAGGAGGAGGAAGGAAGGCAGATGACGCGTAGAAAGGAGACGGAGGTTTGAGACAAGGAAAGAGCGAAGGGATATACATAAAACGTTTCTATAACACCACTCTTGCTATCTTAAGTTTTTGCATGAAGGAAGGAAGGAAGAGAGGAGAAAACGAGAGGGAAGATCGGACGGAAAGGAAAATGTAGGAGGGAAGGAGAGAGCAAGAGGGAGAGAGAACGGAAAGGACGGCAACCAGAGAGCACGGAGGAAGGAGGGAAGGGCAGAGGGAGGGAGAGGCACAGATAACGCCGCCATAATACAATCGTCACCGTCCTAATTGAGTTCGTACATGAAAGACGTGTCAGGCGGAGGACAGACGGACTGACGGAGGGAGGGAGGGATGGGGAAATCTCACTACCACCCCACTCCCCCCTTTCCTTCCACCCACCATTCCATTATAATAATCATCGTCACCGTCCCAACACGCGCTTCACTACACGATATCACACCAAAGACTATACTCGTGATAAAGTTTAGAGAAGAAAACGAAGGAAAGAAGGAAGAAAAGATGGAGGAGTAGGTGTCGCTCTGATAGAAAGACAGACAGGTGATTGACGACATTTCCAAATACACAAAGCATATCATCACAAAGATTGCAAGAGGAAAAGGAAATGAAGGAAAGACAAGCCAAATACCGCCTAGTCTCACTCACTCCCAGACAAAGGGAGAGTAAATATTCCTAATCCGTCAATCCCTCACGCACGGCGACTGATAAGTAATTTGTAGCCATTAATCCATCCATCTCGTGCGGTGGTGCCATGTCTCACGCCTGCCTACGTGCAGTGGTGCCACGTCTCATAGGCTTTGACACTTTTTTTCTTCTTTTTCTTTTATCACATCGCAAGCCCCTCTCAAGTTTTCCTGGGTTCATCCTAATATGTAAAAGCGTTCAATGGAGATGTTCAAAGGTGATAACTGGTAAAATCTTCCTCCAATAAAACAAATAAACGCCACAAGTAGTTACTTCTTGCGTTCGGCTGAAATTGTGACGTTACGTAACTATACATAACATTAATATATCAAGAAAATAAACAATACACAAATATATCACGGTAGGCTGAAAATGAGCACAAGAATCGTTAGGTTGACGTGAATGTGTTACAACTCAAGGCCAGTATTCTCAAATGTCAGTGCCAAACCTCGACTATTTTGAACAAACCGTAGTGGAAGTTATTTGAATTTTCATGGCAGTTTTCACAGCTCTAGGGATAACTAAAGATGATTATTTGCACCATCAGCGGGAAAAGCACTCATGAGATCCCAATTAATCATCACTATTGCCTTTGATTGAGAAAACAAGGCGTTTCAAAATGCCGACTTTGGATTGCAGCGTTGTCCAGTCTTGATATGATTTGCTTGAATATCCAAATAATATCATTTCGTGGAATGTAATCAAGATGAACAAAAAAAAAAAAAATCGTGTAATATGCCGTGATTATTTTTAACCACCCATCTGGCCAAATTGTGATCATGTTACGAGTACAAAGTTATTGCCTCTTCAGATTAAAACATCCATTATTGAACTACTAACCAAAAACTCGTCCTATTAAGGCTCGTACTCTTTAAAGGTCTTGGTCTCTCGTCAGAACTGTTCTCAAAGGCCATCATGTCATTAGTTGGCTTCTCATGATCTTTATTATTATTATTATTATTGTTTTTTTTTTTTTTCCACTAATGAAGCAGAATTCTTGTAAAAAATTATCATCAAATTCATTACATTCTTGGAAAACCTAATACCTTCCACCACAGCCTGTTGAAAGTAGTCAGGGGGAAACACTGGAACAGCTGAGAATACGAATAAGTGTTCTTGATATACCAATGGTGTTATAAATGTAAGCTGAATTCGGCAAGTCACGTAGATCTTCATATTTCTTACTTTCTTTCTAATTTCTTTTTTTCTTCTTCTTCTTCTTTCCGGGGATCTGCTACTTACGACATAGCGTGAAATATAAGCCTGGCAAGATTGAGCAGCGGGGAAAATTGAACGAAAAAAAAAAAAAAGATTAATACAGTGTTGCCAAGCCTGTTTGATATTTGAAAGGAAAATATCACATTTATGCTACGACATTATATGAAAAAGAAAAGAAAGAAAAGCAAATGCGTACAGTTTGCTTCCTCTACTTACAATACAGTAATGCCCCTCGTTTCCCTTCTTACACAGTGTTGCCACGCGTCCGTTCGTATAGTACAATGTTGCCATATGTATGTATAAAACAGGAAGCCACGTCTGAAGAGGAAGAAATACGGTAATTGCGAACTCAGAGCGGGCTAAGTGCGTAAAACTGATGATGTGCCGGGAATCAAGGGAGGAGGGAGTGTCGCCAGCCTGCTTCAAGAGAGGATGAAGGAGTGTCGCCGCCCTGCTCTCCTCCGGCGTTGGGTGGGAAGGAGGGACAATAAATCGCTCTTTGTAGCGTAAATACAGGCCGGGGAATTATTAGGTTGTGCTTCTTAATTAAGCCGGAGGAGTCGTTAGTCTTGATTACCTTATTGAGAGAGAGAGAGAGAGAGAGAGAGAGAGAGAGAGAGAGAGAGAGAGAGAGAGAGAGAGAGAGTAGTAGTAGTAGTAGCTACCAAGTAAATGAGAAAAGATAGGTAAAAAGAAAGGAAAATATATTAGATTAAGGAATGGACGTGAAATATGAAAAAAAGGAAAAAAAAAAGAAAAAATCGTACTTATTTCCATCATTCTCTCCTTAAAGGTTTTCCCTCACTCTCAATTTTGTCCTTCCTCCTCTTTCTCCTGCTTCTCATCCTCCTCCTCCTCCTCCTCCAGTAATGAGATAAACCCCGTCAGTATTCATCAGGTCCTTTAGGCGAGTCTCCCCTCCACCCCCATCCTCCGTTTTCTTCGGATTTCCTGTTTTTATCCATAATCCCAACGTCCGCCACTTTACTTGTTTTCTGTGTGGGTAAAGATGTTATTTCCATTTTCCTTCCATTTCGTAACTCCTTCGCTTTCCCCTTTACGCACCAATGCCGCTTTCCGTTTTCTTTGTATACTAAAACACGCCTCTTCTCGTTTTCTGTGGATGCAATAGTAACCTTTCGCTTAAATGTCTTTATCTCGTATTCCCTGCCTGTACTCTCTCTCTCTCTCTCTCTCTCTCTCTCTCTCTCTCTCTCTCTCTCTCTCTCTCTCTCTCTCTCTCTCTCTCTCTCTCTCTCATTTTCCGTATATGTATGGCCCTGATCTCGTTTTCTATGCAGCCAGAAACCCTCTTCCTACTCGTTTTCATTTTATACACATACCCTCTTCCTCTTCTTCTTCTTCCTCTTCCTCCTCCTCGTCTCGTTTTCTCTACGTACATATATGCAGATGCATTCACCCGCCGTTCCTCGTTTTCTTCGTGAAATCCACATTGAGTCCCTCCGCTTCTGAAATGTCTACATCCCATTTTCTATGTCGCCGTGCTCGCTCCCCTGCCGCCGGCGTGCGTTTTCTATGTGTATTTCATCTCCGTTCTCTGTGGATGATGGCGGCGGTTTACAAGGTTATGGGCCCTATTTACATAAGCCGAGGCGTGGATGGTCCTTCTGGCTGGCTGGTTTACTGTGCCCGGAGGTAAGGGAGGCGAGGAGGGGAAGGAAGCAAAGGGGTAAGAGTATGGGTGTGGCAGCGAGGGAAGGGAGGAGGGGGGCGGCGCAGGATGGGCGGCAGTGAAGGGGAAGCAAGGCAAGATGAGAGGAAGGGACCAGCAGGAGTAGGATGGCAGGGAGGAGAAATTAGAGAGAGGGAAAGCAAGGGAGCAGGGCGAGATGAGCAGGGCGTGTTGAGGAGAGGAGGGAGGGAAGGGTGAGGGAGATGAGGAAACTGTGCTGTTGGAGGAAGAGGAGAGAAAGGAGGAGGAGGAAGAGGAGGAGGGGAGATAAGGAATGGTCTGAGGCAGTAGTTAAAACAATGTCTCTAGGGCACCACTACGAGAGAGAGAGAGAGAGAGAGAGAGAGAGAGAGAGAGAGAGAGAGAGAGAGAGAGAGAGAGAGAGAGAGAGAGAGAGAGTTGGTAGGGCTCCCGGTGGCTCCAGTCAGCGCCATCGGTCCCTGTATTGACGGATATTCAATATACATTTTCGTCAACATGTGAAAATGGAAAAATAAATAAAAATGGAGACTGAGCTGCTCTAGTACGGTTCCCTCATCTAATAGAAAGCGTGGTGGTGGTGGTGGTGGTGGTGGTGGTGGTGGTGCTGGTGGTAGTATATGCTACTACTACAATACTACTACTACTACTACTACTACTACTACTACTACTACTACTACTACTACTACTACTACTACTATTACTACTATCACCAGCACCACCACGCAAATAGAGTCAAATTGCAACATAAAGCGAGGGGAGCTGGAAGGCTTGGCAAATACCGATATAAAATAGGTGTACAAAGTCAAATTTAATTCACGACTCGACATGATAACCACTTTTCCCGGAAGCGTGTCGCGTGAAGGCACGAGTAGGCGGGGGAGCGCGCAAAGCAAAGCGAAATATTGTAAAGTTTTATCAAATTTGGATTAAAAAAGAAGGCGGGCGGGGAGGCATTGGTTACCTCTTGGCATTAGAACAGACAGAGTAGACACGGGAATGACTATCAGGTCCTGCACAACGGGCCGCCGAGGGAGGAGGGAGGCGTGCCGTTACCAAGTTTGGAAGAGCAATAACCATGAAAATAGCGGTGCAAGATAGCGAGAGAAACAGGAGGAGCACGCCAGAGTGTGTGAGATTTCAAGACAATCATGAGGAGGAGGAAAACGCGAGTTGAGGAGACGAATATTCTACTTTTAACTTTTACTTATTGTCTTAGCGTGCAGATTCCAATACACACTCAAATCAGAAGTGCATGCAAGTGAGTAATTGAATAAGTAAGTATTGATTAACCACAATTTTCAGTTACATAGACTTACTTTTGTATTCTTAATTATTGCGAAACCTCCTCTTGACTCCTTTTAAACAGGTTGAAATACATAAGGCAAGGGTTTTTTAAGATTATTTTCATGATTCTCACTATATTTCAACAAGTTTTTGGTATACATAAAATAAAAAATATCCACGAAAACTTGGCATTTTTAGTGACTTTTTGAAATCAGTCGCAACGAGATCCAAGAGCGTTTAAGAATACAGGACTGAATGTCAAGTGATCATCCACGATAACATGGTGAAACAGAACTTTATCTTTCATAGCTCTATCAAAATATAGAATAAATATATATGAGTATGAATGTGTACAGCGTCAGTATAGTGTCAGAAGCTGGAAAGGTTGCGAGTACACGATGACGATGCAGAACACCCAACTTTGAGGGAGCTGTTTTAGCAAGAGAAGACCTTTTTTTTTTTTTTTTTTTTTTTTAGATCACTAGGCATCCTTCTTTTCTGATAGGTTGATTAAATTGAGTTCTTTATAAGTCTCGGAAATCACTAAATTTTGTAATATTCTTCTTTATTCTTAACAGTGAAGTTTGCAGTGAAGTTACCCTTTGTAGTGAAAAAAAAAAAAATTAGCCGGGTTGTCTACTGTAGAGAAGAGGAAGTGGTTGTGCGTTACTCTTTATTGTTATTAAAATTGTGTTTAGACATAAGATTGTTGTTTTTTCTCAGGCACCGCATGGGCACCAAAGGGTTTTACGCGCCACGATAACTTCACATAACTATTAGAAATTAAGTAGCATAGTGTTGCCATGTTTCAGCTAAAGAGGCTCTCCTATCAGACGTTCACCATATAAAGACTACAGGAATTATGAAACCAAGTTATAGCGCCACAACAACGAGATAATCACTAGTCACTGGATAAGATTACGAGCGCGCTAACCTCCATCTTAAATAACAGTGAACTAGGATCGAACTCACAACCCTTACCCCGCGAGGCGAGCACTGCACCAGAGAGCCACGCAGAAAAGAGAAAAGAGCATTGAATGAAAATCTGGACCATGAGTGACAGGAAGGTATAGCTGAATTCTGCATGGGCGTCAGTACTGATGGATTGAGAACATTGCCTATTTGTCACTGCCGCAGCAACAACAGGCGGCCTGGAGGGAAGTAATACAGCACACACAGAGAATAGAACTCGCTACAGGGAGGATGCAAAACTTCATCAAGATTGAATAATATTTTAAAAATACATATTGGTGTTCGTGCCGCCGCTCTTGTGTCGCTACTACGTCTATTTCTAGTACTGTTTCGTTCATTGTTGCTGCTGGTGTTATGATGATGGTGGTGGTGGTGGTGGTGGTCATGATGATGATGATGATGATGCTAAGACTCTCCTGAGACTTTCATTGCTATTTGACACATCTTTTCTTAATTATTAACCACTCTAAGACAACTTTTCTTGTTCTACAGCCACCTCAAACATTGTACAGTCTAGAATTCGTAAAATCTATTCTTTTTATCTTCTTTTTTTTCTTTTTTCCTGTAAATGCTTATAAAGATATGATACATTGTTGTTAGTGCTGTGACTTGTTGCATAACGCAGTGAAAGGGTTAAGAACGGCAGCCCAGACAAGATAACACGTCTTAGTTTACTATACTGCAGGAATACAAATCAAATAGCCTCATCTTATTCCTTTCTGTTGTCATTTTACGATGAATGGGGAATACTGCCACGATGGTCTTGTTACCTGAAGACACCTGAATATCATTACACTGCCATTGACTGATGCTCTCATTCACTGATTGGTCAACGTTACTCGTTTTGTTTTGGAACGATGCGGCAAACTAGCGTTGTATATCTGACAAAACCCCGATCTAATTACAAGGTACCACATTATCTGAATAAACATGATTTCGTGCCTTAAAAATTAATAATCGTTTTGGTAGGAGTGAAATAAATATGTACGTTTGTAAAGCATGACAGGTTTACATGGCCATTCAGCCAGTGAGAGCATCGGCCAATAGCAGTGTTACCATGTTCGCGTGTCCTCAGGTAGCGAAATTACTGTCACAGACTTGATTAAACAGAATATAATATCTCTTCGAATCCCTGTGCAGTCAGAGATTATACCTGCTTCAAGATTCATCAGTATTATAAACTGAAGAGAAGGATTATGCTTTAAAATCCTTCTACATTATCCACTTTGATTTATTTTAGCTTTTGAGTTTGAAGGTGTAAATTTGTCAGCGAAGTAATGTGTGAGGGTCATTCCGGGCATTGCATATTTGTTCCTCCAAGAGCTTTAATGTCCAGGGGATAAACATAAAAGTGGATGGTAGGTATAGTTTTCTGTCTTCCGAGTCTTGTTTATGATTTTCCCGTTATTAACAGAAAAGAAAGAAAATGAGAAGAAAGAAAGTCTGGGATCTTGGATGAAAACAGAAACACGAGACGCTGTGAGCAAAGAGAGTGGAGGGATGACTCGTTTGTCTGCAGGAAGTGAGAGGCAGGACAAGGCAGGACGAGGCAAGGGTTATGGGTGTTACGGAAAAATGTTGAAATAAAATTAAATAGCCAATACAATGCATATAAAAAAATAAAGGGAATGTTAGTGCAGCGTGAGCAATATGCCAATAAAACCGGAAAATAATAATGTTTGCGCAGTAGTTTTGAGGCCATTGCTACAAATTCATGGAGCAGAAACCTGATGATTAACAACAAAAAGGAGAATCACAAATAGAACCTGCTGAAGTGGAAGTGGTACTTTTGATTTTAGGAGTAACTAGAGAAGAAAATAATAAATGAAGCAGTAATACAGAAACTAGTGTAAAAAAAAAGAAATATCATCTCTTTTACTAAACAACATCCACAGCTTTATATAAACATTTTCCATTAGATATTCAAGTACACTGAAAATCTTGATCATTGCTGTTAATGTCACACACTTTTCCTGAGGCCGAGTGGAAAACGATTCTGTGTCTTGAAGGTTGATGGAAACTTACCATAACAAACTTTTCCTCTGTGCAAGGCATAGTTCACAGTGTGTGGCATCTTAAACATTTGCTGAAGCTTGCGTGATGAAAGTCAGGAGTCCACATGATGAGAGAAGAAAGCAGGAGATTTATATATCATTACTGGTGACTCTCTCTTTCAAAATCACCACCATAAACGTGAACACGATATGAGAGTTGTGAGTGTTCCGAGCGCCATCATGACAACACAGTGAACTAAGTGAGTGTTTCGATAATTATTACAAGGAACAAATACAAAAAAAAAAAAAAAAATCACTACAGATGATGTTAAAGATGTCAATGAGAAGTGTAAGGAGTTTCAAATCCATAACATTGAAGTAACAATAAATACGACTTGAACCAGTCCATTCGAAACCCAGAAGCGAGACAGAGGGAGCCCGTGAATCTCTCGAGTTCAGTACGGAAAATAGTGAAGGAAATCTGACACGTATGCAGAAAAATTGAAGGAAAGTTTCATTACCTAGGTGGCAGCAGCGTCGTGAGCCAGCATAGTCTTGATCTTAATCTTCCTTTGACGCAGTGTTTGTGAGGTGACTTCTTTCTTTTCCTTTCTTAGTGTTTACTCTACATTGTTAGGTGGCCGCTGTACTCTGCTGCAGTGAATTAGTTAAGTGTTGAAAATAGTGCCTACGTTGTTGAATGCCCCGAAGAAAATGGGTGATGTGACTTAAAGCGATTAATGGGCTGCATATTTGTAAGGACTCTTCCCCTATCTTCTCTGTCTCTAGCTGGCTATGGCGGACGGAAGCCTAATCCTCGTGCATCCCTTCAGTGTGGCGGGGCAGTGATGAAAGGTTCGCCAGTGCGGTCTGATGAGGTGACTGGGTTACTGTGCGTGCGTATGTCTTCATCGATACGGGGAATATTAAGTGGTCAATATGATGCCTGGTAGCAGTGGCTGTGTAATCATGAGCCAGTGTTGCCAGACCATTCTCTCTCATACCACCACCACCGCCACTTGATACTACTACCATTTCTTCCCGTGTTGCTAATGATACTAACTGCCGCTGTTTCTGTTGCTGCTACTACTACTACTACTGATTCCCTGATTATCTATTGTAACAGTATTCTGAAGTTCAAAGCGCTCTCTCTCTCTCTCTCTCTCTCTCTCTCTCTCTCTCTGAAGCAGGCAGCACCGCCGGGCCGCTGTTGTGTGCTGAGTGCTGTGTGGGTGAGCCGCGGCGCTGTGAGGGTGGCGCCGCGCAGCACGCCTGGCCGCCCACACCGGGGACTAATTAAGGCACAGGTTGCGAGGCGTGTTATCGCGGCCACGCATACAAAACGATAGCGGTAATAATAATAATGATAAGGCTAACAACACACCACCACCACCACCACCAC
>NC_087167.1:6237500-6240000 GCF_035594125.1 Scylla paramamosain | reverse complement strand
GGGCGTAAGAGGAGTGGCGCCGGGCTGGTGTGTCGCCTTGAGGTCTCCCCCTTGCCATGAATAAAACGCCAAGGGGTTGCTGTCTGGCTTTTTTGCACTCTAAACACTACCGCTGAAGGGTTGGCTGGCGAAGGCGTAACGGGGTGGGTGGAGGAAGGATGGTGAAGTGGAGGGAATGGTGGACAGTGGGCTGGATGTGGTTGTATGGATGGATGGGTGGATGGTACTGGATGCAGAAGAGTAAGGAAACAAGGAAGGAAAATGTATATATGGAGGTTAAACTAAAGATGAGTGGATGGCTAGTGAAGTGGAGAGAGGTGGATGGCTGACGGTGCAAGACTGTATGGGTGGATAGTGGATTACTGTAGGTCAGGTGACAGATGTGGCAGCTTTTCTTAATGCTCTTGACTTCAAACGCCATTGGACAATTCATCTGTTTTTTTTTTTTTTTTTTGAGCGAGTTTAGATCTCGTTTGCTCTTCCTAATTTCCTTTGTCTTAGTTGGTCAGTCCTCAGTCCATGGTGACGCAAGCAGAATATTTTTGAGTGGCACCTTTCCATCAAGCCGCCTTTCCCCCAGAATTCCCAAATGGAGCCTCCGTCAAGGTATAGTATTTAGGAAGCTTATGTGTATCTTTGTCACTCTGCATTAGCTTGAAAAATTACCAACCTCCTTTAGGAATCGAACTCAGGTCATCGAGATCACCACGTTCACGCGTTGACCACTCTGCCAGCGTCTCTCGTGTAGCATTCGCCGTTCATAAGTTGAAAAACCTGAGGAGATTGAAGAGTGAGAACACTTCTCGAATCTTGCATTACATGACTGGGCACGGCGAGCAGGAAAGGAGTGGTGGCAGGGCGCCGTGTTATGATGGCAGGACGCGTGCAATTAGAGCTGAAGAGAACAATGTGCAATGCAATAGTTCCAGCGAAAGAGAAAGAGACAACAAGAGGATGAGAGACTGAGAGAGAGAGACAGCGAGACACCGAGAGCGAGAGAGAGAGAGGGGAGACGAAGCAATGACGATATGAAGGGAAGGAGATTAAAGGGAGAGAGACAACGAGGGGAAACAGGACAAGGTGACACGATTTTCCCTCAACCCTAGATAGCAAGGACCGTGGAATGCGCGCAACACACCGCCTGCCCGGAACATTCCACAGCAGGGCGATACAGTCCCGCGCGAGGTAACAGCTGGGAGGGCGGCGGTGATGGCGATGGTGGTGGCGGAGGTGGTAGCGGTGGTGGTGGCGGTGGTGGTGGTGAGGGGAGCGTGGCAGCGAGGGGTGGAACAGGAGGAAGCGAGCAAGGGAGAGGACGCAATGAGGAAAGGAAGGAGAGGAGAGCGTCGAGTTGCATAGGGAGGGGAAGAAGTGAGGGGGAAGAGAGTGAGGAAAAGTAGCTAAAGGGAAAGCAAGGAGGAAGGACGGAAGGAAGGAAGGAAGGAAGGAAGGAAGGAAGGAATGAAGGAAAGAAAGAGTAGCGGAGCACACACAACAGAGAGGGGCGGGGTGGGGGGGGGTTCATATCCACATCCAAGTCTGGGGTCACAAACGTTTTCAAAAAGAGAGCGTGTGTGAAAATCGGCAATAATTTTCTGAGGAAATGTGTCGCGTGCCCAAAGCACTAATTTAGAGCGTCAGTATTCGGTTCGTTACCCGCCCTATTTACCCACTTCAATTGCCCCTCATCCGGTTCACTGCCCCACGCCCCTGCTTAAAGCGCCGCGTGACGCCCTCAGTGCAGGGGCAGTAGTGGCGGTGGTGGCCAGGCACCGATGCAGCGTGACACCTGCCATGTCACAGGCACACACGACATGAACACAGGCAGCGTGACCTTTACCCTTGACGCTAACAAGAGCCTCGCCTCCCTCGTGTCGTGCACAGGCTGGCATCCTGATGGTCTCGCCGGGTTGAAACTCCAGGTAGAGAATAATAGGTTAAGACTTTTTATAATAATGACAATTACTCGAGCTGCAACAAAATTCCGGCTTTTGAAATTCATTGACTAATAATTAACGCGGATCTTTCAGCATTTCGTAAATAATCCCTATAAAGAAATGTAAATATGGAACCTGAAAAAGAAAAAAACGGATATGAAAATCCTTGAAAAATCTGAATAAAATCAACTTGCATGTTATGTTTGATAAGCATCAAAGCAAATATAAAATAAAACAAGACGTGAAGGACTGTCATCTTTCTCACGTGACTTCTTTCAAGTAATTTATAGCGAGTCAACACGCCCCGCGCGGCCCCTGGTGCAGTGGTCTTGCGGGTGCCGCCCCTCCAGAGCCGCGCCGAGCCCCGCCAGGCCCCCCGACACATGGAACACAGCTCACGGCACCGAGGGGAGAAAAGACAGCACGGCGGCTCAGCCAAGACTTCAAAACAAGTTGTCATCCGAGGTGACGCGTGCTGCCCTGACTCCCAACACTGCCTCGCCTCGCACAACACATTTACTTAGCTCTTTATTGTATTTGTGTTCGATAAAAACACACATCAC
>NC_087167.1:6170000-6235000 GCF_035594125.1 Scylla paramamosain | reverse complement strand
GTGTGTGTGTGTGTGTGTGTGTGTGTGTGTGCGTGCGTGCTTATTTGGTTTGTGTCTGTAAATATTATCTTTTTTTTATTAAATACTATGAGTCAAATGTTAATTATAATTCATATATGACTGAGCAGAGGGAGGAAAGAGCGCGCACACACACACACACACACACACACACACACACACACACACACACACACACACACACACACACACACCACACACACACACGCAGGCGAAATACATCTTCACAAATTAATTTCATTTGTTGCCCAAAATTTCGGGAATAATTCAAAACAAAAACGAGGTGTATTTTTGAACTCTGGCAAAAGTGGTAATTAATTTGGCGTTTTGTGCCGCGGAAATAATATAAAAGAGAAAAAAAAAGGAAAAAAAAACGGTATTTGGTGATAACAAACTTCATTGGAAATAATAAATACTTGATTTTTTCACGGCTCGGGAGAGAGAGAGAGAGAGAGAGAGAGAGAGAGAGAGAGAGAGAGAGAGAGAGAGAGAGAGAGAGAGAGATGAGAGAGAGAGAGAGACTCGAAACCACTGGACCCTTTCATCATTTTCGAATTAAAGATTAATTTTCGCCTCTTCTAGGTTTGATCTCTCTCTCTCTCTCTCTCTCTCTCTCTCTCTCTCTCTCTCTCTCTCTCTCTCTCTCTCTCTCTCTCTCTCTCTCTCTCTCTCTCTCACCTCCCTTGGCCTAGTTTACTGTCCAGACGAAAGAAACAAATAATCTACTTTTTTTTTTTTTAACCGTGAGGACTTTGTGGCCTATTTACGTAACTCTCTCTCTCTCTCTCTCTCTCTCTCTCTCTCTCTCTCTCTCTCTCTCTCTCTCTCTCTCTCTCTCTCTCTCTCTCTCTCTCTCTCTCTCTCTCTCTCTCTCTCTCTTCACTGAGTCCACTTCCTCAGTGTCTCACGGGACGCCGGGGAGGGAGGGAGGGGTAGCTGTGTGTTGTGGGTTTCCTGCTGGGCGCTCCTAAGACGGGAACTGGAGGGTAAAGAAGATAATTAATTTTCTCCTCTAAGCTAACTCGAAGGAGACGACGGGCCAAAGAGGGCGAAGATAAGTTTGGGTGATAGAAAATAGAGGTTGGACTAGACGACTTGGGGATGGACTGGTGGTGGTGGTGGTGAGTCCTTGTGGGGAGGAGAGGAGGACGAGGAAGAAGGAAGAGAGAAAAAGGGAAGCTATTACTGTGTGTGTGTGTGTGTGTGTGTGTGTGTGTGTGTGTGTGTGTGTGTGTGTGTGTGTGGTACTTCCATTCCTAAACCCTTCTCATAGCCACCCACACATGAATCAACGTATCTGCTTGTGCTTGTCCTTTCTTCGTGTTCCTCAGCGCCTTCGTCACACATTCACAGCGGCGGCGTGGTGAATGTTGCGCCACCATATTAATCCTTCCACTGCTTCTTGGCACACATTTCCGTAACTATCAACCTTAAGACACATTTTCTTGTTCTACAGCCACCTCCAATCATTGTGCAGGCCAGAAATTGTAAAATCTATTCTTTTTATCCACATTCTTTCTTGTAGATGCTTATAAAGGTTCCCTGCATTGCTCTTAGGACTGTACCTCCACTGTGCACTTCGAAAAGGCTCTAGTTGAAGTGACGCGGTTTTTTTATAAGGGTGTTTTTACGGTTCTAGCGACAGGTTAACAAGATTTATACATTGTCAACAGGGAAAACGCTATTGAGAACCCGGCTGATAATTTCTGTGGCCTTTGAAAGTAGTCGTGGTGAGAGAGCAGTGTTTCTGAATACGAGTCTTAGTGTTGTGAATTGTTCCATACCGTAGTGAAAGGGTTAAGTCCCTATGTGATGTACTGTGCGCCGCGCCTCTCGACCTAGCTCAGGAGATGTAGGTGGTGCAGAGGTGAGCCCGGAATTCTAGTTTAGGGGCGGCGTACACCAGGTTATTGCCGTCCAGCTTACGTATGGGCGGGATACGAAGCACCGCCCTCCATCACGCCCGCACAGGCAGCTGGCACCGCGCACTGGCCAGGTCACCAACACAGATCGACACTGCCACCACTACTGCTATCACCACCGCCACCACCACCGCCACTGTCACTATTACTAGCACTAGCACCATCACCTCTTCACGCTTATCCCCACCACCACTACCACCTCCACCAAGACTACCACCACCACCATCACTACCAGCTACACTTACCACCCCCACCACAACCACCAAACCCATTCCAGCCCCGACCCTCAGGGCCACCACCACCGCACGCTGAGAGGCTGTGAATAATTCTTCATCGCTAGGCCACTAGAAGCTCCCTCACCCCCCACATCCTCTGGTCTATAGGCTCCGTAGGTCCATGAAGGGTCCCTGCGGTGCTGGGCCGCCGCGGACACTGGTGCAGGGTGGCGGAGCGGCACCACCTATGAATAATCAGGGTTTTCCGGCCGCCCGACCTCCCTGGCACCGCGTGGGGGGCAGAAGGACAGAGGAGGAGGAGTAGGTGGGGACGGGGAGGACGAGGCGGGAGAACTAGAGATGGGAGGTAAGGAGTGGGACTGGAATGGGGAGGGAAGGGTGATAGGCGGAGGAGGCAGAGACAGGCGAGGCTGACTCAGGGGAGTGTCCACCGGGTCCAGCCTTGACTAGATTCTGTGAAGTGCAGCGCGACGCGGGGAAACTCAGGAAAACAACCCGGTCTGACACACACACACACACACACACACACACACACACACACACACACACACACACACACACACACACCTACCTGTTTCCCACCTTCCCAGCATTAAATCTTGGCATCGAAGCAGTATAAACATAACTTGCGGCTTCCCTGAGTCTCCCCCGGGGACTTCCTTTACGTCTGCTTCACTTACCTTCATCACTCACTCAATTACCAGACCGCCACCGCTGCGCCGCCTTCAGGTAAGCTCATTTCACTCACGTCTCAAAGCTGCCCGGAAAGTTAACGTTAATACTTCGTAGCCATTATTATTTCCAGGTTGTCTTCCATCGCGTCTCCCTGACCTTGCCTCCGCTTCTCTGTTTAACCTTTTTTTTCCATTATAGCGGCGTCTTATTTCATTGTGGATACCATGTGAGGGTTTTGTTAAGTTTAGCACGATGAAAGATTAGAAATTATCTTTATGTACTTTTCTCTAACTAATGTTGGTGATTTTTTTTTTTTTTTTTTGTTTACGAATTGTTATTTACTCTTCACCTTTATAATTCCACCGGCAAGCAGCGTTCCCTTCGTAATCTCTCGCTGCTGGAAAGGTTAGGACTGAGAACACCAGATCAACGTAACTCCCAGATACCTCCAGGCTTTATTTCATGTTCATTGCTACAACCATGTATGAATTTGTTTTAACGCTGTGATCAGTTAATCAGTCACACTAATTGAGTTACATGTCTAATTCCATTCATATTTCGTTTTTTTTTTCTTTTTTTCTGCCCTTTCTCATAGCTGCGTTAGTTTTCTCCTATTTTCGTATTGGGGGGAATGAAGGTGAAGATCTAATAGGTAGAGATAAAATGTATTACAGTCTTGCACGTAGTCGTCGTCTTCTTCTTTTCTTTTCTCCTTTTTTATCTTACATCGGTAACCAAATAATGACTAAATGTACCATTCTTCTTGTTCTTGTTGTTCTTGTTCTTCTTGTTCTTCACGTTCTTCATCATCATTTTTTTTTTCTTCCTCATTTCTACTAACTGCCCCTTTATCGAATACTACTATAATTCACAAGTCCACAAAGCAGTACGTACCATTACAGCTCCTTATAACCCCCTAGAATCGCCCCCGCTGGAAGAAAGACGTGAAAGAGTCTCTGTTTGGCCCACCACCAAGAGAAACGAAGGAATCAACTCTGCTGTACCCTGATATTCTCTCCCTTGAGCCCTTTCCGGTTCGCCCCTCTCCATTATACAGCCAGGTGACCACGCACACACCTGAGCCACATGATCCACGCCGCGCCGCACCTGGGCAGGGACACGTGGGCTTAGCGACACCCTTCGTCCAACCCCGCCACTGCACTCTTAACTCCGGCCCGCGAAAGGGAGAAGAGGAGGGGTGTGGTGGTGGTGGTGGTGGTGGTGGTATAGTTTTCCAGGCTTAAGAGGCTTCATGGCACACTGGTGGAAAAGGATGTAGGCAGTGCAGTGTGTTGTGTGTGTGTGGTGAGGGTTCGAATCCCGTTTTGAAATCTCCCTTGTTGTTGTTGTTCCATTGTACGTGTATGCATGCAGTGTGGTGGGTTTTGGTTTTATGTAGAGATGGTATTGTGTTGTACATCTCTCTCTCTCTCTCTCTCTCTCTCTCTCTCTCTCTCTCTCTCTCTCTCTCTCTCTCTCTCTCTCTCTCTCTCTCTCTGTTGTACGTAGTATTAAAACACTCGTCATTCTTTCCTTCCTGCTTTCATTCTCCTCATCTTCACCTTCTTCCTCTCCTCCTTGTCTCATTTCCTCTGTCTTTTATTCCGTCTCTCTGTCCCTCCCTCCTTCCATTCTCCCTCTCCCTCTCTCTCCATCTCTCTCGCTTCCTTCATGTATTATCTGCGGAGAGAAAAGAATTACAAATGATGATGATGAACCAAAGCAAACTTGATAGAAAACGTGGAGAAACTTGACAAGAAAACGGAGGTGGGTGGGTGGCTGACTGGCTAAATGACTCTCTCTCTCTCTCTCTCTCTCTCTCTCTCTCTCTCTCTCTCTCTCTCTCTCTCTCTCTCTCTCTCTCTCTCTCTCTCTCTAATCTGTCGCTAATAGACTAACAAGGCTAATGAGGTCTAATTAGCGGCCCGGCCCAATGAGCTCATTAGAGGAAAACTGATGACGACATTAATTTCTTGACGCTGATTGGCGCATCGACGGCTACTGCGTATGACGTCACGGCTACGTCACGAGGGAGCGTGCTGGGAGGGGTGGTAGTGGCGGAAAAAGGGGAGACTGTCTTAGTACCAGTAGATGTAGTAGTAGTAGTAGTAGTAGTAGTAGTAGTACTAGTAGTTGTTGTTGTAGGACAGTGGTTCCCAAAATGAATGTGTGTGTGTGTGTGTGTGTGTGTGTGTGTGTGTGTGTGTGTGTGTGTGGTTAAGCTTCAACAATTGCTAATAATAAAGGAGACCCCTTACAATGTATCAACAAGGCCTCGTGACGTCTAGCATACTCGCGCATGAAAACTGATAAAAAAGTGAGAGAGAAAAAAAAAAGAACTCATATTTGTATTACTTTGTGTCTTTGCATTAGAGAGGCGACAAAGTACGACAAAGTAATCCTGAATATCTTTTTTCTGGTATACCTTAGTTTACTTGTATTAGTTTAGGAACCCTTGCTCTTGGGAATGTGTATATAACGCCTAAGCATGACAGTTACACTCCTATAAGCTGTGTCTGGAGGTGAACGTAACACAGCACACAGCCACACACGTATCCACATCATTAATTATCAACACCCACATCCGCCAGTCGTAACCAGTCTTCATATACACACACACACACACACACACACACACGTTCCTCTCACTGGTAACCTTTGGATCTCTCAATCTGCTTTTGCTTTCTTCCTTTCCTGTGACTTGACTTGTTTCAGAGGAGTATTGGAGGCGTCTATAGAACAACATTGGCCTCAGTTTTGTTTTTTTTTCTATTCTTTTTAATTTATTCGTTCATTCTTCTTTCTTTCTTTCTTCCTTTCTTCCATCTTTACTTCCTTCCTTTCCTTTCTTTTTTCTTTCATTCATTCATTCTTTCATTCTTTTCTTTCTTTTTCCTTTTCTTTTTCCTTCGATCTTCCTTCATTTATTATTTTTCGTGTGTGATTAACTTGCTACCTTTTTTTTTTTTCCCTTCCTTCCACGGTCGTCTCCTTCCCTTCACGCATGACACACACACACACACACACACACACACACACACACACACACACACACACACACACACACACACACACACACACACACACACACACACACACACACACACACACACACACACACGGAAGGAGGACGTAGTCAGTGACCCTTCGTTCTCGTCTCGTCCAGTCCAATAATCTACTTTTAAGACCTTTTTTTTCTACTATTTTTTCCCTGAGTGCACCTGTGACACACTCTTTGCTCCTGCAGTGTCTTAGTAGGAGCATAGGAGAGTTCACGTGTTACTCCTGCCTATGATTATTGTCACTTGGAGGTCCTGGCGTGGCTTATCCTTCCTAATCACCTCGATCCAATCATTCCCTCGCGTTGAGTCAAGTTGGCAGGTCAGGTCACGTCAGGATGAGGCAGGTTAGAAAAGTCCCTCCTCCTGGTGTCATTACAGGTTTTATTCCTCTTCTATATCTCTCCGCCCTCTCCCCCATACCCCCTCCATCTCTCCAGGAACACACTCCCTCTATCTCTCCACCCGCTCTTGCCACACACTGCTCGATCTCTCTCCTCCATCTCTCCTCCCCGTAACTTTTTCCCTGGCTACCCTCCACGCTTCCTCCTCCTCCTCCTCCTCCTCCTCCTCCTCCTCCTCCTCCTCCTCCTCCTCCTCCTCCTCCTCCTGGTCTCTTTCCTGCAACTCCCCCTCTTTCCCTCATCCCATAATCCTCATCTTCCCTCATAATCTTCTTCCTCCAAGTCCAAAAAGCGAGTCGTTCTGGAAATAAGTCGTGCCCTCTCCCTCTCTCCCTCCCTCTCCCTCTCTCTCTCTCTCTCTCTCTCTCTCTCTCTCTCTCTCTCTCTCTCTCTCTCTCTCTCTATCTCCCTCTCTCTTTCTCTGTCCGTTCTTTCCGTTCTCTGCATCTTTTTTTTTCTTTCCCTTTTTTGCTTCATAATTCTTGGGCGTCGTTCCTCTCTCTCTCTCTCTCTCTCTCTCTCTCTCTCTCTCTCTCTCTCTCTCTCTCTCTCTCTCTCTCTCTCTCTCTCTCTCTCTCTCTCTCTCTCTCTCTCTCTCTCTCTCTCTCTCTCTCTCTCTCTCTCTCTCTCTCTCTCATACACTACCACTACCACTACTACTACTACTACTACCACCACCACCACCACCACCACCACCACCACCACCACCACCACCACCACCACCATTAGTCGCCTTTTCCTACCCTTCCTCCCTCTCATACCTCCATTCCCTCTCCTTCTGTACTCCTTCTCTCTCTATCCTTCCACATTCCTCCACACACAATACCCACCATCTTATCAACCTCCCATCGGACATTATAACACAAACATGCTCACCACAACATCTACATTATCATCTTTACATCTACATCTACTTGTACTTTCACCACTAAACCTGCTGAAGCTGCTCTATACACGAGCACCTGGTACTGTGGGGGCTCATCTAGGTAGTGTGGTTTAGTGGCAAGCCTCAGGAATCAGGCAGGATCACCGTTAATACCTGATGCTCCTCTTCTCGTCTCCATCGCTCGGTACCCTTCTACTGGTGGTCCGCCTCGAGGCCACGCCAGGGAGGGAAGGAGGGGGAGAAAGAAAACGAAACGAGCACTTACCGTTGAGATATATTTGATCCCTCGAGTCTCTCTCTCTCTCTCTCTCTCTCTCTCTCTCTCTCTCTCTCTCTCTCTCTCTCTCTCTCTCTCTCTCTCTCTCTGAAATTCGACCTCTTTTGTTTTCTATGGGTGCAAAAGTGAGTTCTTCTTCGTTTTCTTTAAGCGTAAATATCTTTATCTTCGTGTTCTTTGTGTGTAAAGGTCTCTCTCTCTCTCTCTCTCTCTCTCTCTCTCTCTCTCTCTCTCTCTCTCTCTCTCTCTCTCTCTCTCTCTCTCTCTCTCTCCCTTCATGGTGACAAGAAGTATAAATCAGTGTGAATGAAAGCAAATTTGATAGAAAACGTGCAAAGAAAAATCAACAAGGAAAACGGACTCTCTCTCTCTCTCTCTCTCTCTCTCTCTCTCTCTCTCTCTCTCTCTCTCTCTCTCTCTCTCTCTCTCTCTCTCTCTCTCTCTCTGCAGGTAAACACTTCAGTATTCGTTAAGCAAGACCATCTTCGATTCCTGGATTCACTGTGTGTTTTGGGGGCCGCTGTTCCGGGAATGTCCCCCCCACCCCCACCCCCACCCCCATCCCTTACCACCTCGCCCCCCTCCCCTCCCGGCTTCCCTTCCTTACCTACACTTCCTCATTGCAGTTATCTTTATTTACCTCGTTTTCTGTTTTCATTGTCATTATTTTTCTTTGTTTTTATCCTTCTTGTCTTCGTCGTCTTCTTCTTCTTCTTCCTTCATTTTTATTTTCGTTCTCGTTTTCCCTTTTTTTCTTCTTTTTCGTCCTTTTTTTTTCTTTTTTATAGTTTTTTTTATTCATTATTTTTTGGTGTTTCGCCTTCTCGTCTCTTTCTTTTCGTTATCATCATCATCATCATCATCATCATCATCATCATCATCATCATCATCATCCTCGTCGTTCTGGTTGTCGTCGGCGTCTTCTTCCTCCTCCTCCTCCTCCTCCTCCTCCTCCTCCTCCTCCTCCTCCTCCTCCTCCTCCTCCTCCTACTCCTCCTCCTCCTCCTCCTCCTCCTCCTCCTTCTCCTCTTTCTCCGTGCACTGCTGTCCATGAAATTATAACCAAATGCGTAAAGTTGTATGACGGTCTCTCTCTCTCTCTCTCTCTCTCTCTCTCTCTCTCTCTCTCTCTCTCTCTCTCTCTCTCTCTCTCTCTCTCTCTCTCTCTCACTAGGTGCAATCAACAGGTCTCTTGAAGCGGCGAGAGGGCTGATGCGAGAGATCTGAATTTGCTGACTGGAGAGAGAGAGAGAGAGAGAGAGAGAGAGAGAGAGAGAGAGAGAGAGAGAGAGAGATACACCACCATCACCACCACCACCACCATCACCACCACCACCACCACCACCACCACCACCACCACCACCACCACTGCCCCCTTCACTCAACTCGATTCGATACCCAAATGATGTTAGTAGAGTTAGTAGAAATGGTTGATGGGAAGGTATATTCTCTCTCTCTCTCTCTCTCTCTCTCTCTCTCTCTCTCTCTCTCTCTCTCTCTCTCTCTCTCTCTCTCTCTCTCTCTCTCTCTCTCTCTCTCTCTCTCTCCTTTTTTTCCTTCCATCCCTCTTTCCTTTCATGTTTCTCTTTCTTGTTCCTTCTCTGCTTTCTTCCCTTTCTTGCCTCCCTCCTTTCATCCTTCTCTCCCTTCCTTCATCTCTCCCTTCCATCACTTTCTCCTTTTCTCCTCTCTTTCTCTTCATACCTTCTTCCTGGTACCATCCCTCCTTCTGTGTTTCCCTTTTCCCTTTATCTCTCCATCCTTTCCTCATTCCTTCTCAACATTCCCACCTCTTCATTGTTTCCATCTTTTCCTCCCTCCCTCCTTTCCTCCCCACCTCTCTCCAGCCCACGTACCCACCCACCCACTGGCCTCAAAGGTGTGCAAGCAAGTGCGAGCCTGGTACATTAAAGGGTTGAAAAAAAAAGGCTTAACGAAAATTAAAAGAGATCCAACCTCGTTAACACTCCAAGGCGGGGAAAAAAAAAAACTTGGAAAGAAAAGGGAGGGAAAAAAATACCGGATTGAATATTTCCTTTTTTTGAGAAAATGACCTGGTAACTCTTGTCCTTCTTCTCTTTTTGGTGTGTGTGTGTGTGTGTGTGTGAAGAGAGTCAAAGAAGTGTAAAGAAATCTAAAAAGTAAGATACTGCAAAGGATGGACATTTAAAAGGACAGTGAGAAAAAAAATAGAAAAGATTGAAAAGCACAACGAAAGAAGATAAAGGGCGTTAGAGAAAGGGCACTACAAAGGACACCTAAAAAAAAAAAAAACCCTAAGAATGATAATAAAGTAAAAAAAAAAAAACATTGGGGCATGAAAGGGAGATAAAAGAAAACATACCAAACGAAAAGAGAAAATACCAAAAAAAGAGAAATAAAGAAAAATGAAAGTAAATAAAAAAAAGACACATAAGAGCACCAATAAGGAGACCAACTTTATAAAGGACACTAACAATGAATCCTTGACATCTTTTAAAAATTAACACTACACGAATAAATGGAAAGGATATTCACTAAAAAAAAAAAAATACAATGAAATGAACACGAAGATGAGACAAGAAGAAAACAAAATGAATAGAAGTAACAGACACAGAAAAGATGAAAAAGAATAAAAGTTAAAATATATAACGTTTCCAAAACCAATGATAAAGAAAACACTAAAACATCAATAAGGGAAACATTTGAAGGACAAGAGATGGAGGAAAGGAGAAATGTTAAAAAAGAAGAAGAAGAAGGGGGAGGAAGAGGAAAAGGAAGAGGAGGGAAAGAGAACTGGGGAGACAAGCTAAGTGACGAAATTCTAGGAGGATAGGGAGGAAGAGGAGGAAGAGGAAAAGGAGGAGGAGAAGGAGGAAGAGGAGGAGAAGGAGAAGGAGGCATATGAGAATAAGGATCAAGGTCAAGGAAGAAGAAGAAGAAGAAGAAGAAGAAGAGTTTTAAAAAGAAAATAAGATAAAGAAAGAAAAAGAAGAAAAATAAAAGCAAGAATGAGTGAAAGAAGGCGAAGACGAAATAAAAGAACTAGAATAAGGAAAAAAATATAAAGAAAAAATATAAAAAAAGAAAGAAGAAGAAGAAGAAGAAGAAGAAGTACAAGAAAAACAAGAAGTACAAAAACAACAAGAAGAAGAAGGAAAAAGAAAATAAAAAAAGGAAAGAAAAAGAAGAAAAAAGTGAAGGTGGGAGAATGGACAATTAGAAAGGAAGACGAGATGGAGACTTCGGGGAATGAGGAAGAGGAGGAAGAGGAGGAGGAGGAGGAGGAGGAGGAGGAGGAGAGATCGATGAGCATTAACAGAATTGACGAGGCAGTCTGGCGTGTGGCGAGGAGGCTGCGGAGGTCTGCTGACTCCTCGCCCCTCATCACTACTACTCGCGCCATCACCATCATCACTATCACCATCATTATCATCTTCATCTTCATTTTCATCTTCATCATAGTCGTTGTCATCTTTGTTGTCGTCTCTATGTTTGTTGTCATCTTCATTCTTATTATGATCGTCTTCTAAGTTGTTGTCTTCTTCCTCATCATCTTCATTATCACAGTTTTCATCGTCATCATCATTGTATTCTTTCTAATCACCTTCACCATCATCGTCTCCATCGTTATCATCATCATTATCATATTCTTCGTCTTCTTCCCCCTTCTCCTCCTCCTCGTTCTCCTCCTCCTTCTCATCATCATCATCATCATCATCATCATATCTGTAATCATCCCCATAGTCATTCTCGTATCACCATCACCATTATCATCGTCACAATAATCTCCATCATCATCACCGTCATTATTGTAGTTACCATCGTCATCTTCAACAAACAGACTAACATCAGTATAGAAAGACAGATAGACTATAAACAAACCGGAAGACAGGAACATTCACTGAGAAACGTACAGACAGATTGACAGACAGACAGACAGACAAACACAGACGACTTAGCAAATAGATAGAGAATAACATGGAGGGATATGTACAGACAGAGATAGACAGACAGAGGTATACAGATTCAAGTAAGTACAGACAGACAGGCAAGGCAACGCAGACTACCAGACAAGGTGATAGAGAGGTGGACTGACAAGAAGAAAGACAGACAAACATGACATACACAAGGAGAGAGATACAGACAAATAGACAGACAAGGAAATAGATGGACAGACAAACAAATCAGACTGACAGAGAGGCATATAGAAAGACAGACAGACAAGACTATAGACAAAAACAGATGGATGGACGGAAACGAGTAGATAAATTGAAAGAAAAATAAACAAATAGACAAGGACACACACACACACACCACCACCACTACCACCATCACCACCATCACATCTTTAAACCAAACATTTTTATCCAAACTTTTTTCCGCCTCTCGCAGCAGCAGCAGCAGCAGACACGGCTTGCCCAAACAGTAAATTTCCTTCTTCAAATATGCCATTAGCTAATTAACAGTGTGCTCCTCATATAAAGTACAAATTTATTAATGATTTCGTTGGCGAGAGCGTAAGCATTTTTGTCTACCTTACGTACTTTTTTTCTCGCTCACTTCGTCCTTGCCTGGCAGCGACTGTACTTACCCACTTACCTGTCTACTTACTTACCTAAAAGGGTGGATGGGGGGGGGGATAGATTTACCACGTTGTTATGCTAATAGTCAGTGTGTAGTAAATTCAGTGGTTCTGTAAGATTTTGTCATTACACTAAAAGGCGGTGTGTGTTTGTATGTGTGTGTGTCCACGTGTGTCTATCAATCTGTCTGTCTATTTATCTTTCTGTCTACCTGCTTATCTTTGTTCATTTGTCTCCTTGTCTGGTTAGCTGTCTATGTGCCCATCTTTCGACTTAACTGTCAGTCTGTCAGTCTCTGCCTTTCTGTCTATATGCTTGTCTCTACATCTATCTCCCTGTCCGTCTATCTGTTTCCTTGTCTGTCTTTTTTATATACGTCTCCTTGTCAGTTTATCATCTTGCCTGTCTGTTTGTCTGACTGTGATGGTGGCAGTAATGGAGGTGGCAGTGATGGTGGTGGCAGTGGTAGTAGAAGTGGTGGTGACAATGACATTTACTACCCTGCATCTCCTTGCCCTTCACACACACACACACACACACACACACACACACGTACATACACAGACGCCGCTAATGTATATGATTCTCCTTAACTTGTGACTGAGGAGGAGAAGGAGGAGGAAGAAGAAGAAGAAGAAGAAGAAGAAGAAGAAGAAGAAGAAGAGGAGGAGGAGGAGGAGTAGGTATCAGCAGGAATCAGGGGAAGGGAAAGGAGTGAGTCGCTGGGTCGTATTGTTTGGGATATTGAAAAACTTAGATATCTGGGGAGTTATTTCAGTCTAGGTGTGCCTTGGAGGTGACAGGGAGACGGGTGAGTTTGAGCTGGGGTGATGTGGAGGAGGAAGAGAAGAGGTAATAGTTGCGTAAGGAAAAGTAAAGAGAAAAGGTTAAGAAACAAGTGCTACATAATTGATGGTGTTTTGCAAGTGTGTGTGGGTAAGGATGATTGAGAAGAGAAGAGAGGGCTACTGCAAGAGAATGAAGGAGTGACGAAGCCGGGTCGAGACAGCGCTAGCGGAGTAGGGAGTAGTGGAAATATGGAAACGTAGGAGTGATTATAGACAGGAATTTAAACAGGAGGGATATAGCGGTGCGGGAAAATTCAAATGCAGAGAGAGAAAGTGAGGAAAGGATTGCTGTTGTAGATTGAAAAATAGGTCGGAGAGGGTGAGGCCAGTGACACAACACACACACACACACACACACACACACACACACGGCCCGAGGTCTGCGCTTCGCTCTTTCGCTGGTGAGAGATTGCTGCACGTTGTACATACAGGTGTGTTGGCTCAGGCCTCGAGGGGGAAAAGATCATTACTAAACTGCGCTGTGCATCCCCTCCCCCACTTCCCTCTGTGTGTGTGTGTGTGTGTGTGTGTGTGTGTGTGTGTGTGTGTGTCCTTCCTCGCTGACAAAAGCACAAACAGACAAGAGGCAAGCGTCCATGCATCTCCCTTTCAGCACAACACAGAGCCTTGCAAATCCCAAAGGTTGATAAAGGAAACTAGAAGTTCACTAAAGAAGACACTTAGAAAACGAGAAGAACATTGAGTAAAAATAAGTAAAATTCAATAAAAAAAAAAAAACACACACATAATGCCACTTAGAAGCCTCACACTGAAGCATTTGAAGCCCTCAGTGATTCAGAACACATCAGCGTCTCACATACCCTCCTCCCCGCCTCCAGTAGTTATGAAGTGTCAGGCTATGCAAAGACTTACACTCCAGGCACACACTACATGCAAATTCACCCTTTTGTTCCTTTAATCCTTTTACTGGTGCGGTCGTCCTTTGCTACCACTCAAAGCTCTGTAGAAAACTGTTTGAATGGAGACATGAGAAAAAGCGGGAATAGGATTTTAATTTCGCCCCTTCTAGGCAACAGAATTATTCAAGAGACTGTAGCGTTAAAGTAAGACTACCCAGCACTGAATTGTTAAAGTAAAACTGTATTGTGGGTCTTAGTCAGTCAGGGAGTGCAAGGTATGAGTAGATAGGCACGTTGACTCTAAATATGCTTCTCTGGTGCAAATTTTGATGCTCTGCGTGGTTTCATTATTTGTATTTCTATGTATAACCTATTGACCGTTTCAGTTTCTGCTACAGTTTGGTATCGTGGTTATGTATAAGTCTAAATGAGGTTTTTGAAAGAGTACACTCACAGCAAAGTGTGTCATTGAATATACTGTGATGCTTTTTTAGAACTTGTTGATTAATTCTGCTTGAGTAGAATTGCCTAGATATGCTGAAAAATAAAATCACCTGTACCATTAGCAGAGTTAATTTATCAACAGTTGAAGGTACAGCACTCGGGCCTAAAAATAGAAATAATAACAAATACCAAAGATCCAGCCAAATAAATCAACATGAAACTGTAAAAAAAATATATATAAAAAAAAGAAAGAAACGTAAATACTAAAGACCCAGTGAAATATGAAGATGGAATTAGTGAGTTTAGTTTGAATGCTTAGTAATCTACACATCCCATGATCCCCTGCCACCTGAAGACCCGGGACTGAACAGAGACTGAACCTGTCTGACCTGGCCGCCGGGAGGAGACATGGTGGTGGCAGCGGATCAGAGAGAGAGAGAGAGAGGGGATGGGGGGGAAAAAAGGTCACGCCGTCCACCATTGAGCGTCTCAGCAGGACATCTCTAGGGGAAGCGGAGAAGAAGCTGCCTTTTTGCCGCCGCCCCATGCCGCTGTCCACCTCTTGCTTTTTTTCCCCTCACCTTTTGCCCCCACGCTTGCCCTCAGCGCCCTCGCCCACGGAGTACTGTACCTCTTGATGCCGCCCGCCGCCACTCGCCTCCTGTTCCGTAAATTTTTGTCTCTCCCTAACAGCTTCCTCGTGTAGGCTCTTAACTATATGCATGATTTTACGTATATACACTTTTTTCTTTCCGTAACAGTTTATTCATGTATTCGTAAGTACAGGTGCACGATTATCACCTGTGTGTGTGTGTGTGTGTGTGTGTGTGTGTGTGTGTGTGCTGCCAAATGTCATCTCGTCGGTGGTGTCCTTGAGTTCATATTATTTTACCTTGACTAGTATTTTTTAATGGAATTTAGATTAATGTATATATTTTCTGCTCCTTGTTCAAACACGTGGATCTTCAGAAAGAGAATACTCATAAGACTTTTGTAGCCTCTCTCTCTCTCTCTCTCTCTCTCTCTCTCTCTCTCTCTCTCTCTCTCTCTCTCTCTCTCTCTCTCTCTCTCTCTCTCTCATGATAGGAATGGAAAACGATAGATTCAAATCACGTTTTTTCCCACTTAGCAGTGTTTGCACGTCATTACAGGACCAAACACTCTAGGGTCCTGATGTCTGCGCGAGGTTGTCACAAGGAAGTGGGAAAAAACGAAAGGAAGGACCGGGAAAAGTAATTTGGTTATGCCATTAATATTTATATGCTGATTATTACGCGAGGAATGAGATAGAAAATGGAGTGGATGGATGACATTTCAAGTGGTGGTGATGGTGCTGATGGTATATGTGTGAGATTCCTACACACACACACACACACACACATAAACGGCGAACTCTCTCTCTCTCTCTCTCTCTCTCTCTGCCGAAACCTGCACTTATAGCTATTGCCAACTTTCACTGTAATGTACGTTTCTGTGTCTCTCCTTGGTCTTCTTACGACACTCCATTGTTATTCTTACGAGTGTTATGGAGGCATCAGGCAGCCATGGTGTTGCTTTCCGTAATGATGCAAGTTGAGAGAATGAAGGCCTATGTTTGGAGGACGTTCATAAGACCAGCGGGTAACTGACGAACTGGTGGCAAACGAAACGAACGGTCTTTCATGTGAACTTCGAATTGAGAACGTGGAAGAGTGGCTGCGGTATTCTCGCTGCTGCTATGACGGTTAAGCGGCAGGTTGCAGATAGGAGGAGGAGGAGGAGAAACACGGTATCTTCTCTAAACGTAAGAGGAAAAGAAAAACTGGAACTGCATTCTCCAAAGTTTCCGCGTTATATCGACTTCTTTTGACAGTCCATGGAGTAAGTTATTGCAGTTTAGCAGGGTGTTCTCATGATTCTAGTGATACGTCAAGAAGCATTCTGTAAAATTAATAGGCGGAAAAAACACCATTGAGAACCTAACAAATCATGTATGTGGCCTTAAAAAGAGATGTTTTCATGAGAGTATAAAGCTTTCCAAAAATACGAAGCCAAGAGAGAGAGAGAAAGTATAAATGAGGCAACAAAAAATAAGTTCGAGGCTTCAAAGGGTCGCATGAACTTGGCTTCGAATCTCCGAGCCTCTTGAGTGACAGGAATTGGTTTACTGCGCGGCTTCACAGTGAGGCTAGTGGGCAATGTGTGATGGTGGAGGTCAGGGAGACTGGATGGCGAGAGGGCGCGAGTGTGTGGTGAGTGTGGTGGTGTTTATGGTGTCAGGAAGTGGTGACTGCTGTAGTAATAGTAGATGTGGTGATGGTGATGGGTGTGGTACTAGTAGTGATAATGGTGGTGATGGTAATGGGTGTATTCAGTAACAGTAGTGATGCTGGTGATAGTCTTTAGAGTGATAGCAATAACAGTGATACGTGTATGCAGTAACTTGTATTGGTGTTGATGGTGATGGTGACACATAACCCCAGTACTAACAGGAATCATACCAGTGATGGCCGACCGTGTAGATGGTGATGGTGACGAGGATTTGTGACGATGGTGACATGTGGCAGTGTTGACGTAACAATCTATTTAATGACCCACGTTAATTGCCCAGTTTACCCTTTGTGACCATCCAGTTTACTTCTCCCAACAAAGTATTATAGAGATGGGGTAGGCGCGGGGGGGGAGGGATGCTTGAGAGACGTGGGGTGGGTGGGAGCGACTGTGAGAACTAGGTAGGGGGAAGATGGTGGAAGGAAAGATGGCTGAGGAGAGGAATTAAGATAGGGGGTGGTGGGATAAGGAGAGGGAGAAAGAGGGAGGAAGGAAGGAGAAAATAAAGGGGGAGATAGGGAGGCAGGGGAGAGAGAGAAAGGGAAGTAGGAAATGATGGGGAGGAGAGAGAGAGAGAGAGATTCTGATTCCAATCGCTAAACACACTTAGACTAATACGATAACAAACTGATAAGGCACCGTATTTTGAAACACATCACTCACTCATAAGGACTGTTTTCGAGGCCCACAAATATGATCGATGAGGTTCTAATGACTGTTTTCCCACCGATTATACAGAACCCTTAATAAACTGCCATTATGAAAACACTTGATAACTTCATTGGAGTCGAGATAAGTCGCTGGAATGGTTGAGAATCCGCCCAGATGGAAATTTAAACTATTTAATTGCTACTTTGTCTATTATCTTAGTTATGTACAGACTTTTAATGTTAGGTATGTTTGGACGTGTTGGAAGGAAGGACGAACGGTATTTCTGATTTCCCAAGGGTGATGTAGGGATTGAAATGCTGCAGAGAGTGAGATTTAAGGCAGGGGGACAGCTATATAAACTTGTTCTATATTGTATGAGGTTGTGTACTAGCTTCCCTACGCCTCCGTGACAGTGGTGCCCAAACTGTCAACTTTTTTTTTTTTTCTGACCTACATAACGTTCCCTTTTTTGTTTCTGATTTATATAATGTCCACTTCTTGCTTCCAACTTATCTATGTAACGTCTTTTTGCTTGTGACCTACGTAACGTTCCCTTTTACTTCTACCTGACTTGCATAACATCCCCTTTTTTGTTGTAACCGCCTCACATAACGCTCCCTTTTTTGCTTCTAACAGACCTTCTTGTTCCCTTCCCCTCCACCACCACACGCATTATTATGTCGGCGGGTCAGAGTGGCAAGACAAGTCATTCAGCAATGTCAGTGTGGTTGGTATCAATGATGTATTAATAAAGTATCTAACTATCTATCTATTTATAAAACACAAAGGGGAGCAGAATCAATAGAAAATGGATTGGGGGTGACTGATGGAATTATAATTTGTACAGGTGTAAGAAAAAATATTTGTTGTATAGGGGGGAAAAAAAAGGAAGTTGCAAGAAGCCATCAGATCTACAGCTTCCTTTAGATTGGGAACCGCTGCTTTAGAATGTGCTGCCGAGTGTGCCTCCGAGTGAGCGACCATAGATTGTGGACGTTTGCATTAGTCCCCCATCGCCTCTCTTTGTTTACTCTTGAGTAGACTTGTTGGCGTAATCTCTTATCATTGCCCCACCTAACCAAGCAACAACACGAGAGTAATGCCGGAAGAATGAGCAGCGGGGATAAAAGAGAAAAAAGAAAAAAAACGAGAAAGGATTTATAGCTCTTGAGAACCGTGGAATCTTGCTCCATACTTCACGCGACAAGACACCGCAGTGATGAAATTCCAAGGCCACACAAGGTTTTCCCGGACAAATTCGCGGCATTACGTGGTGAAGTAATCTAGATGGACCTCCTTGTAGTTGAAATATTCTCTTGTGAAACTTTGCACGAATACTTACTTTCCTCGTACAGTTTTTCATAATCACACAGAGGGAAGGAAGCGGGTGTGCGGAAGTGTGTCTTAACCAGCAAACTTTTTCATTATTACACGTCGTGGTGAAACTGTTTCTTGCGGCTTAAGTAGCAAGATTTTTCACGATTATACACGATAAAGAAAGTGCGATGTTCTGACTTCGCTTAAAATCTTCATTGTTATACACGGTAATGAAATCCTTCTTCACTATCCAAACTTTTTTTTTTTTTCATAATCATACGTTAGAGTGCATATTCATTCTAAACTAGAAAACTTTTTTCATAATAACCCACTAGAGAAAAATACTGTGTAATAACTGTGTAATATTCTCTCTTAACTAATCTTTTCATAAGCATAAGCTGGAAAGGGAGTGTTTGTTTTGCATCAACCAACAAACTTAAGCATGATGAAGCTGTGATAGTTTGTGACACTGCGAAAACTGAGATTCCGACACGCTCGTTTGGTTGTCCCTCGTTAAACGTTAACCTTCCAGACAGCGGCTTAATGTGACCTCAAGAATGCACCGAGGTTCTTAACGCACTAGGGGTTCATGTGTGCGTCCGTGTTTGCGTGCGTGTTGTTAAGTGGGGAGGAGTAATGATACACACACACACACACACACACACACACACACACGTCAAGCTAGTGAGTAAACTATAAAAATTATAAACATTCTTCACGAGTCATCCCTTAAAAAAATACACCCCCCCCCTCCTTTAAAATAGCAATACATTGTTCAAAAGTCCTTAAAAACATGAACAAAAACGGAATAATTGAGCACGCTACAATGAAAGATGCAGGCGTCGTGCTTAAAATATCCCTAATCTTCGTGCAACCTTCATGCTATCGATCGCCCCGCGTGTTCTATCGATCGTCACTTTGCGAGGTGAAAAATAGAATCCGGGAGGCGGGTGATCTCAAGGCGCCACAGCTCCCTCGGGCAGGCCACCACCACCACCACCACCACAAGTACTTTTACCATCAAAAACACCATCAACATCTACTTCACTTCCGCCTCTCCACCTCTTTCTTTCTTTCCTTCTTTCTTTTTCTTCCCTTTCTTTCACTCTCATTCTTTTTCTTTTTTCTTTCTTTCTTTCCTACTGTGTTTCTCGATGCGTCATGTGTGCAAAATTAAAACAGTCAGTCATTGATAGTGTTAGGTAAGATAACATGTTTGCATGGTAGGCAGGATGTCTGAGTGGCAGAGCAGTATGGTTACGGTGAGACAGCAGAAGGACAGGGTAAGTGAGATGACGGAGGGATTACCGGAGGACAAAGTAAGCAGGATGACGGTAACGTGGCAGGGGGAGGAGGACAGGGTTGTCAGGATGGGATGTGTATGGGCGAATGATAGCGAAGTGAGGGCAGGGTGATAGGGACAAGGTAGGGGAAGGATAAAGGCAGCTGTGAGTTAAAATGATGGTAAGGAAACTGATGGCAGGGTGACTGGGGGACAAGGTAGGAAGGGGAGGGTGTTTGTGAGTTAGTCATGGTACTCTCAGTTCATGAATGTGTGAGGCGGGCCGTGACAACTCGCGCGCTGAACACCATAACATCAAACACTGCAAAACACTCCACGATTATTTCAGAGCTCCATAACCCAGCCGGGCCTGTACAAAAAGAACAATGGATATTCACACAGGCGCGAGTGCAGGTTCAGTCCATCGCCACACGGGCTTTGCGAGGCTGCGTGCTGTCTGTCACCTGGCGGAGGGACGCGTCCGCCTGTCCGTGCCGGCTGTGCGTTAACTCTTTTGACTGCTAATGACATTACTTTATTTGAGTGACGGTGGACAATTTTACCAAACAAAAATTAAGCTACATGCAATGAAAAGTTTAATAGATATTCAATCACCTTTGCTGTGAGTGTTCTTTCAAAATTGTAATCTAAATCTACACGAAACCATTTTACATAGTTGAAAGTATGCCATAGTAATCAAAGGGTTAAGGAATAAAGCTTCGTGTGTATGGCAACGGAGTGTGTCAGCAAATTTAGTATTTTTTTTACAAGCAGCGTTAATTTATAGAAAATGATCGCGTCAGATGAAAAGGAATTATTACGTAGACTGTTAAAACATTATTGGTTGACAGTAATACTAGCTTGATGTGGTGACAGATGCTAAAGTGTACCTAACCTAACTTAATCTAACCTAACTTAATACTTATCCAAGCTTTAAGATAGAGTTTTAGCTTCCCTCAGTCTTTTCCACTAAACTTTTTCCTTCAATCTAAAGTACTGTGAACTGCTGAGATTCTCCTTTATGAAACTTAAATTCCAAGATCTTAAGATTCAAGAATAAAGAAAAAAAAAAACGCATTAGAAGTTAATACGGAAGATTACTTCTAACTAAGCCTTATATTCTTAAACACTTTGCTCTCATCATGACTGTTTTCGAAAGCCACAGAGATCACAGGTGGTCTTCTCACAGGTCTTTTTCCCACAGATGGATCACAGGTGGTCTTCTCACAGGTCTTTTTCCCACAGATGGATCACAGGTGGTCTTCTCACAGGTCTTTTTCCCACAGATGGATCACAGGTGGTCTTCTCACAGGTCTTTCTTCCCACAGATGATGCAGAAATCCTAAACTATCACTAGAACCATAAAAACCCCTCGAGAACGTCAATAACTTCCACTAGCACTATTAAAACAAGTTGGGATAGGACGACGAAACATTTGAGGCGATACATACTAACAGTGTAAAAGAGCCTCAGACAACACCGATAACGAGGCAGCAACTCCATCACCCAACTAGTCAGGAAGCTCCGAGCCTGCCCAACTACTTAGCTTATTACTCGCAGGGCTGCTCTTCCTTTGATCGCGCTGAGTAATGCGAGGATGAAGGTTTATTGAAAGCACGTCCGATCAACACTATACATATTGTTTTAGTAATGAAGTGACGGCAGCAGTGTAAAGAAGTGTATATATTTTATCTTAACTTCAGGCGGTTGTTTACGTAAGTGGTATTGAGAGCGAGAGAGAGAGGGGGGTGGTGGAGGGGGGTTGCGTTCCGTTCATCCTCTCTCATTTTCCTGTTACCTAAAGCCTCTGAACGCACTGCACATGTTGGAAATATTATTCCCTCTAAAGGTGTACTGTAGCACTGGCGGGAGGAGTGTCTGATGGACTGGAGCAACCTCAATAGCTGAAGGTTGGAGGAATTTTGCAGGACTGTCACTGTCACGGCTGTCATCCTGCCTGTGTGTGTGTGTGTGTGTGTGTGTGTGAAGCCATAAGTAACTGAACACGCATACCCAGTTGTTTTGGCTACTGTCGTACAATGTAGCATATCTGAAACGCCTTGCTGTTTCATCACGACTATTTTCCAAGGCCACAGAAATGACTAGCTAAGTTCTCAAGAGTGGTCCCCCTCTTGATATGTCACTAGAACTGTAAAATCTCTAAAATCCCGTGTAACTTTAATTAGAGCCTTTTGAATGTAGTTGAGATGCTGGATGGAACCGTTTCAGTGTCTCGATTCTGTTGAAGCTAAAGATTACACAAGAGATCGTAATAGTCTGTGCTCGAAACGTAACAGTGGAGGTCATTTCCTAAACTCAAATCTAATCCCAGTCACCCTCGCATGTTCCTAGCAGATTCACCACGACCTGATCCTCCTCTGGCTGAATGACTCGCCTGTGGATCCTGGCGGGCTTAGCAACTGTGGCTCACGAGTTTAGTATTTGCCCATGAGCGGCGTGGGGTGAAGCATCGCCTCGTATTCACACATGCTTTGCTCTCTCACCACGACTATTTTCAAAGGCCGCATAGATGACCAGCCGGGTTCTAAAGACTATAGAAATCTTGTTTATCTGTCACTACTACTATAAAAAAAAAAAAAATCCTTTAGAAATCGCGTCACTTCAACTAGAACCTTTTTGAACATAGTGAAGGTGCAACGCAAAAGTGTTTCAGAATATGATCCTATATGCACTGGGTTGCCGTGCGGGGTGTGGTCTGGCAGCACCTTCCCTCCGCCCATCGCGCTGCGCTCCACGAGGCTCACGGGTTATTAATTCTGAAGAAGGCTGCCGTGGATGGGATGCGAACTCGGGTCTACAAAATTTAATCCACTGTATTCTCTCTCTCTCTCTCTCTCTCTCTCTCTCTCTCTCTCTCTCTCTCTGCCAATTTTCCCCGTCATGCTATCATTTCTTACCTTACCTTAATCCCTCACCCTGCCATCGTCCCTCACCCTGCCACGTCCTTAACTCTTCTGCTGTTCCTCTCTCTTCTTACTGAGACCTTCCCCTTCGCACAGTATCTCACCCTGCCATTATCCTTCACCCTACCACTTTCTTTCACCCTACCATCTTTTCTCACCGTGCCACAGCCCGTTAATTAAAACTACTACTACTTCTGTGCGCCCTTGGCCTTTGTTCAGCATTAATGTACAAAGGAACCAGGGCTACTCAAAGCAAGAGAAGTGAGCATTTATGGTGTAAAAATTTATCAGAGCGCCGGAATGAAGTAGGTGTGGACAGGAGGAGGAACAGTGCGGGACGGTGACCTGCAGAACACCGTGCAGTATTTTCAAACACCTCTGCGCCGCATCTGCACTACGTTCAAAAGGCTCTAATTGAAGTTAAACGGGTCTTTAAGTGTGTTTTATAGGGTTCACGTGACAGATTGATAGAATTTATATATTATCAACAGGTGAAACACTCTAGGGAGAACCAGGCTAGTAATCATGGTGAGAGCATAACATTTCTTAATACGGCCCAGGGGAGGGTAACACTTGGGGCGGGTGGGGGAGGGGGGGGGAGTGTAAAAGCAACGGAAACGCATGCAGTCTGAAAAAACAAACAAACATTCTTTGCCTTCTGAGTGCATTTAGTAAGTCACACAGGCATTATTAATTAAGGGATCTGGAGGGAGAGAAAGGAGGTGAAAGGGAGGAGAAAAGGGAGACAAAGAGGGGAGGGGAGGGGAGAGAAAGGGTTAGAAGGGAGGAGAGAGGACGGGAAGTGGATTTAAGAGAGGGAAATCAGGGAAGACTAAGGAAATAGATGTGAGGGAAGAAGGGAGGAAGGAGAGAATTGAAGATCGGGGGAAGAAGGAAACTGGGTGAGAAGAGTGAAGAGGAGGAGGAGGAGGAGGAGTTTAATGGAAGAGAGGAGAAGAGAAGTGTGTAGGAGGAAGGAAAAAAGAAAGAAAGAGAGAAATAGATAGAAAAATCGAAGAGAAGCTAGTGCGAAGAAAGAGGTGAAGGAAAGGGAAAAGAAAGTTGGAGGAAAGAGGAAAAGAGGAATGAATTGAGTGATGGGGAGCAGAGGAGAAGGAAGAGAAGTGAGGTAAGGAGAGTGAAGTGTTAAGAGCAGGGGTTGGAAGGGGAGGAAGGGACGTGGTGTGGAGAGGAGGGGTAAGAAGAGTGGAGGGATGGGCTAGGAAGAGAGGGGTAAGGAGGGGGGGTTAGTATGAATGGCGTGGAAGGGAGGAGTGGGGGGCCATTAATGGTAACGTGACCCCATCATGCCGCCTTACCATGAACGGCGTGAGGCTCCAGAGTTAGCAGCCGCGCCGCGCCAACACGTCTGATTCATAAGTAGCTCAAGAATTACAATGCCGTTCACGTGGGGAGACAGCCACCAGGCCGCGGCGATGGAGGCAATGAGGGCGCCGCGCGAGCACCACCAATGGCGAGGCACACGAGAGCTGGCGGGAGATGGCAGTCTCTGGGGGTAAGAAAGGGCTGTGGAAGGCTGGGCGTCATTCGGCTCATGGCTCTCAGACGCCCATTACCGCCACAAAGGCCGCATGTGACGCATTATGAACGTAACTCAACACTGCTCAGCTTGACGGGGTCGCGTTATCCTCACAAAGGCAACACGTAGGTGACGCTTTGGGTGTGCCTCTCACGGTCACCTGCATGGCCTTTCCCCCCTCCTCCTCCTCCTCCTCCTCCTCCTCCTCCCGACCAAGTGGAGTGTGGCGGCAGACGAGGCTTGAGCAGGACAAAGCCACAACTTTCCTAATAACTGTCACGTGCTGTCCAGGTTCCCCAGCCTCCTAGGGACTCTTTTTAAGAGGAGCGGCGGCAAAGAGCAGCGTGGAACCGCCACCACCACTACCGCCACCACCGCGCCGCTGTGTCAGACACGTACACACAATAAGGGAGCAACATTAATGACGGGAAAAAAAAGTGGAAAGTACATTTCAGTAAAATCTCATTTGTATGGAACTGGTCGAGTTTTACCTAATTTCGGCCAAAGAGGTGCTTCCTCACTGGGCATAAAGGAGTCCCTGCCGGCGAGTTAGTTCAGGGGGGCGGCAGGGGGAGGGGGATCGAGAAGGGGAGCGCCACGTAGATATAGTTCTTTCATTTTGTGCCATTCCCAGCCAGATGGCAGCGCGCTTACTCCGGTGAGGGCACTGCCTGGCCGCGGAGGGAGGGGAGGGGGAGCTAGAGAAAGAGGAACGCCCCTTCCCCCCTAAAAATAAAAAAGGTCCCATATGCCCTGCGGTGGTGCAGAGTCACACTAATTTCCGTACCTTTGAATTCATGGACAGCGGAGACTCTAAACTTAATTCGATGAAGCAAGGGTCTCCTGCCCCCACGCACCTGCCCTCCCGCAGCAGCAGCAGGCGTGGGCCAAGCAGTGGGCTGATCAAGTGAGTGGACTGACCATTGCACTTGTGAGAGGCCCGCGTCAGGAGTGCCGCAGTGGCCCGGTAGTCGTGGCTCCGGCGCCTTTGTAGCGAGGGCCGGGCGGGGAGCAACAAGGACACTTCACAGGGAATTCTCGCCGGCATTAAGGGATCCGAGGCCAACGACTGACTGTGGAGAGATTGGAGAGTGGAAGGCAAGGCGAGGCAGTGGAGTAGCTATGTGTGAGTGAGGCGAGATGAGGCCGTGATCGTGTGTGTGTGTGTGTGTGTGTGTGTGTGTGTGTGTGTGTGTGAAGGGGAAGGTGGGAAAGGAGTACTGAGTGGGAGACACACACACACTCACACACACACAAATCTCCCAGTAATTAATGATCCTGATAACACTAAAGGTTTCCGCCTGAATGTGTGTGAGGGAAGTGCCTGCCTGCATTGCTCTGATTATATTATATTTGTATCTCTGTTAATAACTGCAGTGCATGGACGTGCTATCACCTCCCTCGCGCTTGTTTCCTTTTGCATCTGTGGACCTACAAAACCCACGTCTCTTACTCTTCCTCCTCCTCTTCCTCTTCCTCTATGCTGTCCTTCCTGATTCATGCTGTCGTATTTCTTCCACTGCACGGTAGATATACTTGCAGACCCCCACACAAACAGCCCTGGAAGAACCAATTAGTCTACTGTTGCCTGTTTTACCTCTATTTCCTTGTGTTCCATCTTCGGTATTCTCACAAGTAGTCTCCACAACACACACACACAAACACACACACAGACAAGGGTGGCGTCAGTCAGCTGCGCATCGGGTGTCCTTCCAAGTACTGATGGTTTCTGAATAAAGCATCACTTTTCAGGCCTCTCTCTCTGACTGAGCCTGGATCGATCTGGGAACTTTTTGGCTGGTGTGGGGAAGCCTCTGTTGGGCCGCCCCGCCTGTGTTTGTTTTTAGCACACTGGGCCATTAATATTCCTCTCCTCGTCGTGTTGGAGCGCATATCGACGTGTTTTCCTGCCTGTGTCTTATATCATTCCTCTCTTCGTCGTTTTAACCCTTTATGATTTATGCCAAATGCCCTTTCATTCTTCTTTTCTTCCCTTCCTCACCCAGCGTTAGGTATCAACGTGCTTTTATTCTTCTTCTCTTCTTCTCTTCCCTTATTCATCCTCTGACCAATCATACCAACGTGTTTTCATTCTTCTTTTCTTCCTCTCCTCTCTCCTTCCTCCTCCTGAACAGATCCTGTCTACTTGTTTTCATTCTTTTTCTCTTCTTCTCTTCTTCTCTTCCCTTCCTCATCCTCCGACGAATCATGATAACGTGCTTTTACTCTTCTTTTCTCCTCTCCAGTTCTTCCTCCCTCGATGACTCACATATTTTCATTCCTCTCCTACCGCTTCTTCTTACTACCTAACCTTGTCTTTCATACCCCCTTTCATCCCCCTTTCATCCCCCAAACGAGTCACATAGATGCGTCTTCCTCTGTTTTCACTTTCTCCTCATATTCGCGTCATCAGATAACAAATGATAATGTGTTTGTCTCTTTTTTTTTTTACCACTTCACCTTCCCCTCTTCATTCCAGAACGACTAATTTTGACATGTCTTCCTTTTTTTTTTTTTTCTTCCTTTCCTCTCTCTCATTCCTCGACGTCATGGAACAGTCTACCAACGTGTTTTCATTCCTTCCTCCCTCTTATTTCTTTACTTTCTTGCCTCTCTCATTCATTTCCTTCCTCTGCTCTCCCCTTTCTCATTTCCTTACTCATAACTAACGTGTTTTCATTCCTTCCTCTTTCTCACATCCTCATCTTCTCGCCTGTCTCATCCCCGACGACTCACACCAATGTTTCTGCCTTGCTCTTCCTCGTCCACTTTTCTTCCCTTCACCTTCTTTCTCATCCCTTGACTCGTGTTCCCATTTTAGCTAACTTTCCAGTTCCTCAGATATTCTCTAGCTGCCGTTCTAGTTTTTATCGTATTCTTCGTTTTATGTGTAAACGTGACGGACGGAAGGTTGTAAAGAAAATGTGATCACCGCAAACCGAAAAGCGGAGTAGGATAGAGTTCGAAGCGTGCTGGCCAAAGAATAGCGAAGAGTGAGAGCAACATTGGATCTGATGGACAGGGCCAGCTGAGGGAGACTCGTGCACGGCGCCAATCTGTGACACCGCGGACACGACTAAAAACGACAGCCGAACCTTGACATCTGCGTAACAAACAGAGAAAAGGAAAACTCAACCAGATTAGAAGTTTTAATATTCCAAGCTTCTGGTGGTGGAGTCTGTGGCTGTGTTCTGAAACTGTGTGTTCTCGTAAGGAATATTTTCAAGGGCTTTTTTTATATAAGAGGGGTACGGCCAGCCTAGGGGAAGGAAAACAACGAAAAAAGTCTCACTGAGGTGCCAGTCCCTAGAGAAAGGTCAAAAGGATCGTCTAAATTTGAAGGGTAAGTGCCTTGAAACCTCTAGAAATAATTAATCGAGTTCCCATGAGTGCTCTTCCTGTCGATGAACCAGAATTCTTGTATCATTAGAATTCTGAAAGCATGTTTGATGAGTCCCGTAACTTCTACCAGTGATTGTTAAAAAATAGTCAAGGTAAGGCGTCAAAAGCTTTACGAATGTGATCCCATGCAGTGACTGGGCGACCAAAGCGTTGCCTGATTGGTGTTCCGCTCAGCCCGTGGTGGTGGCGAGGCGCGGTGACGCCTCGTTTGCCTCACCACACCCTTCCTTCCTTCCTCCTGCTGCCTGAATTCAGACTCCCGGCCACGTTCCAACCTTTGTCCCCACCTCTTCCTGCCGGCCCTTAACTCGCCCTCTCCCAGCTGCCACACTTGCCCGAGTTAGTTACGTCCATCGTTCGCTGTTTCGACTTTTGTTCCCACTTCTCAGTCCTCCACCCACCCCGCCTCCTCCCTGCCTGCTGCTGCTCTCTCTCGCCCTGCCTCTTCCCGCCTCTCCCCGTCCCGCCTCACCCTGACTGCCGCCCCTGCAGCCTCAGCTATCCTCTCCGTGCCATCCTCTCCGTGCCCTCCTCGTGTCCCGGCGCCGCAGTGCAACATACGCAGCAAATTAATTAACTAATTAATTAGCTTATTGACAAAAAAGAATCGCATCACATACGCTCTCTGTACATATTTATGGAAGCATTACGAGTAAGGTTGCGCCCAAACGAGGAAATACAACAACAAGCAGGCGGCAACGGGCAATTATACACGCCAAATCGTTATGCATATTGTAACACACACACACACACACACACACACACACACACACACACACACACACACACACACACACACACACACACACACACACACACACACACACACACACACAACATCCTACTTGCACGAATGTCAAGGTAATAAAAATACTTTCAAATATACCAAGAACTGTCAGGAACCTCTTACTTTCCACCAGTAGATAAAGAACACAATTTATAGAGATTGGTGATCAGAAGGTAGAAGTACAATAACTAAACCCTTTCCTTCAGTCCTTCTACTTTCCTTACTCCGCCAGCAAACCCCCACGCAACTTTTTCCCCGTAGACACGAACGAGACCTCTGCAACATCCTTCGAAAACCTCAGATCGTATTCATGATCAGTCACGAAACATACTGCGCTTTTTTCCTCCTCACAGTGATTAGCGTTTTTCTTTGATCACAAATCTGAACTACCAATAATCTATAAAGTGTCATGTTTTCCTTGATTGTCAGCTGATCAGAGGACTCGAGATTGACGGAAAACATCAACACACACAGAGGAAATTAATGCAGAAGATTACCTGAGTTTTTGACCACCGCTACTCAAACCCATCATTTCCTTCACGGTCAGTCCCTCATCTACCTCCCATTCCCTCTCACAGGTGAAGAACGAAAGAGCCGAGTTGAGCCGAGCCGAGTCGAGTCAGTCTTCTGCAGTCCTTGGTAAACATTCAGATTAAATAATAAGACTGAAAGAAAACCCTCCATGGAAGAGAAACAAATACCACACACACACACACACACACACACACACACACACACACACACACACACACACATGTCGCCGCGGGGACGAACCTGACCCGGCAAAGCTTAATTAGGTGGAGACACAAGGTGAAGAGTAATTGGTTCTCCCTCTCAGTCAGCCAAGAACCCGAGGCGGCAGCGGCGGCGGAGGCGGTGGCGGCAGCGGTGAGGGTGCGTGTCGGTTCAGCGGGAATGTTGGAGAGCTGTCGGTTGTTTGTCTGGTCTTTGTTGGGTATTTGTCGGGAAGGATGTTACGGGTTTGTCCACGGAAGGTATACACTGAACTGTCGAACGCTGTCTGGAGGATACAGGTGTTGGGGACTGTCAGAGGGGATGCTGGAGCGCTGTCACGGCTGTCACGGGGAAAGTAGAAGGCCTGTCAGGGGACGTCCGTCTGGGGATCGCCAGGGAGGAGGAGGAGGAGGAGGAGGAGCTGTCGGGAATCACGAAGGTTGGTGGTGGTGTGTGCAAACTAACCCTTCGTGAGTGTCTGTCCAACACACACACACACACACACACAGAGAGAGAGAGAGAGAGAGAGAGAGAGAGAGAGAGAGAGAGAGAGAGAGAGAGAGAGAGAGAGAGAGAGGTACAAAGGCGTATAGTGTATTAATTAAGGACACAGAGAGAATTACGAAGTACTGCTTTGAACATTTCCAACTTAAAAACGTCTTGTTCCTCCTTTTGTGTTTCAACTTTCGCAGAATTAACTGGAAATAAATGGCTAATGTATTCATGTGACTCCTTAACCTATAAAATACTGCGTGCTCCCTCCTTCCCTTCCTTCCTTTCTTTCTTTCTTGTATTTACATTTCGCGTATTCTTAACAGTCAGGTTGCGTCTAACTCTTTCCCTCATCCACTGTTTTCTTTTTTTTTATTCCTCCTTTTCATTCATTTCCTATATATATATTTTTTTCTTTACTTGTTACTTCTTCATCCGTTTCTTTAGGACTATAAATTTTTTTCACTCCCTTTTCCTTCATTTTTTTTCCTTCTGACTTTTTTTTATTCCCCCTCTTCCTTTCATGTACTTCTTTCATGCCCCTCTTGTCCGCCTCTTGGTTCCTCTTGACCACTTGTTCGTCACGTGTCCCTCCTCCTCCTCTTCCTCCTCCTCCTCCTCCTCCTCCTCTTCATTTCCTCTCGATTCTCACGCTAATGAGGAAACAACAGCATCTAAACAACGCCCTCTTCTTTCCTCTCTTTTGACTCTGCTGCCTCACCCATTCTCTCTCTCTCTCTCTCTCTCTCTCTCTCTCTCTCTCTCTCTCTCTCTCTCTCTCTCTCTCTCTCTCTCTCTCTCAGCTTCCCTCACCCCGCCACGCCCTTCACCGCTCATTAACACTCTCCAGGTCACTCCACGCCACCCCCTCCCGCATCTCCCTGCCTCCCCTGCCTCTCTCCGCCTTTTCGCATCCTCCAGCACACTCCTTCACGCTCATTTACCTCTCTCCCTCAATCCTTTTTCCCCGTCTTTTTCTTTTGCTCTTCCGTTCTCGTGTCCTTCTTCACGCTCTCTTACCTCTCCTCACTCCCCCTCTCTTCTCTCCTTCCTGCCGCCTCTCAGCTCTCACGCGTCCTGTTTTCCTTCTCCTGCAGGCGGCGGCGGACGAGCACCCCGAATAGTGGAGCACCCGCAGGCCATGGTCGTGAGGCGAGGTGACCCTGCCACACTGAACTGTGCCGCCGAGGGTGACCCCACGCCCGACATCACCTGGTTGAGGTACGTGCCTGTTTTTGTGTGTGAAGGTTTGGTAACTAGGGAATTAGTGAGGAGTGAAAGGTAATTGAATCTCGTGAAGAAAATATAATGATAAATTGTGTGTATCTGTTGTTATTTCTGTCTGGTATCTCTTTCTGTTTCAACGTGTAAGTACCGTTGTGTGTAATGGTTATAAATTATCATGAGGTTGTCTTTCAAGGCCGTAGTTAATCCCTTTTATGATAACATGAAGGATTAGCGACGTCAGGATGGTGCAGTCAGTAAAAGATTACAACACTAATAAGAATCTGTGGCAGACGTTATATTATATAGGAAGACAACGGGTTAATGACTACAGTAGTTAGAGATGCAATTGTGAAAATAATGTGTAATGCGTAGTTATATGTAGTCATGGCATTAAAATACTGAGGGACCAAATATGAAATTGAGGAACTGCGATACAAGAAGTATATTAGAACCACCCCACGTCGTGATTAAGCTGATCAGTAAATGAGAATTCCACACAGTAAATATTGTAGCTTAGTAACTGTCAGATATAGACTACACAATTTCTCTCATGTCTTCAAATACTAGTAAAAAAACATTACCTGTCTGACTTTGGCGTACTTGTGTTAAGGATTTAAAGGTTTATTTTATTAACTCGCATAGACACTGGGCAGGGTATATGATTATCAGCGAGTAACGAAAGTAAGGGAACTCAACCACGTGAAGGAAATATAATACAGATCGTAATAACTTGTACGTTTGTGTTCTTATCTCTACGTGTTGTTATCTCATTGCGTTTTAACGAGACTACATTTAGGTTCACGATTTCTCTCCCGCCCTCAAATACTAGTTAAAAAGCCATGATTTGCCTGACTTGTCGAAATAAGTTCAAATTTATAACATCAGAATATCCAGGAAACTTTTTTTTTTTTAATCCACAAGGGAGGAAAACCCAAATGCAAAAAAAAAAAGGAAATTTAGGCGAAAAAGACCCGCTAATTGTCTCTTCCATAAAAGAAAAAGGGAAAGAAAAGTAAAGAAGCGCCAATTTAGGTACGCACTCTATGTATTCCCAAATATTTCCACGCTTGGCCTCCACTACTTTGAACTTCCTCCTGTGGAAGTGACTGGCGAGGGCTTTCAGGGATGTTTTCATGTAACTAGTGAACATTTATCAAGGATTCCACTTCTGACTATGAGTGCGCCTGGCCCTAACTGGCACCAGACAGCGGCGGCACGGTGGAGCGCGAGTGTTATGAATGACGGGATTTATTTGACCATCACTACCTCATCGATATTGAAGGGCCGCCTTGATGCCGCCTGAGTGTGCATCCATGACCCTGACTCATTATTGATGGCGCGATGGAGAGAGAGAGAGAGAGAGAGAGAGAGAGAGAGAGAGAGAGCACATGCACACACACCCGCTAAGAGGAGGAGGCTCTGGTTACGTTTTCCTCCCCAAACCATCAGAAGCATAGAAAATGGATGGAGGGTGCTGTCCGCCTACCCCATCCCCCCCACTTTCTCTCTCTCTCTCTCTCTCTCTCTCTCTCTCTCTCTCTCTCTCTCTGTGTGTATGTGTGTGTGACTGAGAGTGAAGATATCCATGTACCAGTAATTAGGATGGTAATGAAGTCAATGGGGAGCTTTTAAAAGGAAATTAGATCATATTTATACATAAGGATGGTAGTTGGATTTTAATACGTGAGGTTTATAATCATACGGGGGCTACCACTTTTTTTTTTGTCTTTCCTGATGTTGTTCCGTCTATGTATTTGTATATATGTAGTTTATGGTGGTGTATCGATGGGTGTGTATGTATGTATGTATGTATGTATGTGTCTATGTGTGTGTATGTATGTTTATATGTAGGTAGGTGGGTGCCGCAGTGTGAATATAAACATTTAGCAACACAAAGCACACAACACAACATAAATCGTAGTCGCTGCCGTGAATCCTTTAATGAAATGCAGATAATAACACATAACTAACCCGAAAGTAAATGCATGCACGGAATACTGCACACACACACACAAACACACACACACACACACACACACACACACACACACACACACACACACACACACACACACACACACACACACACAAAGAGGAGCCAAGGCGAGCACCCAGCCAAGGAGAGCAGTGTGTGGAGTTGTGTGCTTATGTTACCGATGCAAAGGATTAAACCTCTTGTACTTTGCACTTTGTTCTCCCATAAGGACCATTTCCAAAGGCCACAGAGATGATGAGGGCGGTTCTCGTGAGTGTTTTCTTACACTAGTGGGACTGAATCTTTGTTAAACTCTCACTGGAATCACGGAAACAGCCTTGGGAATCTCAGTAACTCCCACTAGAGCCTGTTAAAAGTGGTCGAGATGGCTTTAAACCGCAGGAACCTTTGACAATTTGGGATCTTTGTATTCAGCCAACATTTTCCAGCCTCCCTGACACATTCTCACGGACTCCCTATACAGTACGTTCCTCCCAGATAAATTTGCCTTTGGACATTCCCCTCGAAACATTTACCTCTCCCACAAAAAAAAAGCAAAGAAACGAAACAAAAGTCCTCCGTGATAGGTTAGGTTAGATAAGGTAATGGTACGTAAGGTTATCATGGATGGAATCATTCTGGCTGAAGTTTTTGTGGAGGAATCTAGTAGGTTGGAATTTAGTTGGATAGAATTTACATGGGAGCTACTAACGCATTATGTAGGCAAGCTTAAAGACACTTTGCAATGTAATTTTGGACTTGGTTTCGGATTGTCTTTATAAAGGACTAGCACCTTTAATGGACCTTTTATTTGTTTATTTTTTTTGTTGCGTTGTCCTTGGCCAAAGTCCCTCCTACACACACACACACACACACACACACACACCCATCCCACCCATCACCCTCCCACAGCCTCACCACTCTAACCTTCCACATCGCACGTATAAATGCCTACCCTTTAACACAGTAATACAACACAGATCCCACTGACGGCCTTGATCGCACGAAGCAGCGCGGCTCACAACGTGCCTCCAGCGATGAGTTAATTCCCACCACACACACACACGCAATATGTGCACAGAGGAAGCAGTGGTGTTGTGAGCCTTGCCTGACCCTGTGGCTCTATGTTGGCTGGCTGGTTGGCTGGCTGGCTTACTTATCCACCCACACACACCCACACACACCTACTCATCCCCTTCCCCCATCATCCCCCCACACCTGTTGTACTGGCTTATTCGAATAAAGACAAAACCTGCTGGGGATTAAATGAAATCTCTCGGCCCATTGCTGCGGTGTTTGTCCGGTGCGTGCTCGCTCCCAGGGCTGATCCTCGGCGGAGTGTTCAGTCTGAAAACACCACTTCTTGCTTGATTAATTCGTTGGGACTTGGTCTTAAATCCACGTGGGTGTTGTGGTCGGGGATCGTCTGGGGAGGAGAGAGGAGCGAGAAGAGAGAGAAAAGGAAAAAAACACGAGCTGCTACACAACCTACACAGCAGCAACAAGAAATTTCCAGCAACTTTAGATACAGCGCCCCCACCTGATGACGTCTTTAGGGAAATGAGTTAACCTGCAAGGCATATATGTTTCGCTCAAGTTATAAGTAAGCTTCACTTTAACTTAATTTCCTCAAGTGCCGCTACCGGGATGCAGCCGTGTTCAGAAAAAAAATGAATTACGTGGGAAACTCATTCAAGATCCAGATTTTGCAGTTAAGTGAGATGGCGTAGTAGTAATTCCGGGTGTGTGTTTAGTATCATGTGATCACTTTTCTCTGGTGCTACACTTTCCCTGCTTTTTTTTTTTTTTATGTGATGATTTGTAATGAGAGCTTAAATTCGCGGGCCACGGTTGGTGGTAGGGAGGTGGAGGAGGATAGAGAGGAGTGGAAACAGGAAGGAATGAAATGAAGGAGTGGGGACAGGGAAGGAGTGGGACAGGCAGCAATGGGACACACAGGAGTGGAGCAGGCAGGAGTGGAGGAGGCCAGAGCGAGACAGAAAATAATAAGAAGGGACGGAGTGGGGCAGGCAGGACCGGGACAGGCAAGATCGAGTAGAGAAACACAGCCCATGGATCCTCGGCTGTTCATCTTCCTCTACCTGATGATCGACACAGGTAAACTCTGGGTCTGTGTTGACGAGTGTGCTGCAGTCATTCACCGCCGAGGCACAACTTACATTCTCCCGATTTCGTTTAACCGCCTCTCCTCTACACAGCTGACATCGGTTTCATGGATGTGCATTATTGGTCACAACGATTAGGAGTCATTAATCATGCAGAACACGGGGATGCATTACTAATTTCATGGGAATATGTTAATTAATTAAACGTGTCAAAGTTTAGACACTCGTGATTACCTCTAAATCAAGCATCAGAATATTTCACAGGAAAAAAAAATTGTCTTGTGCGAGGATTACTAAGAAAACTGTGTGTGTGTGTGTGTGTGTGTGTGTGTGTGTGTGTGTGTGTGTGTGTGTGTGTGTGTGTGTGTGTGTGTGTGTGTGTGTGTGTGTGTGTGCGCGCGCGCGTGCTCGCGCGCATGTGCCAGAGCGCGCGCCCGCGTTATCATACGTATGTGCGATGGGCGTCCTAAACTGCAGGCTCAAATCGGATGAAATTCATCAGGCAGATTGCAGTCCGGCGTGTCGCCGTCATGCCTGCGTGTTTGATGGCAGTTTGGTTTCACTGAAAAGCTCTTTAAAGCCCCGAGCCGCACATGCAAATGCAGGGATGTAGATCGTTGACCTTCAGGGTCAGGTTAGAAGGTCAGCTGAAGCTGCATATGAAAATCTGATGAAATCTGGCAGCGTATTAAAATCCGACCCGGAACAAAAAATAATAAATTCTTGCAATTATAATTCCGTAAGTCACCTAATTAAAAGGGAAAGTTCCCATAGACTTAACGTCTGGAAAGGCAAATTTCGCCATTATACCCGATGTTTTATTGTAAAGAACTCACTTGTAGTCACTTCAAGACCCTCCTTGTAGTGAAGAGAAGCCAGTGATACTGATCGTTGACACACACACACACACACACACACACACACACACACACACACACACACACACACACACACACACACACACACACACACACACACACACACACACACACACACACACACACACTCCTCTCTCTCTCTCTCTCTCTCTCTCTCTGTGTGTGTGTGTGTGTTTCTGTGTGTGTGTGTGTGTGTGTGTGTGTGTGTGTGTGTGTGTGTGTGTGTGTGTGTGTGTGTGTGTGTGTGTAATAGACATCTGAAACTGTAGCCTCAAATAATAACAATAAAAAAAAAAGACGGCCCTAGACAGATCCTGCCCCGCCCCTTCCCTCTCTCCAGTCTCTCCCACACATCCCTCGCTTCCCAGCCTTTACCATCCTCCTCTAGTGCCCCCCCCCCACCCACCCATCCTCCCCATCCCTTCACAGCCCCGCCTGCCCACTGTTGTTATTTCATTTGTCCAGGCCGCTGTGGGATCGCCTCTTGACGGCTGCACAAGTAAGGTTAGATTTATATCAATGTTACAAAGTGAAAAAGGACAAGAGTTTTCCACACTACAGTGCGTTTATTGCCACTTGTAGGGAATCGGAACCAGGATTCGCTGCAGATAATGGTTTAGTATTTTTTTTTTTTTTCTGAGAATGCGTTATTATGGAGACGGTGACACACACACACACACACACACACACACACACCTGCTACTACTACTACTGCTGCTACTACTACTTCTACTTCTACTACTACTTCTACTATTACTACTACTATTACTACCACTAACACCACCACCACCATCACCTTTCACTCACATACCAAGACGAACAAACTAACATTACCACTTAGTCAGTCAGTCAGTCGCTCGCTCACTCGCTCGCAGCTTCCACCGGGATTAGCATAATAAGTTATTCCTCCACCACCACCACCACCACCACTACCACCTCTACCACCTCGTCAGCAAGAAGGAAAGAAACACTCCCTCTCCTCCTCTCGCTCCTCAGACTTAGTGCACGCAGTTTGTTACGTTGCACTCTTAAGTTTCGTCTTCCCAGCGGCGTGCGTGCGTGCGTGAGTGAGTTAGATGCAAGGTAAAAAAAAATCTTCAACCGACTTTTATGATTACGAGGAGATATCGCAGCGGTGTGCATGGTGTTTAAAACTTCTGTTTGTGTTATAATGCGTTAGTTTTATGCACGGAAGTTTTAGCCGCGGGAGGTGGTGGTGGTGGTGGTGGTGGTGGTGGTGGTGATGGGGGAGAGAGGAGGGAGTAAGAAAAGCATCTCATCTCATCACATCTCGCCTCGCTAGTCATGTTTTATGTTATTACGTGCTTTCAGTATTACTTTGTTATCAGAGAGAGGGAGAGAGAGAGGGAGAGGAAGAGGGAGAGGGGGAGGGTGGGGAGGGAGAGAGAGAGGGAGGGGAAGAGGGAGAGGGGGAGGGTGGGGGTAGGCTGTGGTATAAATCTTCATGACGCATTTGGATTAATTAAGTAATTGCGTTTACCTGTCCGCGTACCTGAGAGAGGCTGGCGAGGGACCCAACCGGTAATAATTTGCTTAAATGCACGCGCGCACACACACACACACACACACACACACACACACACACACACACACACACACACACACACACACACACACACACACACACACACACACACACACACACACACACACACACACACACACACACACACGGAACCTGTATAAGAGATATTAACAAGGGTTTTTAGATACATTTCAACAGTACTTTGGTGAACAGATAGATAGATAGATAGATAGATAAATAGATAGATAAACAGACGACAAAAAAAAACGAGATACATGAATTTAAGTAAACATTCTCATCCTGTTTATCTGTTACCAAGGAAGACTAGACAAGAGAAGAGGGAAAGGAAAGGAGAAGAGAGTAAAAGAAAGAGGAGTGATTATAGCTTTCCACTACGTATGAAAAAACAAACAAACAAACATGGAGTTAAAAAAAAAAAAGAACGAAAGCAAGAGACAAAACAGAGAAAGACCATGTGACAGAATAGCAGTAGCAGCCATCACAAATGCGAATGAGACTTGGAAGTGGAATGAAAGCAAAGATCGAGAGTATGATCGGAAGGAATTAGTGACCAGGAGTATGGCAGTGACATGACAAGAATAAACGGTGAAAGTAACGCAAGCAAACACATTAGTCCTTCAAGCAGAGAGTGCACGAGAGACAGTGATGTGAGAAGAATACACGGTAAAAGCATTGGAAGGTGAACAGATTTAGTGCATCAAGTGAAGATGAATTAATTAGCAAAGGGACTGGCTGAGAAGGAGCTGAGAGTTCTAAAATGCAGCACCATTACGTGATTTACCGACACGGAAAGAACAGGAGGAAGAGAGGTGGCTAAAAAGAGTGTATAGAAGAGTACAGGAGATGCGGTGAGTGTAGGAGAAACACCTCTAATTAGATAGGTCGGAGTGCTGTAGTATGCGGGATAAAGGGGAGAGAGGAGAGCGAGTGAATCAGAGCATGTAAAGAATGAATGTGAGGACAGGAATGAAATGGAGACTTTTCTGCCGTGGCCTTTCCTTTGAGGGGAGTTCTTGGCGAGAGGCATCACATAGATAGATAGATAGACAGGTAGGTAGATAGATAGGTAGGTAGATATATAGATAGGAAAATGATGAATAGATAGATACACAAAACGACGAATAGACAGTTAGTAATACGCAGATAAGCATAGATAGATAAAACATACAAAAACACAAATAGATAGATATAGATAGATAAATACAGACAATCACTTAAAAATAGATACACAACAATAAATATGCAGATAAGACATAGAAAAAACAGATAAACAAACACAGACCGATAAATAACTAGACTAACAGGTAGATGGACAGCAGAAGGAAGAGACAGACACACACAGACAGACGGACAGACAGACAGAGGGACAGATAGATGCAGGTAGATAAAGCTGCGGGAGGAACACAATCCGAGTTCAGGTAATTGAGTTTGTGAAGCTTCGAGCTGTGGAGTCAGTTTTACTTTCGGGGAGGAGGAGGAGGGGAGGAACGGCTTCGGGGAGGAGGAGGAGGGGAGGAACGGCTTAAGTGGGGATTAAAACTTTGCCTTGCCTCTCCTCCTCCTCCTCCTCCTCCGTCTCAGTTGTCCTCATTCCTCCTCCTCCTCCTCCTCTTGACAAGTGAAGCAAAATTATGAGTCAGCTAATGAATGAGGCATTGAAGTGAAGCGAATCAGCGACGGAAGTAGATGCGACAGACAAGAAAGAAAAAGAAAATAGAGAAAAAGTTGAGACCCAAGAATGAGAGAGAGAGAGAGAGAGAGAGAGAGAGAGAGAGAGAGAGAGAGAGAGAGAGAGAGAGAGAGAGAGAGAATTAATCAGGTCACCAAGGAAATTAAGAAAGTCTATAAGTAGTTAATGAATAAAATGCGATAGAAAAATAGGTACAAAAAAAAGAAAAAAAAGAAAGTTAGTCTATTATAATATTGCAAATTAAGAAACTGAATGAACGAGTCAGTGAGAGAGAGAGAGAGAGAGAGAGAGAGAGAGAGAGAGAGAGAGAGAGAGAGAGAGAGAGAGAGAGAGAGAGAGGGAAAGAAAAGTCGATGCGGATAACAATAACAGTAATAACAACAACCACAGTGAAAGAGAAAGAAGCAAAAAAAAGAAAAAAAAAGAGACAGAAAGAAAAGATGAACTAACGAAACAATGAAGCGAATGAAACAGGTCAGACTCAAAACACACACACACACACACACACACACACACACATTATCTCCCTTCTCTCCATTTCCCTTTTTCCCTTCTTCCTTTTCCCTTCCCATCTCCTTCAGTCACCTATCTCTTTCTTTCCTCCTCCTCTTCCTCCTCTTCCTCGTTTTTCCCTCTTCCTTCCCCTCTGCTCTCTTTCTCCTTCTCTTAAACTACCTTGCTTAAGAGAGGAGGAGGAGGAGGAGGAGGAAACTAAAGGGAACACCTAGGGAACGCAAAGAAAACACACAGGAACACAAAAGAAGAACAAGCAGCAGCTGATTTGTTGGTCCTTACAGGGATGTTTGTTGGTCTACTTTAGCATATCGTGAGAGAAATAGGATAGAATAAACGAGGAGGAGGAGGAGGAGGAGAAAGAAGAAAAGTAAGAGGAGAAATGGGAGCAATAGAAGAAGAGAGAGAGAGAGAGAGAGAGAGAGAGACCCACCGACCTTTGCCTTCATTATCACAGCAACATACACTCGTGGCCAACCTTCCACCTCCTTCCCATTTTTATCCTCCCTTCCTGGTTCACTCCCCTCTTCCTTGCCCTCTTTTTCCCCTCTCCCTTGTTCTCCTCACTCAGGGCGGGACGAGGGGAAAGAGAGAGAGAGGGAGAGAGAAGGAGGGAGGCTGGAAAACTGCAAACATGGAATGGAAGGTGGGAGGGAAGAGGAAGAGGGGAGTGGGAGAGTTTGGATAAGTACAGAATGGTGGGGAGGAGAAAAGAGGGGAAGATAAGAGAACAGGGGAGAGAAGGGAAGGAGGAGTGATAATGGAAGAAAGAGGGGATGGGAATTGAAGGAGAGAATGGGATGGGATAAGGAAGGGGAATAGCAAAAAGAAGCAAGGATTGAGGGCAGGAGAGGGAAGAGATAGAGAGAGAAAGAAAAGAAAGAGATAAAAAAGGAGAGATAATATGAAAAAGGGAATTATGGGGAAGGAAGGAGAAAGTATGGAGAGGGAGGGGAGAGGTTGTGAAGAAGGGAGAGGAGAGAGAGAGAGAGAGAGAGAGAGAGAGAGAGAGAGAGAGAGAGAGAGAGAGAGAGAGAGAGAGAGAGAGAGAGAGAGAGAGAGAGTGGGAGAGGAAGAAGAAGAAATACGCGAAAAGAAAAAGAATCGTGAGGAAAGGAGAGAGAGAGAAGGGGATAGAGAGAGAGAGAGAGAGAGAGAGAGAGAGAGAGAGAGAGAGAGAGAGAGAGAGAGAGAGAGAGAGAGAGAGAGAGAGAGAGAGAGAGAGAAACGCAATGGAGTGACTGAAGATAGAGAAGTGGAGGAGGAGGAAGAAGGAAGAAGGAAGATGACTAGGGGAAGAATGAAAGGAGGAAGTAGGAAGGTGACTAAGAAAGGAGAGACGAGATGAAGGGAGAGAAAAGAATAGAGGAAGAGAATAATAAAGGGAGATGAGATATAAGAAGGGGAGTGGGGAGGTGATGTGGGGAGGAGAAGGAAAGGAGGAAGGAGGGAGAGAAGAGACAGGAACAACGTTGAAATTGCACGGGAAGAGGAGAGGAGGGAAGGGGATGAGGGGGAGGAGATGAGGGGAGGTTAGGAAGGGGATGGGGGAGGGGAGTGATGGGGGAGTAAGTTGCATCATTGGCACTCCAGTTAATGATCCAAGCCAGGTAAATGGGCCATTAAATCACTCTTGATAGGTGGTTAGGGGCGTTACCTTTCTGTCCGCCTGTCCGTCTGTCTGTTTGTCTGTCCGTCTAATTTGTCCTCATTTGCTTGTTTTGTCATTTCCTTGTTTAGTCTCGTCTGTCATTGATCTGTTTGTCTGTTTGTCTTTTATCATTTGTCTTTTGAATGCTTCTATGCTTGTTTATCAGAAATACGGGTCTGTTTTATTGTTTTTCATTGTTTTATTTTTTTATGTTTGTTTGTGTCTGTCTGTCTGTCTGTCTGTCGTTTTCCTTGCATATTAGATTTTCTGTCCGTTTTCTTGTGTCTGTGTATTCTATGTCTGTTTGTCTGTTTTATCCCTGTCTCTGTCTCTGCTTGTCTGTCCGTATGTCTGTCTGTGTGTGTGTGTGTGTGTGTGTGTGTGTGTGTGTGTGTGTGTCTCTCTCTCTCTCTCTCTCTCTCTCTCTCTCTCTCTCTCTCTCTCTCTCTCTCTCTCTCTCTCTCTCTCTCTCTCTCTCTCTCTCTCTCTCTCTCTCTCTCAGACACACACAGAGGCTCAAGTTATAGACAGATTTCCCTACAGGCTGTCATTGTCTTAATTCCTCTTGATTCGCAGGAGGAGGAGGAGGAGGAGGAGGAGGAGGAGGAGGAAGAAGAAGAAGAAATGGAAGAAGTGGATGAGTACGAAGAATTAGGAGGAGAGGAGGAGGAGGAGGAAGGGGACAAGAATTTTCATCAAGATCACAATTTGTCTTCGTTCCTTTCCTGTTTCTTAAGTTTTATCTCCTTTTTTTTTTCTTTACTATATTTTTACTTGACAATTTTTCTCCTGTTATTTATTTACTTTTTTTCTTTTCGTGCATCACCCTTTCGTTACCCATCTATTCCAGGCCACCCCAACGAAACCTCTCATCTCTCCATTGTCGCTTTCTGTTTTGTTTCCTTCTCGCTCTCTCATGGTACGGTCCCCTTAAGTACTCAAGCCTTCCGTGTTACAAGTATGGCGCGTGACGTGTCCTGCCAATCTCTACTGCTTTCATTCTGGTTGTGGTTAAAATCTCTTCATAATTTTGGTCCACTTCTTAATTCTTTCGCTTCTCTCGATTTAGTTTGGTCCTTTTTTAGTTCGCTCATGCTCGTTCCGCTTTGGTCTGTTCCCTTGTTCTCGATGTCCTCTTCTTATCTCTCCGCGTCAGGCCAGATCTTGTTCCCTTTATTGTACGTTCTTTGTGTTCTCTGATGTTTCCTGTCAAGCGGTTATCTTTTTACTCCTGGTTTTGTTTCCATATTCCTATCTCCCTTGGATATATTACTAATTTTTCGTTCAGTTTTGTTGCATTAGGGGATTCTGTACTCTTCAGCTTAATCCCTGTCTTGAATTTCCTCACATCATTTCTGGTTTCTGATTCACAGGCATTTTTTTTTTTCCTTGTACATGTTTCTAATTTCCTGTTCTGTCTTGTAATGTTCGTGGATTCTTTTGCACTCTGCCACTTAATCGGTGACTTCACTTTCGTTGTCCAGTGTGTGACTGTTGAACATCATCTTTGTCCTCTTTGTGTATTCATCTTTAGATTTACATATTCACTTTGTTAGTCTGTGCGGCTGGAAGTTCATCTGCTGCAGTTCAGAATATATATGTACATAGGTATTTGTAATGTGTACGAGATATACGCAGACACTAATGAAGGCAGACAAACAGAAATATATTGCCAGAAGTAATATAGACAGATACACAAGACAGTGATTGATAGACAGACAGACGGACGGAGAGACAAGCAGACCCACACTAACCCATCCACCCATCCACACACACACAGAAACACGAAGTTAAGCAGATAAACCAATACTACCAATGCAGCAGCCTGACATCCGCAATAAAGAAAGACTAGTAGCTGAAATAACACGAAAGAAGACTGTCTACATGAACCAACACCAGATCAACAGCAAAACACTTTCCATCATACACTTAAAAAAAGAAAAGAATCAAATAACCCACAATTCCATTATAAAAAGAAAGAAATGGGAGGAAAAAACAGCCCCATTGCATTTCCATATAAAGCCTCCTATTACCTAGCCCCATATCCTCCGTGCCAGGCCCCATTACCGCTGTATAGCCAATAAGGTTGTAGTTATATTCGTACCTTTTCGAGAGGCGTGTTGGCTGTGCTGCTTCCGCTCTCGTGCCTCAGTGCCGCTCCCCTTCCAGCGCCTCTTTTTCCTGGTGTTTAGTCGCGTAATGCTGGTTGCGGGTCACTGGCAGGCGATGCAGTGGCGGTATTGGTCCCTGATGCAGAGGTTCCGTTTTAGGGGGGATTCGAACCCAGGTTGGAGGGGTTTGGGAGTTTATTACTGCGCCAAAGCCTCACGGTAAATATTTTGCTCGTATGTTTAGTTAGTTGTGCATGCTCTTACTCACGGGGATACACACACACACACGCACACACACACACATATATATACAAGGTCAATAGAAGTACAAATATTAATTACTTCACCGATGTATCTTCCACACCTCCCCTTCCTGCCCTCCCCTCCCTTCTCTTCCCCCTCCCCCTTCACCCATACACCCACCCACACTCTAATGGCTACCCCTTCCCATTCCCTCTCCCTCGCGCACTCATTCCCCTCCCTCACTCTATGGCCGTCATGCAGCGGCAGCCGTCCTTATAGCTTTTGCGTTCTCTCTCTCTCTCTCTCTCTCTCTCTCTCTCTCGCTCTCGCATGATGGAATATCGGATGGACTCATTTGTCAGGAAAGCTAATAAATAAACACATAAATAAATAATAAAGGAAGTAAGATATAAAAAAATCGTAAAGAAAAAGTCCGTGAAGGAAACAATTACTTAAAACACACACACACACACACACACACATACACACACACACACACACACACACACTCCTTCCCTTCATCACAGTGAGAAGTACAGGGGTTCGCTTCTTTATGGTTTATTACCGGCATCATGTCAGCGCTAACGACCTCTTGTGCTGCAGTGTTAATCTCCCTAAGTCATTGCGCGGGTCTCTGCACGTGCATATCGCCCCGCATCGCACACCCGCCACTCAAAAAGCCGATTTCCATTCAGTAATAATAATGATGAGAGTAGCGATGGCGGAAAGAAACGCGTCATGTACTGGTGCAGCGGAATAATTGCTGAGGGAAATGGAAAATACACACCTGGGGAATTTATTATATACCTGACTCTGCCGCAATTATTGGACGCCTTTGTGATGTGAATGCTGGCTGTCTGTCTGTCTGTCTGCTTGGCTCGACTCATTCCTCGATTCTTCCTTGCCTTCAGTAGGGACATGTGTGTGTGTGTGTGTGTGTCTGTGTGTGTGTGTGTGTGTGTGTGAAGGTGTGCATGTATAGCGATGTCTGGGTCTTGATCAGTTCCTGCGCCAGTTCAAAGCCACAATCGCGTCACTTGTCCTCCTCGCCTCACCCTCACCTCAGCAGCAGATTCCTGTACTGAGTGTCCAGGGCTCCAGCAGTAATTCTACCAACTGAAGGCAAGAAAACACTGCAATTCTCTCACTGAATACATTATATATCCTCTTGTTTTAAAACGAACTGCAGTGATGGGGATCCTGTAATAATCTTCATATACGTGTAGGATTTCGGATTAATTATGTTTATAGAATCTGGTATCTTATAGTTCAGGATTTTAACTGGGAAATTGGGTCAGATTACGTTTTGAGGTAAGACAGAAGTAGATGGGCCAGTCAGCAGGTGAGAGAAACTTGTAGTACCAACGCCACGTGTACACCTGCTGGCCTCTTGTACCTTCCCTTATGTTCCTCTTACAATGTGTGCGTGTCCTCAGATGGTAAAGTTACGGCGCCAGAGACCGTGGCGCCGAGTATGATGACTTGGCTCTATCATGCACAGAATACTGACACACAGACACACACACTCATTGCGCTGCAGCCTCCCGCCGCCAACACAGCGACTCATTTTCATCACCACCACCACCACCTGGGGCAAATGCAATATTCTGAGGCAGAGTCATCAGTTAAATGCCTCTGTTGTTGCCTTCCGTATCCGCCGGCTGGCCTCGTCCGCTTATGCTGGTGTTATTCACTTTGCGGTAATTTTTGTTATACGGACTTATCATCCGGACGAGCAGTGCAGCAATACGAGTGATGTGAAGTGCAGAGGAAGGGCGAGAATGCCATGCGGAATCAATAGTGACCAGCATTACACGAAGTTGAGCCGAAGTGGATGCGTGGAGTGAAGCGTACAGAGAAAGGTCTTAACGCTAATGAAGTAAAGTTAAGCCAGAGAGGAAAACAAAGTAATAATAGATGGAGCTACGAAGAAATATAAATAGGAAAACAAAAACACACAAAAGGACACCAGATCAAATAAAAAAAAAATATATATAAAGGAAGTAAACACCGTGCCACACCAGTTTATCAGTGCCATAAGTAAATACAGTGCCGTAGCAGTACATCAGTGACTTAAATAAGCAGCTCTACAAGTACAGCTCCCCACCAGTATGCCAGTCACAGATAAGTACGTACAGTGCCTCACCAGTAAATCAGTGCCACAAATAAACACAGTACCAGTTTATCAAGGCCATAAATAAATAGATAATGCCAAAAGTACAGTGCCCATTGGTATATCACAGCCACAGATAAGTACAGTGCCACATCAGTAAATCAGTGCCATAAATATAGTGCCACACTGCAAATCAAGGCAGTGGAGACGGCCCGTACCCTCGCGTTGAAGAGTGCCACAGTGAGTGCCACATCGGCGGATGAGCGAGAGCGAGCGAGCGATGAGCAAATTTGGGCAAAGTAAGACTGATGATGATAAACTCGTCCATTTTCTTTAGCAGAGGTGCACGTACGTAGAGAGTCAGCGCCGGGAGACAAGTTTTAATTCTCGCAACTGAATTTTGGAGTGCAGTGAAGTTTTAAGACGTCAACTTAGGCGCACTTAGCAAAGATTGGAGAGAGTAATCTGAGAGGCTACACTGAGAGGAGAGCTTGTAGTCCTGGGTGAGGAAACAAACTCAGCTTGAAGATACTCTGGGGAGGGATAAGCAGCATTGGACGCCGGGAAATCATGAGGAGTGTGTGGCTGAGGGAATGAGTGAGTGTGTGTGTTTTGATGGAGTGAGTGAGGGAGTAGCTGACGGAGTGAGTGAAGGTAAAGTTAATGGCGGCCGTGGAGAGAGAGCAGCGCCAGTGATGAGTGAGGGAGGTGAGGAAGAGAGCGATAAGTGAAGGAGGTAAGGAGAGAGCGATGAGTGAGGGAGGTGAGGGAGGGTAGTGCTGGTTGTGAGGTGCTGATGGCGTGTTGCTATTGGTGGTGGTGGTGGTGGTGGTGGTGGTGGTATTGATTTAACTGATAGTCATTGTGTAATCATTAGCGTTTATTAAGCATTTGTTGCTTTATAACCTAAATGCGGGATATTACAACTATATCATGAAGGTTTTAGGAAATACTTTTTACCAAGAACATACAAAAAAAAAAGAAACATATAGGAAGTGGTACGTAGAAGCCGTCGGGTCCACACGTGGCAGTATTTTGCAAGAAACATACCTACCTATTTCCTCCCATCATCCTCATCCATAAATTTGTCTAATCTTTTAAAGCTCCCTAATGACGAATAACCTGATTACTGAGTCTATTCCATTCACCTTCCGCTCTATACGAGAACCAATTCCTTTCTATCTCTCTCAAATCTAACTTTATCAGTCTTGAACCCATGATTTCTCGTCCTACCCTGAGGATTATGCGTATGTCTCCCTTACACCTGTGAATATCGGGAACACCTGAGTGATTACCATTTCCTGTCGAGTGTGTTACCTGTCTTCGTATACCTGAGAAAAGGAACCAGCACGTAATGTCATCCCACCACAACAGCGACAGTAGTGGGCGGACAGACAGAGGCAGCACAGAGGAGCACGTCACCCCTAATTCAGAGTGTCGGGTGATGAGCTGCACTCCCGCCACTGTTTGGGGACCACTGCTTTAAAAGGAAAGAAACCTTGGGAGGGTGGTGGGTTATTCCATTCCTATTTTATTACAGATGCACGTTCTCTCTCTCTCTCTCTCTCTCTCTCTCTCTCTCTCTCTCTCTCTCTCTCTCTCTCTCTCTGTCTCAGGTTTCTTGCGTTTAAAGCGGCGGTTCCCGGACAGATGGTGAGAGTGAAGCTTATCATCCCAGACACTGAGTAACGTGTGAATTATCTTATGGCCATTACTCTTCCTTCCAGCTGTACCAAGTCGCGGGATTCACTGATCAGGAAATTATCATCGCAGGCGTGTCCCGATCATCTACAGGCTTCGGTTGTTATTTGAAGGAGTAACCTTGCGCTATGTCATCAATTTCAATGGCTAGTTTGGCGGTAAAGGTGTCTGGCATGGCATTCCTGAACTAATTGTTGCGGCAAAACGTTTGAGATAGTTAGGTGAATGGGCTGCTCTCTGGCGGTGGATTTCTGACACACTAACGATATTTTAACTGCATATGCAAGTTCATATTTTTTTTATATATATATACTTAAGGGGGTCTCTATATATTTATACTTTAGAGGGACTCCGGCTTAGAGCAGCAAAAAAGCATAAAAAAAGGTCCACTGAAGGTGCTAGTCCTTAAAGAATATAGTCTGGAATGGATTATCAGAAATTATGGGAAGAGTGTTGAATGTGTGTGTGTTTCTGAGAAGTCTGCCGCGGTGAATGACTGACAGCACGCCTCCCTACTTAGCAGTGCCCACAAAAGTGACAACACACTCGTAAGCACTGTGCTGAGTGCCTCCCCGGGCTGCGTGTGCTCCATTTTAGGAATTTTTGTTTTCAACGAAGCAGAAATTTTGAATACTAGGGATTCCCTCGCATTAACGTCGTCTTTTCCGTAATATTTCCACAAAGTTAGGAGGAGTCAGGATTTCAAAACTTTTGGTTTATAATGTATTATACTGCAGATGAAGACGAGGGTTGCTGCATTAGACTCTGCAAGTCTCGGCTTTGGCGTAAATTTAATCCTAATATATTTAGCCATTTCTCATCGTCATCTCAGCCCGCAGCCAACATGTAATGCGGCTCATCTTTCTCCTCTTTTTTGTTCTCACTTTGGGATGGCGTCTGTCAGCGCTACAAATCGTGGGACAGTCACCAGCTGGAGTGTGACAGCCCTAATAGCGCCTTCCCCGTGCTGTGTGTGTGTGTGTGTGTGTGTGTGTGTGGTGGTGGTGGTGGTGGTGGTGATGGTGCTGCTGCTGCTGCTGCTGTTGCTGCTGTTGCTGCTGCTGGACGGGAGTGGTGGGCCCTACCAGGAGGAAGTGGTATCAAGTCACGGCGCTTGGACCTGTGTTATTTTTTTTCTCTTGACTGGAAACAGCGGCGGTGAGTGGCGAAATGCTACACTAGGATTAATCATTGCGATATCCAACAATTCACAACACTAAAGGCACAATGCAAGATATTTTCCAAGCAGGATTCAAAGAGCTTTCTAGAGCTCTGTATAGTTTTCTAGCTCTGTATAATATTTAGAAGTGAATATAGAAGGAAAGGCAATACACCAGGGTAGTTTGTGATGAAGGTAGGATGCGCCAGATAGCAGTTAAAGTGTTAAGCTTCCTCCAAGAGACAGACAGTGTCAAACCAGCCTCAGCAGTATTCAATGAGCGACTCGACAGTTTTCTAGAATTTTTGTTAAGAAATCAAACTGACATAAACTCTATTTGAAAACTGTAATATATGTATTTTATGAGAGTGCGTGATGTGACTCAAACTCTTCAGTGAGGACAAAGAATTCACAGTAATTGAATGGCTACTCGAGGCTCCTTGAGGGAAGAGAGTGGCGATGGAGTGTGAAAGGCGAGACACACTTCACAGGAGCCACTTTTTCCGCGTGGTGATTTCTGTAAAATTCCTCATTATTCTTTCCATACACTTTTAAATTGGACGAACAAAAAAAGATCTTAAAAGTTTCTGACAAGTGCTTGTTATGTTCCCTCTCATTTACACACCATATGGGAATAATTTGTATGGTTTCTGGCCCCCATGAAGCAAGAGAGAGAGAGAGAGAGAGAGAGAGAGAGAGAGAGAGAGAGAGAGAGAGAGAGAGAGAGAGAGAGAGAGAGAGAGAGAGAAACATTGCGAGCCATGCAGAATTCACCAGCAGGTTGTTATGAAATATGTGAAAAGCATGAACAAAGGAGGATGGTGCGAGGATGAAATGTCATGATGCACCATTCATAGCAAAGTTATGTCTCTGTAATGAAAGTGATAATGTCAGTCTTATAAAGGATGTAGCAGCAGCTGGTGTTTCGTAGAGGCTGGGGTGATATGATCCTGCTGTTAGGCGTCTTCAATCAATCAGTCAATAAATAAATAAATAAATAAATAAATCTACCTATCCATACAACTCTGCTACCTTGAAACCTAAGCAAGTACAGTCACAGTCAAAAGTCCCTTATCGTTCCTCACTTTTTTCTATTATTGAAACGCTTTCCCTGAATCTCAAGTCCTCTGATCTGCTGACAATGTCCTTACAAAGCCTTACAATTGATGGATTCTAAGGTCAGCTGACTGCAGATCGGAGAAAAGACAAAACATACTGGGAGTGAGCGCGGCAGTATATGTCTTTGAACCACGGCTGAATGTATGTATGTATGTATGTATGTATGTATGTATGTATATGGCAAATGTGAGGGTTTGATTTAGTCTTCCATCGATCCATACTGAGACGAAGCGATGCAGAAAATATATACATAGTTATTACACCCTCGTCTTTCCCCTCCTCATAATCATCATCATCATCACCACCATCATCATCATCATCATCATCATCACTATCATCATCACCCTCTGATTCTACTGAAGGAAAACTATCTTAACCTTCTCCACTCATCTCTGTTGGTGACCTGCTAGACCACCACAGCTAAAATTCTCTCTCTATCTCTCTATCTCTCTCTCTCTCTCTCTCTCTCTCTCTCTCTCTCTCTCTCTGTAGTTCTATGTCACTTGTCTTTTTTTTTTTACCACGCCTATGTTGCCATTCTGCTGCTCCAATACTTATCTATCTATGTATTACCTGTTCGGTGCATAACACGTCCTGTCTTTGTCCATTTTCCCATGTCGCAATAACACAAAGCGTCACACACCATCCATGTTGCATTTCTATTTGTAATTTCTGGACTTGTATATGTATGTATGCATGTATGTATAAGATGTTTAAATGAAAGAACTTTTTTACATTTTGCGTGATGTTAGATACGAGCAGCGGTAGTGTAATGGCTGTCCGTGCAACTTTTATAATTTATTTTTCAAGGGCAAACCATACGTATCCTGGGAGATCAAACAGTCAGCGAGTGTACACAGAGGAATGTCAGAGGACCGGAGGGGAGGATGGAGCCAGCAAACCAATTTCCATACATTTAATTCACTTTCTGATACATTAATTACTTTCCCACTCTCCGATGGTCGTGTTTAACCTTAACCCTTTGACTGCTAATGACACGATGACACGCAGTTTATTGTAATCACCCTGCATGAGCTGACTGAGCGGAATTAAAACTAGAGGCACTGAAAGGCTCTGGCGAATCGTTCACTCATTTTACATGCCACTGGTGCTTCAAAATTACACAAACTTGTACTGAACTATTTTATCGACCCTCAAGTACTAGCAGAGAGAGAGAGAGAGAGAGAGAGAGAGGAGGGAGTGATGTTTTTTTTGTTTGTAATCCATAAGCAAGAGAAATTAAGGGGAAGATAAATGAAAGACAAAATCAGTTTAGGGAAAGCAAGGTGAGGCAGGCGCTCCTAAGGCTTCGGGTAGGGCAGGAAGTGGATATTTTTAGAGTGGATATTAATTTTCTAGTTTGGTTCAGGTAATTGATGTGGATATTTCATTTAGACTGGTTCTGAAAGTTAGGTGGATGATGATGTGCTAATTGTGGAGTAGAAGTGGATATCTCTCTGTACTCGTTCTGGAAATACAAGTGGACATTTTTAAGCCAGGTCCGGAAATGTAAGCGAGTATTTGTCTGGTTCTTGAAGGGGAATTGGATATTTGTAGTCACGTTCCTGAAGTTAGGTGGATTTTTATGGACCAGTTGTGGAAGATGAAGTGGACATTTTGGGACTGGCTCTCCTGGAAACGGAGGTAGGGTTCTTTTAAGACTAGCCCCGCAATAAAAGTGGGTATCTCTAGACGACCCTGGAAATATAAATGTGAATATTTCTAAACGAGTTCGCAAATGCAAGTGAATATTTCTGAACCTTTGTATAGTAATGGACTCGAATATCCCCCCCACATAATATCGCGCTGTGTATTTCGGTCTGGATTTCCGTGACTGTGTTTGGCCGCGGGAGTCATTACAGTGCAGCCACACGCGGGGATGGTACGTAAAGTAGGCGAAAAAAAAAAAAATCCCTGGAAAATAATCTGCCGCTGAAATACTGGCGCGCCTCCACCCTCAGCGCGCTGGTGATGCGTGGCCTCGGGAATAGTTGGGTGTACATGGGAATATCACGAAAAAGAGCTGCCTGTGTAATGTGACTTTTATGTGTGCGTGTGTGCTTATCAGTGCAACACGACAGGCCGCTCACACTTCGCGCTGCTAACATGTCATGCTGGTAACGTCATGCTGGTAACAATTAATATCAATAACAATGACACCTCCTTTTTCATTAGCACACGTTGCCATTCAATCGTTATAAGTCATTTCATTTTAAGAAGTCGTCATTCTTCTGCAACAGTTCACTTCATTAACACAGTTATTTGCTGAACACGTCGTCATTCCCTTAAATCATCTCATTAACACGTCGTCTCTTCTCTGTAAATCATTCTACTGTAACGCACCATTCCGAAAATACGTCGTCATTCCACTAACACATTATTCCACTGTAACACTGTAACGACCTCATTCTATCTGGGAACTGGCACCTTCAGGAAGCTTTTTTTTTTTTTTTTCTTTTTTGTCGTGGCCAGAGCCCCTCTTAGTTAGAAAAAAGCATGTCACGTCACGGTAACGCTCCAGTACAGTAACACCTCATTATAGCCAACAGCACACGTCAGTACCGCAGCAGCAGCACATCAGCATACCACCGTGACACGCCATCCCCCCCTCCCCAACCCCCGCCTCCACCTACCTCCCCTGCAAACTGCCACCACTTCCACAAAAAAAAAAAAGTATATATAAAAAAGACAACAATGTATTTTTGTCCGAAACCCAACTAGTAATTCAGATATGTATTTGAATTCGTAGTTTCCCTCCCCCCCTTTTCCTCCTCTTTCCCTTTTACGAAGCAATAATTTGATGGTGTATTTCCTCTCTCTCGCTACTGCATTTTGAATTAGATGCTAGTGAAGGTAACAACACACACACACACACACACACACACACACATTGTCTATTCCATGAACTTCACACATCAGTCCCCCTTTCCCTTCATCCACCAGTCACGCATCACAAAGTACAAGACATCTCACCCTCCTGGACAGCCCTTCCTCCCCCAGCCAGACGACCAGACGACTCCCAAGCACGGGGCAGGATCGGGAGGCTGGGGTGGAGCTGAGTGGGGGCGCTGTGTCCATCAAGTTAGCCAGTGACGTGTGCGGGGCGGAGAGAACATGACGGGTTTATCGCCATGTTAATCTGTATACAGTATATGGAACCTGTGATGGACACGCACACTCCCCTTTGTAGTAACTCTCTAGCGATTAATAGGCTTTCCTCCTTCTCCTCCTCCTCCGCGTCTTCGTCGTTCTCATCCTCTTCCTCCTTATCTTTCTCCTTATCTTCACTTTTTTTGTTGTTTCTTCTGGTTATATAACGATTCACACGATTATGAGATATGTGTTGGTGTTTTTTTTTTTTTCTTTTCTTCGTTTCCACTGTCCTTCCTGCTGCTTTTTTGCATTCTCTGATCAGCTGTACAAGGGTCTTATACTTAATTTTCAAAGTAACACTAACTACAATAACAGTCCGAACAACGTAATTCATCTAATAACAATTAATAACTTTATACTGGTTATCTAAAACGTACACTACAATAACAGGTACTACTACTACTACTACTACTACTACATCACCTATAACAACACTACTACCACCTGACAACTCAAGATAATATACATCGTGTTCCCTTCAAAGAGAACTCGTCACCACAACACTAATAATCTACCGCTACCGAAGAATTAGCGAGAGAATCTTACTGGCGGCACACTGCATGGGTTCCCTTCTCTTGCATAACTAGGTGGGAGAAGGTCCATCAGCCTCCTTAGAGCCCTTACCAGCACGCAGCATCCCTCCTTTCACCACCATCACGCCTCCTGTTACAGTCCTCTCCTCCATACTCACTTGTACCACCACGCCCCGCACTGACAACCAACAGCTATTCTCGCTCGCTTGCGCTCACACACGCACACGCGCACACGCACACACACACACACACACACACACACACACACACACACACACACACACACACACACACACACTACAAAGAAGCTGTTCTGTTTAATTTTCACAATGAGGTGATTCTCTTACATGAAGGGAGGAGGAGAAGGAGGAGGAAGAAGAAGAGGAAGAAGAAGAAAAAGGAGGAAGAAGAACAAGGAGGAGAAGAAGGGGAAAAGGAAGCAACAACAACTAAAGAAAATGAAAAAGAGAACAACAACAACAACAACATGAGAAAGAGAAGGAGAAGACAAAGAGGAAGAAGAACAAGAAGAGGAGGAGGAGGAAGAAGAAGAAGAAACAACAGCACCAACAAGGAGAAAAATGAGAAAGCGAACACAAAGAAGGAAGGGAAGAAAGAGAAGGAGAACCAGAAACAGAACAGGAAGGAGCAGGAACAGTGTAATACCTTCCCGAGATGAGAGAACCCAGACAAATTAATTGGAAAGGAAGGAGAAACGATCCCTGGTGCATATCGTGGGAGTCGAACCGGGTGACCATACCGCCCCACGCACACTGCTGCCGCCGCTCCACTAAAGGTGACAACGCCAATACCTGCAGAGTTAAGATGGACTTGTATACTATTACCATTTCACCGCACGAGGAGGTGGTGGTGGTGGAGAGGGAAGGCGGAGGAGGAGGAGGAGGAACAACAACAACAACAACAACAACAACAACAACAACAACAAGCAGGCGAGAAGGAAAACAAAACGCGAAATATAAAATGCACGAATCAAAAGAGCCAGAGTAACACACACACACACACACACACACACACACACACACACACACACACACACACACACACACACACACACACACACACACACACGAGGCAATAAACCAACAGAGATGAAAAAAAAGAACGAAGTAGTTAAAGAGAGAGAAATAAAGGAAGGAGAGAAGAGGAAACGTGAAAATAGGGAGAGGAAATATACAGACTCGCAAGATGGAAAGAGGAGGAGGAAAGAGAGCGAGAGTGAGAGAGAGGAGGGAAGGAGAGGGAAATAAAATTGCAGAAGTAAAGACAGAGGGCTAAATGGGTACAAAACAAAGAGAGAGAGAGAGAGAGAGAGAGAGAGAGAGAGAGAGAGAGAGAGAGAGAGAGAGAGAGAGAGAGAGAGAGAGAGAGAGAGAGAGAGAATTGAAGTAAGAACTGTTTCGAAGATGAAATAGAAGGAGAAAAGGAGACATAAAATAAAGAAAAATGACAGTACGAAAGAGGAGGAAGAGGAAAACAAGAGAAAAAGAAAAAAAGATGTATAGCTCAATAGGAAAGGAAAGAAGTAAGAGAAAACGAAGGAGTAACTAAGACCAGGAGAAGGAAAAGGAAGTGGAAGGCGCAGAAGGAAGACTAGGAGAAAGAAGTGGAGGAGGAGGAGGAGGCCAGGAAGAGAAAGAAGAAAAGGAGGAGGCGAAGGAAGAGCAGGAAAAGGCTCGCTCTTTCATACATTTACATAGGAACATTAATGAATAATTTTAAATACTTTGAAATGCAGAATTCTGACGTAATTAACATGCTATTTAATATTTTTGAGAATAAGACGTAATATTTTAGGGAGAATACGAAGCTGTCTTTCTCCCTTAAGGTTTCGTGCATCTGCTCTTTCAAGACCCTCCCAGATGTCTTTGTACTACTGGAGAACGTAAATCCTTTATGAAGTCTAATATTACTGCTTTATCTGTTTGCAGTGAGATTTGGGTTGAGAATTGTGTTGATGTTTGTGATTAAGGAGAATGTGACAGACTCTGAGGACTATGTTGAAAGCTGTCTGTATTTAACGTGTGTGTGTGTGTGTGTGTGTGTGTGTGTGTGTGTGTGTGTGTGTGTGTGTGTGTGTGTGTGTGTGTGTGTGTGTGTGTGTCGTGTCACGTGCCATATCGTGCGTGAAATGGACCTGATAAGCAGAAATAATTCGATTCAGAAGAAGAATTCGGTAAATTGCGTGGTTAAAATTATGCTCAATTGAGGGGTTGTAGTATTTGCTTCGCCGTTGCCTTGTGTTAGTGTTGTGTCACCTGGAAGCAGGTCTCATTATCTTGCACGTGGTACTGCAGCAAGGCAAATCACTGGTTGCTTTCATGCTGGTAAAATAACGCCTGCTTCACACAACGACATTGGTTTTAGGTGCATTTTATGACGCTCTCAGACATGCTTGTTTAAATGAAGACGTGATATCTGTGCGTGACTCGTTTATTTGGAAAATCTATTTAAAGGAACAGTCCTTTTACGTTGAAATGGATGATCAGCTGTTACATGCAAGGATTAGAATATATTTATTTCTTTTTCCGTGTGAAGGAGGACTGCCAAGGCCTTAAAGAAAGAGGGGAAAAAGAGAAACAGACAGTTCCAGTTTATCAGTGAAAGAGATTAAAGAGGGAAGGTACTAATTGAACCTTTGCGTTAGTGAGGTGAAAGTAGAAAACCTTGTACAGCGAAGCCACAGTTAGTTAACACATCAAAATAACAGTATTACGTGGGGAACAGAACGAGTTACTTTACTTACTTATGTTACTTATATTTTGCGTGGAAAAAAAAAAAGAAAACTAAAAAGAAATCAGTCTCTCAGGATCTCACCAGCGGAAAATTAATACAGACACAAAGATGAAGTTCCTGCGAGGCAAATCCAATCAATTCAGACATTGTTGTTTTTTCCTTTCACGTCAGTACCAGACCCTCGCCTCGTTACCATGTATTCTTATCAGTTACAGATACAGAATAATTCCAAAATACTCTGCATTAATGTATGGAACGGAGCAAACTTAACCCGTTCAGACTGGCATTGTTGTATTTCTGTTATTTTCATGCCCTTCAGAACCACAACTTCCTCTCATCATTCGATATATATTCTGTTCAGTTAGAGTTAGTTGAGTATGTTGATTCTTAAGTGTTGTGCAGTCATGTATGGAGGCTGATGTGTGTTGCTTGCTGCTCGCGCCTCATGAACACCACAGAGCCACGAGTGTAACCCTCAGGATGTTCTCAGTGGGTCTGGAAGCTGCCTGTTCGTGTCTGATAATTCATAGTCTATACCGTCAGAAATGTTATATCGTTAAAGGGAATAGGCCTACTCTGATCTGGGTTTTCGTTATTTGAGAGAGATTAAAGATATACTGATTTGGTTCGTATCAATTGGTAATTCGTTAACATTTCCGGGAACGTGTTTGGCTGTTGAAAGTGTCAGTGGTTGAATTAAGTACTCTCAGGGGCTGCTTTTTATTTTTTTTCTCACCGTCAGTAAAGATAGTCTTCATCAGTAGGTTAGATAGGTTATATCTGCCTATATTATAAATACAGGGCGCATTTACGTAGGCTTCTCTTTATCCTGTGACTTGTTAACATACCAGTTAGACAGTGATATTCAGTGTAAGTGTTCTCACGGGCCAAGTTTATTAAGTGAATTTCCCTTTCGTATTTATAACATTTCTGCGTCTTACCTCACCTGCTTTTAACATATCAAAGTTACACAGTGATATTCAGAGTAAGTTTTCTCACACGTACAGAGGTTAATATTTGTACTTACGTATCTACGAGCTAAGTCTTATGATTGAATTTACCTTACTATTCATAAAATTTTACTTTCTACCACAGTTAGTACTTTTAACAGGCTGTACTGGAGTTCACCCGGAGTTTCATGGATGTGTTCATTATTATAGTAGTAATTCAGCAAGAAATCTTCTCTTTCAGTCGGAAAATCACTCATGTGAATCCGACTAATCATGACAAGAGCTTTTGAAAAATAGTTCTTATGAGAGAACAAAGAGCTTTAAAACATCTGAAATACCACCACTGGCCAGATTCCATTACGATCCACAAAGAGAATATATATTGAAAGCCACAACTATGAAATATCAAAAAGTGCGCCACGGATGAACCACGAAGCGCCACGTTAATGTCAACCTCATCAATGTCATCTGTTTTGTGCGTGTCACTTTTTGAGTCTTCTTTTTTTTTTTTCTCATATTACTCATTTGCTGACGTCAATTGGTGACCTTACATTACGTCCACGCCCTGAAAGCCTGACATTTGTACAGCCATCAACTGAAAAACCTCACTCTATTAACTGGAATGACATACATGGGAGATTAATGAACCTGGAAACTCTTTATCACTCAAATTGGTGTATTCTCCTGACGAAGTGATGGAATTTAAGTCTTCATGTGTTTTAAAGGCGCATGTTTTAAAAGGCTTCGTGTTCTTTAATAAGGGTGTCATGTGTTATCTTTTTTATTCATGCATATATGTTAAGTATCTCTGAAAATTAAGTTTCTAAAAATTCACTTGCATGTTTTTAAATAGCACCGCGCCACGCGACGGTTCGAATTAACCGGTGTGTTTTTATTGTTATTTTTATTTATTTATTTTTTATTTACTTATTTATTTATTTATTTATTTTTTTTTTTCGAATATGCTCGTGCACCATGACAAACTTTAAGGGCATTCAAATATTCAAGCAGCACAAGGAATATTTAAATTCTCCCAGAACCTGAAGCTGTATGAACTTCTGCTTATTGGGTCTTGAATAGATAAACAATCATCTATCAATCATCAATCAGTCAGTCAGTTTCCCCATGTTGTACGGCTTCAGTAATAAAGCAGCTGAGGATTTCCTGAATGTTCCCCACACGCTCCCAGATGCAGTAGCAGGGAGGGAGTGCCGTGGCGCTGTGAATGAAGCACGTAATGATGCAGGAAGTATTACGTGTCCTACCGGGTGACCTTATCATCGTGACGTGACATTACATGCTGTCCTACCCAGAATACAGGATTAACACGCAGATTACTGAGTATAGCTTTGTCAGCGGCCAAAATTATTCAGAGATGAAAGACAATATACGTCACGAAGATCTCCTCTCCCTGTGTTTTCATGGAAAGTCCAGTGGTATAAAGCTGCTTCCCGCCTGTTTGCTGCTTGCTGTGTGTTGTCGCGGCTTGAAGTACGAATCTTATAAACAACCATTACGTCTTTCACTGTGGCTTTAAGAGCAGAATGTGTTATATAGAAGGTAAATAAAACTATGGCTTCTTTTTCCGTTTTTAAGTATAGAAAACATGTTAAGAAAAAACAAATTTGTCATGGCTTTAAATGCTGAATGTTTTATACAGAAAATAAAGGAAATCGTGGCGTCTTTTGTCGTTGTTTTAGGTATAGAATAGTATATAAAAACACAAGAAAAAGAAAATATGGCGTCTTTCTATCATAGCTTTAAGTACATAATGTAAAAAAAAATCTTTCATTGTGGCTTTGTTTTATACAGAAAATAAAGGAAATCGTGGCGTCTTTTGTCGTTGTTTTAGGTATAGAATAGTATATAAAAACACAAGAAAAAGAAAATATGGCGTCTTTCTATCATAGCTTTAAGTACATAATGTAAAAAAAAATCTTTCATTGTGGCTTTAAGTGCAGGATAAAAAAAATAAAATAAATAAATAAAAAAAAAAGCCGATCTTTATTACAGCTTCGTTGAGTCGTATCGTCAGCTGCACACTGTCTACTCTCCAGCTTCATCTTTATCTTTTCTACCGTGACAAATAACGTTATAGAATCATCTGTCATTCATCTATTGTGTGTGTGTGTCTTTACATCGTGACGTCATACATAATGTTTTACGATCACCTCCCACCCGCTCACAGTGCAGCTTCGACCCCTGGCAGCGTGCGTGTGACGGCCAGGAGGAGTTACGCGAGGCAGTGGGATGGAGGGATGGACACATGGGGCTTGACTGGAACACTGATGAGACTCATTACCTTGATGCACTGACCGCTAGAGAGAGAGAGAGAGAGAGAGAGAGAGAGAGAGAGAGAGAGGGAGAGAGTCTGAAAATATATAGTGATACATAAGATAATAATACTTGATAGGAAGATAAACTGAGAGAGATATGAAGGTAAAAATATGAATTATATATGTAAGATATTAGAAGAATGTTTGTACACACACTGAGGACTAAAAAAAAAGAAAGAAAATAAGGGTTTACAGTGAGATATGACACTTATGCACTGATATGACAAAAAAAAAAAAATAAAATAAATAAATAAATAAATAAATAAAGGCTTACAGACAAACTTAGTACGCTAATGCACTGATCATCATGGCAAGCACTAAGAAAAGACAGTGAAGGAATATGACAACGTGAATATAAAAAAAATACGAAAAGAGTTAAGGAAAAAACATAACACGATGCGCTACCTGTCTCTACACGCGGAAAAGAAAAGATTGAGATTAGATCAATATAAAAACAAAAAAACAAAAATACAACAAGAATAACGGGCTACAGCCGAATAAATGAATAAATAAATGCACAAACAGGAAGCCAAATAAATTATAGTCTAATGTACTTTCCTGTCTGTTTATAATTATTGATTGTGCTGATAAAACTTGCATCAGTCGAGAGTTAACATTGATAAAAAATATTAAAAAAACACACACGATAATTATTCATTCCTACAGTATAATAATGAGTAAACACTACACTGATAATGACCACTTGAAAATATGTTTAAATACGTGAGTGTGTTTTTTTTTTTTATCCTTTTTTTTAACATCCAAGGCAAAACACAGCCCGGAGTTGGTGGAGTTGGTATGGGCGGCGCTGCGTTGTTCTGGCCTATGTATATGGAGGGAGTTAGTTACCTTACGAGTGGCGCCACGAAGAGAGAGAGAGAGAGAGAGAGAGAGAGAGAGAGAGAGAGAGAGAGAGAGAGAGAGAGAGAGAGAGAGAGAGAGAGAGAGAGAGAGAGAGAGAGAGAGAGTACCGGTGCAGGCGTGGTATTTATAGACAGGGAGGGAAGGGCTATTGTTAGTATGGGAATCTAATGCAGGAGTGTTTTCTTTTTATATATAGCGAGAGAGAAAAAAAAAAGGAGTGAGAGTTTGCAGTTAACAGAGGGAGAGAGAGAGAGAGAAAGAGAGAGGGAGAAAGAGGGAGGGAGGATGGAAGAGGGTAAGGAAGGGGAGAGGTTACACGAGTGCCAGTTGTTGGGAGAGTTTCATAAAGCTATATACGGTAATGGACTCCATATATACCTTCTTCAACCCTGCACACACACACACACACACACACACACACACGCACACACACACACATTACAGTATTAAATTTTCTCACTAACACCCCTATTACCTGTGTGTAGCCTCGCCTTCCTTCTCCCCCCTTGGAAAAAATTACTGCCTCTACATTTAAGATCCCCATTATAGATACGTGCGTAAACTAACTTCCTCTATTCAGGAGTCTGACAGCAAGATTACCTGTATATATGCACCAGACTTCTCACGGATGTCCACTGTTCACTGCAACAATGCCTGGCGTGCTGCTGCTGCTGCTGCTACTACTGCTACTGCTGCTATTGTTTCTTCTACTGTTAATATTACTAGTGTTACTTTTGGTCTTGTTTTTTCTTTCACTACTACGACTACTGTTTTTGTTCCAGCCATTAATGTTTTTATTAGAACTCTTAGTTTTTTTTTTGCTGCAACTGCTACTACTGCTACATCTACTGCTGCTACTACAACAACAACTACAACTACAACTGATACTACTACTACTACTACTACTACTACCACCACCATCGCCACCACCCGTACACCATCTAACTTTAATTTCTCCCTCCCCACCACAGGGACGGCCAGACAGTGACCACCTCGGCGGACGATCCTCTGTCCCACCGCGTCCTCTTCCCGTCCGGCTCCCTCTTCTTCCTGTCCACGCGGGCCGGCAAGAAGGACACGGACTCCGGCACCTATACCTGCACGGCGGCCAACCTGCACGGCGCCGCCACCTCCAGGAACGCTACGCTCACCATAGCCAGTACGTGCACGGGAATGGGGAGAGTGAGAGTGAGTTAGTAAAGTGATAGTGAATGAAGAACAGTAAGGAAATAAGAGTGAGTTAAGTAAAAGTGAGGATGAATTAGTGAGAATCTGTTAGTGGAAATGAATGAACGTGAATGAGTGAAAATAGGGACGGTAACTGACTGAATGAATGACAGTAAGGGAAAGGAAGAGACTGAAACAGAGACAGTGAGACAGACAGACGGATAAATCTCACTCATTGCACACAGTCATTTAAGTGTCTTCGCGTGATTGGCTGTGCAGGCGAGGGAAGGGAAGGGAAGGGAAGGGAAGGGAAGGGACGGGACCCGCATCCACTCGTCGCGACCCTGCACTGATGCCCGCCCTCCCACATCACGGCATCACTTAGCTGGGGAGGCGGCCATCAGCGCTACTTGGGGTTGTATAAATGAAGTTTTATTGAATTATCGTTACATAAACCTCTTATACCTCTCTGTCCTCGTTTTCTGTGACTCGAGACGCTGTGCCAATCTCTGCCAAGTTCTCTTATGTGATGGTTTGTGTAAATGTTCGTTCTTTGTTCTTGTTCTTCCTTGTTAATTTTGTTTCCTGGTGTATTCAGTGGAGTTTTGGTTTGTCTGTTATTCGTATTTCTGGCTACATGTATTAGTCTCCCCTCTCTCTTTCTCTCTCTCTCTCGTTCAGTCAATTACCGTCACTTACTTTCATTTGTTACCTTTTTGGACTGTCATGCTATAATCAGTGTCTCTCTCTCTTTAGCAGCATATGAAGCGGGCTTTTTCTCGTTCATTTTCAATCCCTTAGACCTGAATTCTTAACACTTACAGAGAAAAAAATAATAAAAAAAGAAGCCGAGGTGACGTGAAAATAATACTAATATTGCGTTTTAATACCCAACAGCCTTGCTCTCAGTGCGCACCACGTAGACTGCTGGAGGAAATCGCAGCGACCTCACATCTGTCAGAAACATAATGTCACCATCTTGACTGTGAGGCTGTACGGAGCTTTAACTTTCCTGGCACCTTATTCAGAATACTTAAGTTGTATTCGTAAATATTTATGCACAGGGGAGCCACACCACACACACACACACACACACACACACACACACACACACACACACACACACACACACACACACACACACACACACACACACACACACACACGTAACATTTCTTTCGACTCCCAAAAATCTTTCTTTGTCTCCCTAGAAAATCCTGAAGAACTTACCAATTCTTTCCCACTTGCTCCCTGAGGAACCCCGAGACGGACAGATGGGCGGAGAGAGAGAGAGAGAGAGAGAGAGAGAGAGAGAGAGAGAGAGAGAGAGAGAGAGAGAGAGAGAGAGAGCGCAAACTAATTAGCAACATTCCAAAGGTCAGATTAAATGGTCGCTTCCCTCGTCGCGTTTTCTTTGAGAGAGAAATTACTTTGTGTGACTATGGCATTCTCTTCCTTCCCTCCGCACCTCTCTGCTTCTGTCTGTCTGTCTGTCTGTTTGTCTTCCTTCGTCTTTGTCTCCGTTTGTATGTTTGTAGGTATGGTTTCTCTCTCTCTCTCCTCTCTCTCTCTCTCTCTCTCTCTCTCATCTCTCTCTCTCTCTCTCTCTCTCTCTCTCTCTCTCTCTCTCTCTCTCTCTCTCTCTCTCTCCTTTATCAGCGGTACCATTTATATGTGAACTGGAATGATAGTATAATAATAATAATGATAATAATAATAATAATAATAATAATAATAATAATAATAATAATAATAATACACATGAAGAATAAAAAGTCATCCATTCATTCATTTATTATTTCATTATTACTTCTACCTTTCAATCTTTTCTCCTCTTACACTTTTTCTTCACTTTCTCCATCATATCTTCCCATTTTTTTTTTCCCCCGTTGTCTCCTAGCTCCTCCTACGTGCCTCATTTCCTTCCCCTCATTCCCTTCCCTTCACATCACCCACCATACCTCCACACTCCCTCCCTTTCTTAGCCTCGCCGCCTGCCTCCTGTCTGCCTCAGTCTCCCCTCTGTCACTCAGCCTCCCTCGGGACGTCCTGTCGTTTGGTGCCTGAAAGATTTCCAGGTACATTTCTATCCCAGCACCTCCCTGTCACCTCTCCTTTCTACTTTACTCAAACCACCACATAACTTGGCACTTCTTTGGCACGTGGAGCAAAGGATAACAGGCAGCCTCACACCTCCGTGGTCTCTCATCCTTCCCTTGGGGTCCGAGTGTATCTCTTCAGGGTCCGATCTGTCCTGCTACCTATAGTCTTACATCTTCCTGGCACTCTTGGTCACTAACAGCCATTATTAATTCTTTCCTGGGGTTTGTAATCCTTCTCTGGTTCTCCTAATCCAATTCTGGGTAACCTAATTAATTCATCTCGTTACCGCCTTGCATATCCATGGAATTTTTAATCTGATCCTAGGATTTCTTGTACACGCCCTGGTAATCCTAATTCATCCCTGGTATCCTTTATCTCTCTCTCTCTCTCTCTCTCTCTCTCTCTCTCTCTCTCTCTCTCTCTCTCTCTCTCTCTCTCTCTCTCTCTCTCTCTCTCTCTCTCAGGCCCTCACTTTTCTGGCCTTTCCTGTGGTACCCTTAATCTGGTCTCGCCACTCCTAACGTGTCCCTAATCATCCTGGTATTTCTGATCGGTCTCTGGGGCTCCTAACCCGTCCGTGGCACTTACAATCCATCCCTAGTGCTCTTCATCTGTCTCGATTAAATTTTCATCTCCTCCTTCCATGTGTAAGCTATCCCTGGCATTCTGTCCTGGCACTCTTAATCACATGTAATCTTCTTTTCCTAACACTTACAATAAGTCTCAATAATCTATCTCTGCCATGCTTAATCTATACCTAACAATCATATTTCGTCACACTCTTTCTCTGCAAATCTAATCGAACTTGGCATTCCGGATACAGTCTTGACACTCTTAATCGTCCGTGGCATTTCTAGTCTGTCCCTAGCGTCCGCAGTCCAACTACCACTATTTCCCTGGCATGCCCATTTTCTTTCTGCCACTCCTACCCTCTCCCTGTATCCTGGTATTCCAATCTTCCCTCGCACTTCCCCAGCACCCCTGACACGCCCACCTCGTCCCTGACACTCGCAATCTGGCCCCTGACACCCCTGCACTTCCCTGTTATTTAATACTGCCATAACACTTTCCTCCAACCGCCGGGAATCCTCCTCACTTCAAGCCGCCTCCTCCTCCTCCTCCTCCTCCTCCTCCTCCTCCTCCTCCTCCTCCTCCTCCTCCTCCTCCTCCTCCTCCTCGTCACTGCTCCCTTGGTACTTTCCCCTCACTCTCCCTCCCTCCCCTCCCTCTCGATACCGTTGCTCTCTCCCTTTTTTTTTCTCCTCCACAATGCCTCCTCTTCCTCCCTTGTCTTTCTTTCTTCTAACTCCTGTCTGTTTGTCTGTCTGTCTCTCTCCTCTGCTACTAATACTTACACCAATATTCTTCTATTTCTACTTTCTCTCTTTTCCTAACTACGTTCTCTTGTCTTACCTTATTCTATCCTCTCTGCC
>NC_087167.1:6155000-6165000 GCF_035594125.1 Scylla paramamosain | reverse complement strand
AAAAGACTAATAAACAAGGAAAGTGCTTGTCAGTAACCACGAGAGGAGGAACCAAGGCACTGATGGACGGCTGGACTGAAGCGACTGGACATAATTGTGATGAGAATAAGGTAGGAAACACAAAAGAACACAAAGGATAACGAGAGGACGAACCAAGACACTGATAGACGGCTAAAATTAAGCTGTTGAGACGTAATAGTGATGAGAAAAATGAAGGAAACATTACTACTACTACTACTACTACTACTACTACTACTACTACTACACAAAGGATAACGATAGGAGACACTAGGGCAGAGATGGACTGCTAAACTAAACCTATTAAGACATACAAAAGTGATGAGAAGGAGAACACCAACATAAGAGAACACAAAGAATGACCATGGAATGCACACGTGCTGGCATTAACGAGACGGAAGAGGAGAGGAGAGAAACAGTAACAGGAGTATCAGGAGGAGGAGGAGGAGGAGGAGGAGGAGGAGGAGGAGGAGGGTATGAGGCATTAATTAAGGCGAAGACGACCCAAGATGACCGTCTCAACACACAGGTGGTGGTCAGGATAGTGGATTATGGACAGAGAGAGAGAGAGAGAGAGGGAGGGATACCGGGATGCCTTTCAACTAATAGCTACATTGGAGGCAGAAAATAGGTATACTGGGGCTCAAGCGAAGGGGAAGGAGAGGTGGACGAAGGAGGGAAGGGCGGGTGTGCTAACGACTGAGTATTGGCTAGCTGAGAAAGGGAAGGAGAAGGGAAGGAGAGGGAGGAAGTAGAGCGTCACCACCTACCTGACCAGTGACTAATTAACGATACTTACCTGATGGGCCCTGATTACCCCTGAGCCGCGGATTGGTTAAGGTAAGGAGGGAGTGAGAGAGGGAGAGAGAGAGAGAGAGAGAGAGAGGGGGGTAAGGAGGAGAGCAAAAGAGAGGGGGAAAGATTGAGAATTTTTTGAAGGAAGCTGCGTTGAGAGAGAGAGAGAGAGAGAGAGAGAGAGAGAGAGAGAGAGAGAGAGAGAGAGAGAGAGAGAGAGAGAGAGGATGGATACTGACTGTGCGTACTCCAAAAAATTACTTTCAATGCCACACCTTATAGCCATTTGTGTGATTGAATCCTATTGAGAGAGCAGCGGGAGAGGATCGGGAGGGAGGGAAGGGGATCGGGAGGGAAGGAAGGGGATCTGGAGGGAGGGAAGGGAGGGAGGGAGAGGAGGGAGGGAGGGAAGCTGGGAAGAACCGAAACGAGAAACTTTGAAAGGAAGGGAAGGAAAAGAAAAATCGTTACAAGAATACAAGAAAAGGAAGGAGGGAGGGACAAGAGAGAGAGAGAGAGAGAGAGAGAGAGAGAGAGAGAGAGAGAGAGAGAGAGAGAGAGAGAGAGAGATTTAATTATCATAAAAAAAATAAGAGTTAAAGAATAAAGAACGATGGAAGAAGTGAGAGACATGGAAATGAAACAAACAAAATAAGAACAAGAAGGAAAAAGGAAAGAAGAGAGAAATATCAGACATGAAAGAAAGAAAGAAATAACACGACATGAAAAAAGTAGAGAAAAAAAGGAAAAAAAAGTGACACGAAGAGATGAAAAAAAGAATAAAAGAAGGGAAGTGGCGGAGGAAGAAGAAAGAGGGAGAGAGAAGGAGGGTGAGAGGGAGAAAGGGAGAGGGAGGGAGGGAGAGAGAGAGGGATTACATGAGACAAGGGAAAAAGGGAGGGATTTAGAGAGATTAAATAAGAAGTAATAAAACTCCACAACTGCTTAATCTGCCTCACCTCCCTCTCTCTCTCCCTCTCCCTCTCCCTCTCCCTCTCTCTCACTCCCTCTCTCACTCTCCCTCAATCTCGCATTCTTCCTTCATACCTTCATCACTCATAGAACATTGTCTGCCCCATTCCCCCAACTCTCTCTCTCTCTCTCTCTCTCTCTCTCTCTCTCTCTCTCTCTCTCTCTCTCTCTCTCTCTCTCTCTCTCTCTCTCTCTCGGGTACTTTTCCTCCTACCTCCTTTCCTTCATTACTATCCCTCCTTCCCTCCCTCCGTCCCTCCCTCCTTTTTACTACCTCCTCCCTCCCTTCCTCCTCCTCTTACTTCTCTCCTTCCTTCCCTCCCTCCCTACCCCTATAAATAACCTCTGCTTGTATCGCCCTCTCCCCAATAATAATAAAAAATGATAACGATAATAGTAACAGTATTAATGATAATAAACAAAAATAGGAATGATAATAATGAAAATAAATAACAACAACAACAACAACAGCAGCAGCAGCAGCAGTAACAATGCGAAGAAGAAAAAGAAAGGGACAATAAATGAAAGTAAGAAGAAAAAAATAAGAAAATCAAAGAAGAGAAAGAGAAGGAAAAGAAAGGAAAGGAAAGGAAAGGAAAGGAAAGGAAGAGAAACGAAGGACCAAAACACATATTGCAGCCAAACCCATTTCCCCCCTCCACCCTTCACCCCCCCATAAAACAAAAACAAAACAAAAACACAGAAAACGAACCACATTTACAAAAAAAAAAGATTCTTGCAAGACCATCAAGGAAACAAAAAAAGAAAAAAAACGAAAAGTAAAAAAAAAAAAAATGAAACAAGTGTAAAATAAACAAAAAAAAAATAAATTTTACTAATCCAGAGACAGGATGCAAAAAATAATCCCTCCTTTCGCTGCATGGGAGGGAGACAGGATTTATGAGAGAGAGAGAGAGAGAGAGAGAGAGAGAGAGAGAGAGAGAGAGAGAGAGAGAGAGAGAGAGAGAGAGAGAGAGAGAGAGAGAGAGAGAGAGAAAATGTTATGAGAGCAGAGAAAAAAAAAAGGAATAGAGAAGAGGGGGATACTGGTAGAGAGAGAGAGAGAGAGAGAGAGAGAGAGAGAGAGAGAGAGAGAGAGAGAGAGAGAGAGAGAGAGAGAGAGAGAGAGAAGGAAGGGTGGTAAGAGGGAGGGAAGGAGGGGGTATGTATTGGAGGAAAGGGAGGAAGGAGTAAGAGAGGTGCTACATAGCGAAAACTGCTAATAAGAAGCGGTCATGTACAGCGATAATGGTTAATATGAGCGAGGAGGAGGAGGAGGAGGAGGTGGTGGTGGTGGTGGTGGTGGTGATGCTGGTGGTGGTGGTGATGAGGGTACGTTTGTGTGTGTGCTGTTAATGGTGGTGGTGGTGGTGGTGGTGGTGATGGTGGTCTGCGGCAACAGCATTCCTAACATTCCGATAGATTTTGAAGCATGACTAATTTTCTGGGAAAGTTCTCTCTCTCTCTCTCTCTCTCTCTCTCTCTCTCTCTCTCTCTCTCTCTCTCTCTCTCTCTCTCTCTCTCTCTCTCTCTCTCTCTCTCTCTCTCTCTCTCTCTCTCTCTCTCTCCCCACTCACATACATATAGAAGAGAGAGAGAGAGAGACAGAGAGAGAGAGAGAGAGAGAGAGAGAGAGAGAGAGAGATAGAGAGAGAGAGATTGATAACCCAGCTCTCACATAGTCTCTCACTTTTCTTCTCCCGCAAGACACTTTCAGATCCCAATATTCCCTCCCCCTCCTTCTCTCCCTCCCTCAAACCCTCCCTCCCTCCCTCCACTAGACACCAATATTCCCCTCCTTTACCTCCAACCCACCTTCACTCCTCCTCCTCCTCCTCCTCCTCCTCCTCCTCCTCCTCCTCCTCCTCCTCCTCCTCCTCCTCCTCCTCCTCCTCCTTCCCTCCACTCAGGCCCAATATTCCCTCCACCTCTAGCCTGAAGGGAGGGACTTGGTATGGTCAAAAATATATATTTCGTCTTCAGCTGAAAAACCACGGTACTACTGAAGGAGGAGGAGGAGGAGGAGGAGGGTAGAAGAAGAAACGGAGGAAAAAGGATGAGAAAGGAATAGTAATAAGTGAGAGGTCAAGGAGGAATGGAGGGAGGGAAGGAGGAAGGGAAAGAAGGAGTGTGGAGAGAGGGAGGGAAGGAGGGAGGGAAGAGTATAACAAAATAAGATGCAGAAAAGAAATGTTGGAGAGAGAGAGAGAGAGAGAGAGAGAGAGAGAGAGAGAGAGAGAGAGAGAGAGAGAGAGAGAGAGAGAGAGAGAGAGATATGGAAAAAAAAATGAAAGAAGAGTGAGTTAATAATGACTTATAAAAAAAAGAAAAAAGAGAACAGAAAGAGAGATGGAAAAGACATAAAAAGGAAAGACAAGGAAGAAAGGCAAGGAAGAAAGAGAAAATGGAGTAAAAAAGGGACGAAGCAAGAAAAGAGAATAGGAAAACAGGGAGAACGGAGGAAAGGAAAAGGATGGAGGGAGAAAAAGAAAAAAAGAAAGAAAGAAGAAAGAGAAGAAGTTAGAAGGGGAGGAAGTTGGGATGGAGAGAACTGGAGGGAGGGAAGAAGGAAGATCTGAGAGAGAAAAAAGAAAAATAAGATAGGGAGATAGGAATATTGGAAACAAGGAGGGAGGGATGGAGAGAAGATAAAAACAAGAAAAGGAGGGAGAAACAGCAAGAAATAGATAGGAAGAGGGGGAAAAGAAGAGATACAAAGGAAGGGAGGGAGATACGAGAGATGACAAGGAGGGGAGGAATGGAAAGAAGAGATGGAGGAAGAAACGAAGATGAGAAATGGGAAAAAAAATAGGTAAAGGGAAAGGAAAGAGAAGAAGAGAGATATTAGAGAAGACAAGAAGGGGAGAAATGGAGAGAGAGAGAGAGAGAGAGAGAGAGAGAGAGAGAGAGAGAGAGAGAGAGAGAGAGAGAGAGAGAGAGACAGGAACAAGAACACGAAGAGAGAGACGAAGAAAGGGAGAGAAGGAGAAAGGGAGGGAGATACAAATGAAGACAAGGAGATGAGGAATGGAGAGAGAAAGAAGGAGAAATAGGAAAAGACACAATAGGGGGAAGAAAGAAACGAAGGAAGGAAGAGAAGGAGACAGGGTAGGTGATACAGGGAAAGACAAGGAGGGGAGGAATTAGAAGAGAGAGGAGAAATAGAAAAAAAAAATCACTATTGGGAAGAGAATGGAGGAAGAGAGAGAGAAGGAGAGAGGGAGAAGACATTAAGGGGAAGAATGATGAGAAAGAAGAAATAGAAAAAAAGGAGAAGGGAAGGAATAAACGAAGGAGAGAAGAAAAGGGAAACATATACAAAAAATAAGGAAGGGAGAAATGGGGAGAAAGGAGGAGAAATAGGAAAAAAACACAAGACAGAGGAGGGGAGGGAAGGAAGGGGGAAGGTTCTGTTTCCAATACTCACCAGTAATAAAAAACATCTCCAATTACCAGCTAATTGGCAACTGGGCCTGTGTATACATTGACCTCTGCGTACACAACCTAATTCCCTAAGTACACACGCACCACTGTACGCACACACACGGCCTTGGCGGGGACTGTAAGTGATCCTTTATGTACACACACCACGCGGCACTTACACATGTGCGTACGTGTGTGTGTGTGTGTGTGTGTGTGTGTGTGTGTGTGTGTGTGTGTGTGTGTGTGTGTGTGTGTGTGTGTAGCAATTCTCATTAACAGCTTCTGCACTGCCCGCCGCCACTTTTCGTCCCTTTAACCCTTTGATGTACTGTATCCCTTAGCATTTCTGTAGATGTCATTGTTATTGTTATTACTGTTATCATTACCATCGTAGTCGCCATTATTATTATTATTATTATTATTATTATTATTATTATTATTATTATTATTATTATTATCATCATCATCATCATCATCATCATTGTCATTGTCGCCGTCAGCATCGTTATCACCATCGTCATCATCATCTCATTTAGTGACTTCATTTTCCCTTACGGCTTATGAGTCTCTCCTATTTTTCATCCTTGTTCACTTCAGAGTATAACATTTTTGTATTTTTCTCTTTTCTTCCTCCAGCGTTTCATTAATATTTCCCTTGTTTAATATTTTTTTCGTTTTCAATAAGTTTGATATTCTCGGAACTAATATGCCTTTCTGACTCACTGTCTTTTCTCTAACTAATAATCTATTCTCTTTAATTTTCAGATCTTTCATTTTTTTTTAACTTTTTATTTTCCATTTTTGTTTTCTTATAACACATTTTCTTGTGACTTTTTTTCTGAATTATTTTCTCTTTAATAACTTTCTCTTTTTTCCGTCTTACTAATTAATCCTCTAAGCTAGTTTCCTTGTAACATTTATTTCATAGCTAATTTGATTATCATTTTTTTTTCTTGTTTAATTTCTGTCTTACTAATTTTCATTTCACTAATTATCACTTTTTTTTTGTTTTCTGAACATTTTACGAGACATTCGTGTAACTACTGATTAGTACTGGACCTGTTTTCCCTAAGATTGTCTTGTGTCTACGTAAAATTTATCCTAATATCTTCCATGATCTTTGTATAATTCTTTCTTTTAATCAAGCCTGAAGCACCATCACCAGCCTGCTCCTCACGTGCGCATACCTGTTATTACTGGTGTTGTTGCTGTCTTTTCTCAACATCTTAAATTCATGATTTCTTTTAAGACTTCATTACCTTTTTTTTTATTTTTCGTATTTTCTACATTTATTCTATATCTATATCTATTTCCTCATTTAACATTACGTGTTATTTCTCTAAATACTTCCCTTTCATTTATAAGTGTTCCTTACGCTGTCTTCCATTTATTTTCTTATTCGTTAAACATTTACTTCTTTATTAAAATTTTGTATAATCCCTGAAGGAAAAAAAAAAAAAAAAAGAAAATATGATCTCTTGAACTTCCCTTTTTCATTATGCATTCTTTTCTTTCCCTCTTGAAATATTTTCCTGCACTTTCCTAAGATATTCTCCTCTACTCCTTGAAAATCTACGCCGTCCTACAAACTCTCTTAAAACTCCTGCAGGATCCTCAACAACCATCGAATGAGAACCTTCGCTCAGCCCCTTTTAGACGATCGAATCCCTTAACTCCTTCACTGCTTCTTATACTCCTTCAGTCATTGGGTGCACTCCTCACTAAACTCCTTCAGATCATATTTTCTACGGTATTTCGTTAAAATCTTTGGATGTACTCCTTTATTTAGATCTTCGCTAAATATCTTCAGTCCCCAAGTAGCTACAATCCCTTTTCTAACCTCCTTCAGTTAGTCTATACTCCTTCATTTCTTATATTGTCCACGGCCTTTATAATCCTTCATTCTTTTGCTCTGCTCCTTCAATCAGTCCTTATACTCTAAACTCCTTCGCTTCGTTTCACTCTTTCAGTCCTTCGATGTACGTGTCCAGTCCTTCGTTCTTCTTAAATTTTTGCTTTTACTCTTCCAGTCCTCCGTTCCACTTCTTCAGTCCTTCGCCTCACTGTTCAGTCCTTCTCTTTAATCCTTCAGTCCTTCTTTACACTCCCTCAATCCTTCTCTAACCTTCTCCAGTCCTCCTCTCCATAACTCTCTCTCTCTCTCTCTCTCTCTCTCTCTCTCTCTCTCTCTCTCTCTCTCTCTCTCTCTCTCTCTCTCTCTCTCTCTCTCTCTCTCTCTCTCTCTCGACTTCCATTCCCAAACTAACTGAAGAATGCACGTCCATTAGTCCTAACATCCCTTATAAACACACACTACTGGATCCCCTTAACTCGCTCCCTGCAGACCCCTTAATTATGTACTGCAATCCCCTTAGGGACCTGTGATCTTCCCTGGAGGCTCAGAATCCCCTTATCAGCCTCTTTGATCCCCCCTCCACGCGCCCCGACTCCCTTATCTTCAAATTCAAGGACCTTCCAGCTCTGCCTCACCTGTTTAGGGCGTCTTGTAATTTCTGTCCTCCTTTCTCTGCTTCTTCTCTTCTTCTTCTTCTTCTTCTTCTTCTTCTTATTATTATTATTATTATTATTATTATTATTATTATTATTATTATTATTATTATTATTATTATTATTATTATTATCCTGCCTTTGTTTCTTTTTCTTTATTTCTCTTTTTCGTTTTGTTTTTTGTTCTTGTTCTTGTTCTTTCTATTCTTATTCTTCTTCTCCTCCTCCTCCTCCTCCTCCTCCTCCTCCTCCCTTGAGTAAATACCCGATCCATTTAAAGATTAGTATATTCTTAAAATATTGAATCGTCTCTCTCTCTCTCTCTCTCTCTCTCTCTCTCTCTCTCTCTCTCTCTCTCTCTCTCTCTCTCTCTCTCTCTCTCTCTCTCTCTCTCTCTCTCTCCCCCAAAGATTGATAAATGCTTCCTCAGATATGCTCCGTTCACACGTTCACAAGTTAACGTTCTTTTAAACCATCTTGATAATCCATTTTCTCTCGTTTTATTATCAGTAGTTAAGATTGGTTCTGGATAACGGTAAAAAAAATTACAAGAAAAAATAAAAAACGCGGGGTTGTTGTTTATTGAAGGAGCCAATCTCTAAATAAACAAGTAAAAAAAAGTTCAAAATTTTCTATTGTGAATTGGCTTGAAACGTAGACTGCTGTAACTGCATCTCTTTCTTCTCAGTACTTGTATTTTTGGTTAATTTTCTCTGGTCCCTCTTCTCTATCTTCCGTTTTCTTTGCGTTTACTTTTTTTTTCTTTTTTTCTTTCATGTCTTCTTTTTTTTCTATCCTTCGCTTCATTTCTTTGGTTTCCATTTTTCATTTTCCGTTTTCTTTGTACTTCTTTTTCTTTTTACGTTTACTTTTTCTATCCCTGATTACTTTATCTATATGTCTATCTTGGTTTATCTATCTATCTATCTATCTATCTATCCATCCATCTACTTACCTACGTACTTATCTATCTATCTTTCTATTTGTGTCTATCTGCCTATCTATCTGTCTGTCTATATATCTATCTAACCTATCTACTTCCCTACCTATTTACCTATCCATCCATCCATCCATCCATTTATCCATCTATCTACCCACCTCTCTATCTACGTACCTACCTATCTCCTTACCTACCTGTCTATCTATCTACCTATCAGTCACATCCCAACACTGCTCACCCAGTCAGTACTTTAGTTCCTTCAATTCCATCTCAACAAACTAGCCCAAAAAATATATGAAGTCCATTTATATTTGGCGTTCTCTTTGCTCATTTTTTTTATCTATCTGTTCCATTTGCATAATTAGTTTAGAAGTTAATTTCTTCCTAATGGTTTCCCGGATATTATCTATTGATGTATCTCTGAGTGGGCGTCTGGTATCTGTCTGCCTGCATAATGAGTTACAAAATAGTTTATATCTCCTTAATGGCCGTTGGAATAGCTGATTTTCATTGTCTGTCCGTCTGTCTGTCTGATCGTCCGTCTGTCTGTCTGTCTGATTGTCTGTCTCTGTCTAATTAGTGAAAAAAAAAAGTAGGTTGATTTATTTGTCTCTTTGTGTGGGGTACTGCAGGTAAGTGTTCTTTGTGTATTGGTTTGAGAGAGAGAGAGAGAGAGAGAGAGAGAGAGAGAGAGAGAGAGAGAGAGAGAGAGAGAGAGAGAGAGAGAGAGAGAGAGTTACTGTTATTATCATTATAGCATTTTTTGTTATTCTTTACATGTTTTTCGCTTTTTTTCGGAAGCAACAAATAACAACAACAACAACAACAACAACAACAACAACAACATCATCATCATCTACTACTACTACTACTACTATCACCACCACCACCACCATCACTACATCCATTACCATCACAATTATCATCACCATCACTACCATCACCATCCAAGCAGGCACACACAATATATATACGCAATACATACATTTTTCTAGACACCAATTTTTAACAACATCCAGTCTTTTTAAAGCGTCAAAATCCTTATGAGAATCGTAGCTCGTATTATAAAACTCCTTCAGCATCTTAATAAGCAACATTGAGCACCATATAAGTACAATCCAGTCCTGTGTAGAGAGGATTCAAGTCTTTATCCGGTAGAATTCGATACCTCTTCTTATTCTTCATAGGTAATAACAAATCCTTCAGTTTCTCATAAGCAGCAGCGCATCCATAGAAAACAATATCACCCTCTTACGTAGATGTCAATTCATAAGAGAAACAATATTCAAATCCCAACTACGTAGCACTCGACTCTGCCCACCCCCCTCCTCTTCTCTGCCTCCC
>NC_087167.1:6142500-6150000 GCF_035594125.1 Scylla paramamosain | reverse complement strand
GAAAGAAAGGAGAAAGGGAAGGGAGTGGGAGCGGAAAGAGAAAAGGGGAAGGAAATGTGGAGAGGAGGAAAGAAGGGAAAAATAGGGGGAGAGCAGAAAGAAAGAGAAAGGGAGGTAAGAGAAGGAAAGAGAGAGGAAAGGAAGGAATTGGAAGGAAAGGAAGAAAGAAGAGGAAAGGGGATGGAAAGAAAGAGAAGGCAAAGGATGGCAAAGAAAGAAAAGGGAAAATAGAATAGACCATGGAAGAAAGGAGAAGTAAAGAAAACGGGATGGAAAAAAGAGAAAGAGAATAAGGAAACGAGAGAAGGAAAAGGAAAGAAAAGAAAAGAGAAAGAAAGAGAAAGGAAGGGGGTAGAAGATACACAGTAGCTTATGATATTACGAAGAGAATAAGGAAAGAAGAAAGAAACGAAAAATGAATCAGATATAAGACAAGATAAACCAGGAAGAAGATAGTGTGAACATAAACAAGCCTGAGAGGAGATGGGCTAGCCTGAGATGGTCTATATAAGCAAGGATGGCTTAGAAGACATTAGCTGTGGTGTGGTGTGGTGTAACATGGGGTGGTGAGTCTTGCTAGCTTGTGCCGCAAAGAGAAACTAGAGGTTGGGGCGTGAAGGTCGAGACAAGATGAGGCAATATGAGAAAGAGCGCGACTTTTCTAGCAGTGAGAGGAGCGATGGTGGTCATATTGGGCGGGAAGGGAGGGCAGCTTAGGGCAGCGCCACTTAGAGCAGGGGAGGAGCAGGGGACGCTGGAAAAATACATTAGGAAAGCTAGAAAGGGGCCGCAATAGGACACACATGACAGGGAAGGATAAGTAGGGATGGTTAGGAGAGGTTGGATGGGGAAGGATGTAGTGTGGATGGACGGGGTGTGGAGGGGTGAGGATGTGGGGATGTAGAAGGATGTGGCGGGGTGTGGAGGAGCTGGGTGTGGAAGGACCAGGAGGGGTGTGGAGGTGGGGAGGGGCAGGGCGAGGCAGGAGGCAAGAGGCAGGGAAGTTGCCGCGCGGAGCCCTAAGTCGTATTTGATATAGTGAGCCACTTGAGGTCAAGGCTTACCCAACCACTAATCTTACCAAGTTACGCAGTAGTTTACCTCCACCATTATCCTCGCCTCCCCCACAAAGCCCTCGCCCCTTCCTTCTTAGCCCTAACAAAATCTCTCTACAGTGGCGCCGTTCTGGGTGAAGGCGCCGCGGGACGTGGTGGGGGTGGCGGGGGAGAGGGCTGAGCTCAGCTGCCGAGTTGGGGGAGACCCACCCCCGACTGTGGTGTGGCGGCGAGTGGGGGGCCGCATCCCCGTGGGCCGCGTGCGGGTGCTGCGGGACCGCGGCCTGCGTGTGGCGCCGCTGCGGCCTGAGGACAGCGGCGTGTACTTGTGCAAGGCGACCAACAAGGCTGCTGAGATCACCGCCAACGCCTCGCTCACCGTGCTCAGTGAGTACCGCGCCACGCCACGCCGCCACGCCGCCCTGTCCTGGCTGGTGAGGGTGGCGGGGCATCAACTATTCAGCGGCAGCGGCATGTTCATGTGTGTGTGTGTGTGTGTGTGTGTGTGTGTGTGTGTGTGTGTGTGTGTGTGTGTGTGTGTGTGCAGGCAAAACAGTGACATTCGGGCGTAGTAAATGTCAGTGTTTTCCTGGTGCACATCATTACAGCAGCTGTGTTTGGTACACCCTGCCCGGACGATGATGAGAATGTTGTTGTCGAGGCTGACACCGAGTCTTTGCCTACACTTTGCGCCGTGTGTGTGTGTGTGTGTGTGTGTGTGTGTGTGTGTGTGTGTGTGGTGTGTGTGGTGTGTGGTGTGTGTGGTGTGTGTGAGGGTGGATAGGCGTGTGTGTGTGTGTGAGTGAGTGGATGGGTGTGGGTGGCTTTCACGCTGGTGTTTGTGTGCGTGTGTGGTAGGGGGAGGGAGGGGGAGCGGGTTGAGTGGCATTAGTGCTGGTGATGGTGGTGTATCCAGCCAGGTGTTAATCATGTGTTGCTCACCTTGACTCCTTTGGCGGCACGTGAGGTGGAAGCTTGGGCTAATGAGCTGCACGCGCGGGCATTAATGCAGCGGCAGTGAGCACGACTATGGGAGGGTGAGGCAGATAATTGTGTATTAATTATGAGTGTTAATTACAGGACTTCAGCCCAAATGGCTCACTGAGAACGATCCGTGTGTGTGTGTGTGTGTGTGTGTGTGTGTGTGTGTGAGAGAGAGAGAGAGAGAGAGAGAGAGAGAGAGAGAGAGAGAGAGAGAGAGAGAGAGAGAGAGAGAGAGAGAGAGAGAGAGAGAGAGAGAATATATATGACTCTCGCCAGCTAACCCCTCCCCTCTCCACAGCCGCCCCCCAGGTGGTGGAGGTGCCCGGCGACGTGGAGGTGCAGGAGGGAGGCCGCCTGGCCCTCAGCTGTGCCGTGGAGGGCCGCCCGCCGCCCCTGGTGTATTGGACACGCGAGGGCTCTCAGACGGTGCTGCCCACCACCCGCACGCCCCTGCCTCTGGGGCCGCCCCGAGGCGAGGATGCTGGCGAGATAGGTGGAGTGCGGGCGGCCTACGAAGTGCTACACGCCGCCCACCACCTCTCAGGGCGCTACGTGTGTGGGGGTGTGAACCGCGCGGGCGGCGTGATGACTCGCGTGACGGTGAAGGTGCGGCCCTCCCACCTCCTGCCGCCACCCATCATCTCCGTGCCGCCTTCAAACCAGACCTTACAAGTGGGCGGGCGGGCCGCTCTCTTCTGCCGTGTGTGGGGCTCCCCGCCCCCAACTGTGAGCTGGAGATACCGTGGGCGGGCGGTGACGCCCAATGCCAGAAGAAAAATTCTGCCTGATAACACCCTCACTATTGACGGTAAGTCACGCACACACACACACACACACACACACACACACACACACACACACACACACACACACACACACACACACACACACACACACACACACGCCATTAAATAATAAAACTTAAGACATTATAAAGATTAACTAGCGGGGTGAGGCCTCCAGCTGGGTGCCGCAGGGGTGCCAGCACGCTCCTCCGCCCGGTGTGCTGTCGTGGGCGTCGCTTCGCTGCAACATATAACTTTCTACCAAAAGTACAAAATCCCAGTTTGAAGACCACGAGACCCCGCCTCTGCCAAACAGTGGCAGGCGTACACTGTTTGTAATTCAGCCGTAAATGAGATAATCGGGATGGTCATGAGAACTGATGAATATTTACAGAAATTTAACGGAACTCAGTGGAAACTCGTATTGTAGTTTTCGTTTATCTTGTGGTATTGAATGACAGAACACCGCGTTACTTCCGCCGTGAATGTGCAGCTAACAACTCTCCGCTGCCAGCCATGGTGGTCTTCACGAGGCAGTGGATCAGTGTGTGGCGGCGGCCTCGCACTCACACAACTTGAATACTGTTCATGCGGACTGCTCAGCAAACACCTGCGTCTCCCCGCCAGCCGCGGCCTCCATTGCGAGCCATGAGGGCACCATGAGGAGCTCCAGCCTCCCCAAGCCGCCATTACAAACACAATACTTGCCGGCAGGTGGTGGCGCGATACCTCCACAGTAACGCGCCTTCCAGACATTCATGTGGCAAGATGCGGGAAAGGAATCATTGCGCCACATTGACAGCAGGTGTTCCCGATGCTCCCGCGGCGGCCACCACGCACCTGAGGATGGCTCTTCCGCTAACTTCAAGAGGCCATTCCCTGTGGCGGCCTCGGAGCGTCCCAGACGTGACCGGGTTTACAGCCTCGCGCATCAACATGAGCCGTATTGTTTGCGAGGCGCGGTGTGGCGTGAGGAGAGTGTTTGGGTCACTGTGTGCAGAGTGTTGACAGCTTCTCTCCTTCCCTACACTTCACCTCTCTCCCTCCCTCCCTCCCCAGATGTGCGGGGGGATGACGCGGGACGGTACTGGTGCGTGGCCTCCTCCCCACGGGGCGTCACGGAGGCCGGGGCATTCATCTCCCTCGCCGCCCCGGGCCGCCCTCCATCCCCAGCCCCAGATCCTGCAACAGCCCCCCGCCCCCCGCCACGCCCACTGTGCGGGTGGCCAACGAGACTGCTGCTGTGGTAGAGTGGGCGGCTCCGGGCGGCGAGGGCGGCGTGACGGGCTACACTCTGGAGTACTACAGCAGCGAGGAGGACGGGGGCGCGGCCTGGCGGGTGGCAGCCGCCCACACTCCACACACCACCTTCACCCTGGGTCCCCTCCGTCCCGCCGCCACGTATGGAGTCACGGTGCGCGCCCACAACGCCCACGGTGTATCGGAACCCTCGGGCATTGCGGAAGTGGGCGTGGGCGGCGGGTGGGTGGTGGAGGAGGACGTGGAGGTGGCTGGTGGACTGACGGCGGCGCGGGTGGTGCTGCAAGAGGCGCGGCCCGTGCCCCCGAGACCCGCCGCCAAGATCCTGTGGCAGGTAAGCAAGTGACGCTTCTGTACTAGTGAGGGGTGAAGGGACGGGAGGGAGGGAGGGAGGTAGTGGGAAAAAATGGCTGAAAGCATATTGTTGAAGCGTGCGGGAGCTGGCGTGGAGAGGAGCCTTTGAAGGAGACGAACAGGTGGTGCAGGAGGAGGAGGAGGAGGAGGAGGAGGAGGAAGAGGAAGAGGAAGAGGAAGGAGTAAGGTCGGAAAAGCTCAAGAGGCAGATAAAAGAGGAATTTCCCTGTGTTGAGGGACGCCCCGAGGCCGCAGAGAGGCGCGAGGCGTGAAGGTGAAGGGTGCTCGCAAGTTTAGCTGTGAGAGGGAAGGGAGGGAGGGAGCCTGGCCGGGGGTCTTGTGGCCACGGCTGAGAAAGGAGGAAGGAAGGCAGGAGGGGGAACAGGAAGGGAAGGACAGAGAGGCGGGAGGGGGAACACGGAGGGAAGGACAGAGGGGCGGAAGAGGCAGCGGGGGTGAGGCAGAGGGACGCGATGGGCCAGGGAAGGACGGGAGGGAGCGAGAGAGCCAAGAAGGGAAGGATAGAGGCGGGAGGGGGTAGGAGGGGTAGGTGGAGGCGGCGGGCCATGTGGCGTGTGGTTTACGGGTCAGGTGGAGTGGAGTGAGTGCCGCGGCGAGACCCAAGTGCTGCTCAGCGTCTCTCAACACGACCTGTGGGGGATGGAGAGGCGAGCAGCGGCAGGCCAGCACGAGGCTCTCCCTCTCTCCTCTTCCCTCGCTCCCAACCCCAGCCTAAACCTCTCCTCCGCCTCTACCCACCTTCTGCAGCCCTCCCCCCGCCGCCTCTGAGCCAAGGAAGAGAAATTAGAAAAGTGCGTCCGTTTGTTGGAAGGGCAAACGTGGAAGTCTTGTCGGCGCGAAGGAACACTCTGGGCGCACTCCATCAGCGTCGCCGCGGGGAGACACGCCCGCCGGTTATTTGCTGGGAAAAATATCCTCGCTTCTGTCGGACTCACGGAAAAACGAGGAAGGGTTGGAGGGAAGGAAAGGAGAGAGAAGAAGAAAAGCGTTGCATGAGGTAGAAATACTGTAAAAGGGAATGAAAGAAAGAAGGAAAGAGAAAGTAGAATGAAAAGAAGGTGAGGGAGGTAATAAGTAAGAAGGAAGAAATGGAAGGAAGAGAAGGAAGGTGTGAAAACGAGAGTTACGTAAGAAAGAAGAATGAAGTGAGTGGAATTGGCAGAAGATTGGAGCGATAAGTACGGAAGAAACACAGGAAGCGATGGGGGGAATGAAGATGAAGTCAACACTTATGACACTCCTCGACGTCTTCCCCCTCCCCCCACCACCTCCACCACCACCACCACCACCACCACCAGGCGCCCTTAGCATTCACTCACTCACTCACTTACTCCCGCCACCCGTTGAATTATTCCCGAAATATTTCTATAACAGCAAATTTTCTGTGTACTTAAATTTTTCTTCATGGAAACTCGCGATAATTTATTACCATGAATGCTGTAAATCCCTCGCCTTCATCTGTCATCCTCACGTCTCGGTTCACAAGGCCGGAGTGATTCGAGGCTCATCAAGCGACATTATCAAATTTAATGTTCGTCATCAAGAGACGCAATCTCCTCTTGGCCTGCGAGCCCCGTGCTGATGCTCCTCATTCACTCCTCTTTGTCTCTCTCGGGGAGCGCGGCGACGCGGCCCCAAGCCCTGCAGCAGATGCGGGGGCTCGTGATAACGTTTGTGGCACTGCGATCAAAGTTACCACCAATAAGAAGCAGCATTCCGCCTTCTTTACTGCATGCTGCTGTGCGTTTCTCACTGCTGTTATTACTGGTGGTGTGCGGGAGGAGGGAAGGAGGGAGGGAGGAGCGGGTACACACTATGGCAGGGGGTGGGGGCGGCGCAGGCAGCGTTAAGAGGCAAATATAATAACAGGGAGTGCCATGGCGAGGCTGCGCGGCGGGTGAATCAGGGCGCGGAACACCAGTAGGGGGGTCAGGAGTCAGAGAGAGAACAACAACACAGACGCCACTGCCACCCCCCACCCCTCACCCTCCCCAGCTGTCTTTTCCTCTACCTGAACTATCCTTTCTTTCAATCCCATCTCTTCGAAGGGTAGTTCTAGCAGTGGAAGTCGAGTTTAGATGTAAGAGTATAACAACAGCTGGACACCTTTGCTACCTTCCCCGCCTTCTCAATCTGTCCTCTCTTAACAAAATCTACTTCTAGTCTCCATTTCTTCGACGGGCAGTTCCAGCAGCGGAAGTCAGAGTTCAGATTAAAGAGTATAGCAACAGATAGGCACCCTTGCTACCCTCCCTCGCCTTCTCCATTTGTTTTTCCCTCTCCCTTAACTGCCCCTCTTTCCGTTCTCTACCAGTGGAGGTCAAAGTTTAGATCTAAAAATATAACAGCAGACAGGCATTTTTCTATCCTTCCTTCCTCTTTCCATCTTCCTTTCTTCTCCATTAACTGTCTCTACTTCCAATCCCATTTCTTGGAGAGGCAGTGAAGGTCAGAGTCTAGGTCTTAAGAGTATAATAACAATGAGATAATACTGCTATCCTTATATTCGTCATCTCCACTCGTGTTTCCTCTCCCTCTCTCGTTGGTTTGTTGGTTTCAATTCCAGTATCTCTCACTAATGTTGTCCAGATCTTTAAACTGTCCTTGAAGTCTAAATTTCTCTGACTATCTTGAGATTTACCACTATAACACTCCAAGACACTATTGCCATCCTCGGTCACCCTCTCCAGTCAGTCTCTCTTAAACATACTCCAGCCTTCCAGCACCACAGTTCTTCCACGCATCATACCAACGATTTCAGATCCACGAGTATCGCCACAATGATGGACACAGGACTACCCTCCTCACCTCTTACCTCACCACACCTCTCTCTCTTCATGACCTGTCCTCGTCTTTCCCTCGCGTGGCAGGAGAGAGAGAGAAAGAGGGGTGATGCAGGGTAGACATTGAGGGTCCCCTGCAGAATGTACAAGCTGAGGGGCTGGGACGGATGTGCTCTCTCTCTCTCTCTCTCTCTCTCTCTCTCTCTCTCTCTCTCTCTCTCTCTCTCTCTCTCTCTCTCTCTCTCTCTCTCTCTCTCT
>NC_087167.1:6130000-6132500 GCF_035594125.1 Scylla paramamosain | reverse complement strand
CCACCATTATTACTTCACCAACCACCACCACCACCAGCACCAACAACAACACCAACACCACCACCGCCACCACCACCAAGAACAACACCAACAACACCACCAAGAACAACACCAACACCACCAACAACAACACCAAAAACCAAATCATTTCACAACAATCTTCACCAGCGTCCTCCCCCATTATCTCCCGTCTTGTGGAAATGGACTCGCCCGGTGGTATATAACGGGCGGGAGGGGGGCCGGAGTGCGCCAGAAGAGCGGAGATCACGGCTGGGCAGGGATGGATGACCTCGCCAGGCTGGAGGTCGTTAATCATTGCTACGTCGCCGCTTCCAGGGAGGGGCGGGGAAGGGCGGGGAGGGAGGGGCCGTAGATAGGAGGGAAGGAAGGATTTCTACGGCTTTGGAGAGAACTGGGAGGGGGATTTGTGGCCTTTCGAGGGAGGTAAGGACGAAATTTGAGTGGAGCAGAATTTGAGGGAATTGAAGTGAGGGGGATGAGGATGAGAAGGGAGGAGGAGTAGGAGTAGGAAGAGGGAATGGAATGGAAAGGCAGGATGGGACAGGACGGGAGAAAGACTGCGAGGAGGAAAGGAAATTACAAACTTCAGGTGGAAACAAGACTCCGAGGAAATAGAAAAACGGCCAGAAAAACAAGATGGAGAAAAAAAGATGGTGAGAATAGTGAGAGAGGAGAGAAGAGAAGGAAAGGAGAGAAACAACATGTCTGAGTTGTAGAAGAGAAAGAGAGAAGAAGGAGGTGAGAGACGAAAGGAGGAAGGAGAGATAAAAGACAAGTAGAAGGAAAGAACAGATATGAAGTAATGTATGAATACTGGAGAACTGGGAATGGAAGGAGGAAGAAGAAGGGAGAAATGTACAGAGGAAGGAAGGGATGCAGGGAGAGGAGGAGGAGGAGACAGAGGAAGAAATGAGAAGGAAAGAAATGTAGGAAGAGAAGAAAGGGAGGTAAGAGAAGAGAAGAGATGAAGGGAGAGGACGAGAAGGGAAAAAGGAGACGAGAAATTAAATGGAGGTGGAATGAAGTGAGAGAGAAGAGAGAGGGAGTCAGAGAGGGAGGGAGTGAACGCGACGTACAGGGGACATCAGGGGGAGTTAGACCAATACTAAAAGGGCATCGGTGCGGGAAAGAGAGGGAGCAGTGAGGGGAAAATAAGAGGGAAGCACCAACCAGACACAGTCCTTACACTAACCAACTCAATCTGCTCCTGACGGCGGCGCAGACGGAGGGCGACAGCAGCAGTGTGGAAGGCTTCTACATACGGCTCCACCACGAGTCGCGAGATCTTCACCGCGACGCAGGCACCGGAGACGCCCCTGTTGTTCACCGCCCGCCGCTTTCAGGTTAGTGTGAAAGAGGCGGTAGCTTCTCCCCTCCACCCCTCCACCCGTCAGCCACTCAGCGCACCCTCAGGAGAAACCAATCACGTCTTTTTAGCTTCCGAATATAAACGGAGGTGAGGAGTATTTGCCTTTTAACTCCTGAGGAATGAAAGAATGGGGACAGTTCATTATTTTTAGCTGCAGGGATCACGAGGTATTATCATCACTTGAGGGGAGGAGGAGGGATGATGTCCGAGCGAGGAGCGAAAAGACAGGTGTGTGTGTGCGTGTGTAGGTGTGTAAATAATAAATCCATCAGGAAGGGAGAGGGAAAGAGAGAGAGAAAGAGGACAGGTAAGAGATCGAGGGAGTGAGTCAGAGAGTGAGTGTGTGTTTACAGTGTTGAAAAATATTGCAACTATTCGCTTTCCATCAATCTGTCCGGCCATTGTCTCGAGTTGATGGGGTCTCATTGAGCGGCCCCATGTGTGTGTGTGTGTGTGTGTGTGTGTGTGTGTGTGTGTGTGTGTGTGTGTGTGTGCCTTGGTCATCTTTACACTTCCATATCACAAGCCACACTCCTTTCCCCCTCCTCTTGTCATTCCCTTCCTTTCTCTTTCCCTCATCCATGTCCCTTCCCTCGCCCTCTCCCACGCCCTTTCTACCTCTCCTCTAGAAATAAAATCTCTGCCTGTCCTTTTTCCCTTCCCTTCTCGCGTCCCTTCCTAACACGGTTCTACCCTCTTCCCTATTCTCCCTTCCTCACCTCTCCCTCGCTCCCTTCCTTCCTCCCTCCCTCATTCTAACCCTCCAAAACCCCTACTCTCCTAAACCTCATCTTTCTTCCTTACCAGACACCCTCTCTCTCTCTCTCTCTCTCTCTCTCTCTCTCTCTCTCTCTCTCTCTCTCTCTCTCTCTCTCTCTCTCTCTCTCTCTCTCTCTCTAATTTTACCTATTTCTCTTTTCCTCTCTCTCCTATCACCGTCCTTCTTTCTATCCCATCCCTTTCTCTCTCTCTCTCTCTCTCTCTCTCTCTCTCTCTCTCTCTCTCTCTCTCTCTCTCTCTCTCTCTCTCTCTCTCTCTCTCTCTCTCTAAAACCTCCCCTTCGTCGCCCCCGTCAGGAGAGAGCAACAGCACGGTGGTGACGGTACTGAA
>NC_087167.1:6110000-6125000 GCF_035594125.1 Scylla paramamosain | reverse complement strand
TCTAATATCCACCTGTACCCAACCCAGAAAAGCCCAATATTCACCTGTAACCAGCACTAAATACAAGAGAAATCAACTGCACACGCTATTATTTCAAGAAAGCACATTAGGTTCAAAAAATTTATCACCCAGTCTTGCCCAAAACGACACTGTTATAATCCAATAGCAGCTTTTAATGCACCTTACATGTATATATTTTTTCCTGTACCTCCAGCTTGGATTACGTCAGGTTAGCATCATCAGAGATACCTTAATTAGAGGAGGCCAAATTAGATCAGTGGTGACAGGTAAGAGGAAGAGGAGGAGAAGGAGGAGGAGGAAAGATAGAAAGGAGAAAGAAACGTAAAGTTAAGTGAAGTTAAGTAAGGGAGGAAGGAAGGAATAAGGAAGAAATAAGACGGTAAATGGGGGAGATAGATAAGAGAGAACAGAGGGTGAAGAGAGAGGGATGGATGAAGGAAGGAGAAACGAGACAGGGGGAAGACAGCGGATCGGGTAAACTGGGAAGGAAAAGCGAGAGGGAAGAAAGTGGAAGAGCATCAGAATGGAGAAGGATGGAGAGGGGCGGTGTTTAGAGGAGACGAGGAAGGTGAAATGAGAGTAATAGGGTAGACTGATGAAGGGGAAATGGAAGCGCAGAGAGAGACAGAGAGAAAGGAGAATAGGGAGGAGGAAGAGAGAGGAGTTAGGGAAAATGGAAAGATAAGCAATAGGAAGAGAAGAAAGAGAGGAGTTAGGAAAATGGAAAGGGAAATTATAGGAAGTAGGGTGAAGGGAGAAATTTTACTAAAGTATGGAATGTGGTAGGAAGGATGGAAGATGATAAGGATGATGGATTACAATAGGATACAATAAAATTACTCAGGATTACATAAACTAACCTTACGTGACTGTTTGGGGAGTTACTTGAAATGACGACGTGATGGAGAAATTGAACAGTACAGCAGGGGGAGAGTAATGGAAAGAGAGGAGAGAGGAAGGGTTGCTATCCATCCCATTCCTTTCCATTGCCCCATCATTTGCATTTCTCTACCAGCCCATTCATTCGTTCATCACATTTATTTTCAACCTTTTTTCGCGTTTTCTTTACCTTTCTACTCATACATCCATCATCCATCCGTCATCCATCATCCATCTCTCCACATCCATGCTGGCCCCTTCTTCCCTTCCCATTGCAATCCCTTCTTCTTCATTTCCTCTTAACCCCATCCAGAACAAAAACACCTATGTCACCCTAACGATCCTATTCTTACTGCCACTTGCAATATCTTTCCTACTCCAGTTCTTTGCATCTTTATCACACTCCACCCTTACCCCATCCAAGACACCAAACTACCCTAGCAAACCACTTCACCCTTCACTTGCAACACTCTTCCTACAGTACTCCACCTCTGAATTTCTATCACCCATCCTCACTCCATCCGTCTCCTTCCTACCTCAGTCCTTATAAATTCCTACTTTATTCCTATCTCCTCTCTGCCACTTGTTAAACCTTTCTTGTCGCTTCACATCCCTTCATAACAAGCCCAATTTCGAATAACGTACAGTATTCGTTCCCTTCCAAACTCCCTTCCAATCCCTGGCTGGTTCATTACACTCTTCTTATTTATGCTATGTGTTAATGATGTTGTGGTAATTACGTCGCTATGCTAGACATCATTGCTAAGTTTTTTTTTTTTTTGATAGGTTAAGGATACTGATTAAGAACTGAGTGGACCAAAAAATTAATGTAGTTTTGTTTAATTTGCGTTATGTTGTGGTCTGTAATATGTGTCTGTTTATCTGTCTAGTGTTTGTATCTATCAGTTTATATGTCTACTATTTTTATCATTCAGTAGGTTTGTTAAGTTTTAAGTATGTTATGGTCAATAATATGTCTCTCCATCTGTCTTCAGTCTGTCAGTGTATCTGTCTTTCAATTTATCTCCATCCGTCTTTCTTTGATCTCTATATCTATCTATTTATCTTCCGTTTATTTCCCTGTACCTATCTTCAATTTATCTGTATCTATCTATCTACATCTCCATCTCTTCATCTTCCATTTATCTTCATCTCTGTCTATTCATTTTCCATTTACACGTGCCTCTATATATCTATCTTCCATTTATCTTTCCATCTCTCTATCCATCTATCTGTCTACCTATCAATCTATCACTATCTCTATTTATCACCCTCGTCCCGTCTCCCACTATAACCCCCTTCCTTCCGTTCCCCAGCTGGAAATCGTGTCTGCGGACGGATCAGTGTTCTTGTCCCGCGCGGTGAACGGCTCCATACGCTCCCTACGCGTGCACAACCTCACCCTGGGGGACTCCTATCACGTGACTCTGGCGGCCATCACTACTGCAGGACGAGGCCCCTTCACCGCCCCCGTCAGCCTCCACGTCGATCCTGTCCTCCTGCACCCACTGGCCAAGGTTATTATCTTATTTCTGTCTTTTTTTTTTAACAGATAATCCGTTTTCTTTATTTGGTTCATTTTCTCTTGATATTGAGTTTCGTTTTCTTTTTTTCATTCTTGTTGTTGTTGTTGTTGTTGTTCTCAGTATCTTGTCTTATAATTCTTAACATTTCTTTTTTTCTTTCTTTGCTTCCTTCTCTGTTTTGATATTGAATTTCTTTTTTTCTTTTTTCTTTCTTCTTTTCTTCTTCTTGTTCTGTTTTTCTTCTCATTACCTTAACTTTTGTATTTCCCAACTGGTTATCCGTTTTCTTTCTTCCCCTAATTCATTCTCTCGATATTGAGTTTCGTTCTTGATTTTTTTTTTTTTTCATTATCTCTTTGCTCTCCTTCGTTTTCTTTTCTTTACCTTTACTTGTCTTTTCTTGTGGTCTGATCAAATAAAAAGTCCATTACCTTCTGCTTTCCTTTCATATTTGGTCACGTTTTTCTGTTTTCCGTGTGTGTGTGTGTGTGTGTGTGTGTGTGTGTGTGTGTGTGTGTGTGTGTGTGTGTGTGTGTGTGTGTGTGTGTGTGTGTAACTGCAACTGCTGTGGTAGTAATTGTCGTTTTCAAACTTTATAATTCTCTCCCTATGGATTCAACTTTTCCCTCCCTCCCTCCCTCCCTCCTATCAATTTACCCTTCCTTCTCTCCCCTTTCCCAATTTACTCTCTCTCTCTCTCTCTCTCTCTCTCTCTCTCTCTCTCTCTCTCTCTCTCTCTCTCTCTCTCTCTCTCTCTCTCTCTCTCTCTACACCCCGTTTTTTTCCCGTTTCCCTGCTTCTCTTCCTTCTATATTGTATCCTTCCTTCTCTTCCTTCCTTCTTTTTTCTTCCCTTTCCTTTTTTTCTCTTTCCTTCCACTGTCTTCTTTTCCTCCATTCTTTCTCCTTGTCATCCAAATAATATTCTCTCTCTCTCTCTCTCTCTCTCTCTCTCTCTCTCTCTCTCTCTCTCTCTCTCTCTCTCTCTCTCTCTCTCTCTCTCTCTCTCTCTCTCTCTCTCTCTTTCACATCTCATTTTCTCCTCTTGCTTTACTTTCTCTTCCTCTTCTTACTGTACCCTTCTTTCTCTTCCTTCATTATTTTTCCTTATCATTTCTGTTTCACTTCTTCCATTCTCTCCATCGTTTTCTTTCATTCTTACACCTCTTCGTTCCAAATCTCTCTCTCTCTCTCTCTCTCTCTCTCTCTCTCTCTCTCTCTCTCTCTCTCTCTCTCTCTCTCTCTCTCTCTCTCTCTCTCTCTCTCTCTCTCTCTCTCTGGCTAGCCCTCCTTTAAAATGCATAAACATGGCCTCTTACTCCCTAACAAGCCTTAAAGTTTCCTTAATTAGACACCTTTACCTAACGCTTAATTACGTATACCGCCACGTGAATGCCGGTGTGACGCTCTCTGTGGTGGGACTTACCTGCTTTTACCTGCTTTGCCTTCTAGTTGTGTGTGTGTGTGTGTGTGTGTGTGTGTGTGTGTTTGTGTGTGTTTCCGGTTCTTGTTTTTCCTTCCAAATTGTATGTTTTTTTTTTTATTCTTATTTTTTTTTCTCGTTTCATCATTTCATTTTTTTCTGTCAAATTGTACGTTTTTTTTTTATTTATTTATTTTATTTATTTATTTTTTATTCAGCTTTTAGGGTTGTTTTATTTTTCTTCTTCCTCTATCTTTCTTCACTCCAAAATATTTTTCTTGTTCTTTTTTGTCTTTCTTTCTAACGCTTTTATTTCTTCTTTTCTCTCTTCTCTGCACTTTCTTCTTTCTTCTTTCAGATTTTACTGTACTTTTCCCTCCTCTTCTGTTTCTTTATTTCATATTTTCCTTGTTCTTTTCCTTTTATTTTTTCTTTCTAATGCGTCTATTTTTTCCTCTGCGCTTTTTTTTCCTTCTCTCTATAGTTCTGTTTCTTATTCTTTCCAGTTTATACTTATTTCTCTCTCTCTCTCTCTCTCTCTCTCTCTCTCTCTCTCTCTCTCTCTCTCTCTCTCTCTCTCTCTCTCTCTCTCTCTCTCATCCTTTCTTATTCCTTGTTTCTTTCGCTTCATTTCCCTTCCTCCTCCATTCTAACGCCTACATTTTTCAATCTTTTTTTCCTTTCCTTTCCAGTTTTGCTCTTAAATTATGTCTGTTTTTCCCCCCTTTTTTTTTGTCCCTTTCGTTTCTTTGTCTTTTTTTCTATCCAGTCTCCTCTGTCATTTTCTTTTTCTTCCATCTTCCATATTTTAGTGTTTCCCTCGCCTCATATTCCCCTTTTTCTCTCTCTCCCTCTTCTCTTACTCTTGTTCTTCTCCCACGTCTCTATTCTCGCCCGCCTCCCTTTCTTCTTTCTTTTCTTTCTTATCTTTCTTTTTCTCACTTTTGTCTCTTGTTTTTTTTGTCTTCCCTTCTCTCCTTCTCTCTCTGTTCCCTTCTCTTTATTTTCCCCTCGTCTCTTCTCTTTTCTTCTTTTTCTTTTTTGCTTCAGTCTCCTTCCTCTCTCTCTCTCTCCTTCACTTTCCCCTTCCATTCCTTTCTTTTCCTTTCTCTTTCGTTTCATTCATTCATATTCTTCCATTTTTTTCTTTCTCTTTATTCCTACTTTCATTTTTTTCACTGATTGTTCTTCCGTTCATTTCCTTCTTTTCCTTCCTCTTTCTTTCCTCTCACCTTTCCTTTGTTTCCCATTCCCTTTCTTTTCCTGCAATCCCCTCCCCATCTTTCTTTATTTTGCCTGTTCCATTTTTTCTTACATTTTTCTTCTCCCTTTACTTCTTTTCCAATATTCTTCTCCCTTCTTATCTTCTCCCATTCCCTTTCCGTCCTCCGTTATTCTCCTTTGCCTTCTTGTCTATAATTTGTCAGCCTTTCTTTCTTTTTCCGACATCCTTTTCTCTTCCTTCCCTTGTTTATCGTCATCTATTCTCCCCGTTTTCTATATATTTTTCCTATTTTTATCTCTTCCCTTTTCTGACATCCATTCTCTCCCTTCTTTTTCCGACTTTCTTTGTTTTCCCTTCCCTACGTTTTCGTCATCCCTCCATTTTCCTTTCCTTCCCATTTCCTTCATTTCGCTCCGATCATACTTCCTCAATCTCCCTCTCTCTCTCTCTGTCTCACCTGTTTGCTCTTCATATCTTCCCGTCTCTCTTGGCCCCGTCTCACATAGTCCCGGTCTCACCTGACTACTCTTACAGTTCCTTGCTTTACCTGTCTACTCTTCCCGTCACACCTGTCTAAACTTATCACCCCTTGTCTTACCTGTGCACTCTTCTCGTCTCACCTGGCCTCGTCTCCCCACAGTCCGGCCCGTCCCTCGCCTCGCTGGACGGAGACGTGTGGGTGATTGGCATGATCGGCGCCGCTGTGTTCTGCATCCTGCTAGTGTCCGTGGCCACGTTGCTGCTCTGGCGCCGCCACGCCAAGAACAAGGCGCTGGGACACGCGGGAGGTGAGTGTTATGAGCCGTCTGTGGGAGCTCTGGCCTATGTTGTGTTGTGTTGTGTTGTGTTGTGTTGTGTTGTATAAGGATCCGAAGAAATATTTCGTTTAATTTTTCTGTTTTAAGTGTAAGGATAAGATTTACTAAGTTTTTCTGTTTGTATTTATACGCCAAAGTGATGTAATTATTAGGGATCAGAAAAGATATAGAGTTTTGTACACACACACACACACACACACACACACACACACACACAGTTTCACCTCCTAACACCACTTCCTCCTCCTCCTCCTCCTTCCCAGAGCGAGTGATGGCGAGTATATGACGCCAATTCCTTTATCTCTGGTCCTTTATTTCATGGCAGTAAAATAAAGAGAGATTAAAGATAATGACTCGAATACGGCGAGGGAAGGAGAAGGAGGAGGAGAAAGAGAAACGACTGGGAGAGAGAGAGAGAGAAAGGAGGTGGAGGAAAGGAACAAAGGAAGGAAGAGAGAGAGAGAGAGAGAGAGAGAGAGAGAGAGAGAGAGAGAGAGAGAGAGAGAGAGAGAGAGAGAGAGAGAGAGAGAGAAGAGTACACAAAAGAGGGAGAGGTGAGTGACTGCTGATCTGTACACCTGACTCTCGCCTCCACCTCTCACCCTTCACTCTCACCTCACCTGTCTCTTCTTGACTTATCTCACTGCCAGCCGCCCTTTCTCCCCTCAAATGTCCCTCGTCACCCATACACTTCAAGGGCGTAATGGGAGGAGGAGGAGGAGGAGGAGGAGGGTATAGTGGTGAAGGATAGTCATGTTTCTTCCTCCTCCTCCTCCTCCTTATTCCCCTCGTTCGTCCTCCTCCTCCTCCTCCTCCTCCTCCTCCTCCTCCTCCTCCTCCTCCAACAAATAATTCTTCTTCCTCCTTTTCCTCTTGTTTACGTGTGTGTGTGTGTGTGTGTGTGTGTGTGTGTGTGTGTGTGTGTGTGTGTGTGTGTGTGTGTGTGTGCGTGCGAGCGACGAATGAAGGAAGGGCTAAAAATATGAGAAAAGAAGCGGCAGGAGAGAAAGGGAAATTAGATTATTAAATTTTGGTGCTGAGAGAGAGAGAGAGAGAGAGAGAGAGAGAGAGAGAGAGAGAGAGAGAGAGAGAGAGAGAGAGAGAGAGAAAGCAGAATGTCAGAAAAGAATAAAAAGGAAATTGCAGATAAAAAGTTTTGTCCACCGTTTTATGGTCAGAAGCAGAGAGAGAGAGAGAGAGAGAGAGAGAGAGAGAGAGAGAGAGAGAGAGAGAGAGAGAGAGAGAGAGAGAGAGAGAGAGAGAGAGAGAGAGAGGTCACGGAAGTAATTATGTGAAGAGTTAATGAGTTGTTACTGAGTGATTAGAGAAAGGAAATGAGAGAGAGAGAGAGAGAGAGAGAGAGAGAGAGAGAGAGAGAGAGAGAGAGAGAGAGAGAGAGAGAGAGAGAGAGAGAGTAAATTTCTCTCCCCTTCTCCATAACTTTTCTTATCTGACACAATCACTGGGAGAGAATGTCTTAAATGACCCCAGCTTCTCTCTCTCTCTCTCTCTCTCTCTCTCTCTCTCTCTCTCTCTCTCTCTCTCTCTCTCTCTCTCTCTCTCTCTCTCATGTGAAAAAATATACATACGTATGTGTTGATACGTGTGTGTGTGTGTGTGTGTGTGTGTGTGTGTGTGTGTGTGTGTGTGTGTGTGTACCCGTCCCATGTTATTCGGCCTCTCGTTAGCGTAGAAATGGTTGCAACACACACACACACACACACACACACACACACACACACACACACACACACACACACACACACGTATCAACACATCTTACTACATTAGTGTGTGTGTGTGTGTGTGTGTGTGTGTGTAAATATAGGACGTACCTGTGTGGGATGATGATGTTTTGAGAGAGAGAGAGAGAGAGAGAGAGAGAGAGAGAGAGAGAGAGAGAGAGAGAGAGAGAGAGAGAGAGAGAGAGAAAATAGAGCTAAATTATTTTCCTTTGTTATCTGCTATAATTATCCTTGCTTCACCATCACCACCTCCGATTTCTCTCCCATCTCCGTTTTCTCCACCTCCACTTCCACCTCCTCCATCACCTCATCTTCCTCCTCGTCACTCTCCTTCATGTCCTTCTCATATTCCTTGTCTACATATTCGTCATTATCCTCCTCCTCCTCCTCCTCCTCCTCCTCCTCCTCCTCCTCCTCCTCCTCCTCCTCCTCCTCCTCCTCCTCCTCCTCCTGCCGCGTTGTAACTAATGGTGCAGGAAGAGGCAGTAACCCCTTTAATGGAGGCTTCTACACGTTGCTACTCACAACACACCCGGTACTCATCACCCCTTCCTCATCACCTCTGACCCATCAACCCCTCTTGTCACACCTCCCTCGTCACACCTCCCTCGTCACCCTTGGCTCATCACCCTTCCCTCATCAACCCCTTTTACATTCACTAATACTCGTACACTCCTAATTTCTCTCTCTCTCTCTCTCTCTCTCTCTCTCTCTCTCTCTCTCTCTCTCTCTCTCTCTCTCTCTCTCTCTCTCTCTCTCTCTCTCTCTCTCGTAAATGTATTTCAGATTACTACTTTCTTTTCATCTATTTTCTCATTTCCATTTTCTTTGTTCTGCTTCGAAATTTTCTTCTCCTCCTCCTACAGTTCCATTTCTTTCTCCTCTTCTTCTTCCTCCTCCTCCTCGTCCTCCTTCTTTTTCCTTGTCTCTTCAAATATTACATCTGTCTCCTGGTCATTTCTTATTCCTCTATTTTTTTTTCTTCTTCTTCTTCTTCTTCTTGTCTCTTCTAATATTATATCTTGTTCAGCCTGTCCCCTTCCTTACCCCTTTTTTCCCTTCCATATTCGTCTTGGCCCTGTCCCCTCTTCCCTTCAAATATTCTATCGCCCTCCGCCCCTTTTTTCTCTCTCCTCTCCTTCTCCTACTTCTTCCCTCCGTTTTTTAATTTTCTTTTCCTCCTCCTACTCCTTCGCCATTTCTTGTTCGTTTGCAACCTCTTCCTTCGCTGCTCTTCTCTCCTCGTTTTTTGTTTTTTGTTTTTTCTTCTTTTCGTTTTCTCCTTTCCTGCTTTTGTTCTTGTTCGCCTTGTTATTGTTGTTGCTGTTCTTCTTGTTCCACCCCCTTTCTTCCTTCTTTATTCTTGTCCTTCTTTTCCTTTCCGTTTCTCGCGATCGTGTTCTTTCTCCTCCTGCTTGTTCTTTCCTCTTGTTCCGATTCTTCATGTTATTTCGCTTTTCCTCCTTCTGTTCCTCCTATTCCTTCTCATCTTTCATCTTCTTGGTCTTCCTTTTAGTTGTACTTGTTGTTCCTATTTTAGTATTTTCTTTTGCTCCTTCGTCAGGTCTCCCCCAGCACCTTTCATTCACGCAGAAATTATTAACATTACCTTGAGCAGAATGACAATTAAATCACAATGGTTGAATTATTACCAGACACATGAAAAGTATTTGAAAATCGTTGGCTCCTGCTTTGTCTTTTTTTCTCTTTCGCCTCTTATTCTCTCATCACTTTTCCCTCCTGCTTCTTCTTTTTCTTCCTTTTGCCTTTTGTCTTGCTATTTTTCTTTGAACTTCTTTCTTTCTTCTGTCTTCTGTTTTGTGCTTCTTTTTTTTTATTAGTACGTTTTGACTGTATTTATCTATCTTTCTACCTGTATATTCATTAATCTACGTATTTATATTTAGTGATCTTTCTTTTTCATCTTCGTCTCCTCCTCCTCCTCCTCCTCCTCCTCCTCTTCAGTTCAAGTGTGACTGGTCGTCATTTTCTGCGAGCAAGAAAATGAATCATTGATTAAATTTTTCCCTCAATTAACTTTTCATCTCCTGAATCGATCTTCTCAAGAGTGATGATTTCTCTCTCTCTCTCTCTCTCTCTCTCTCCTCTCTCTCTCTCTCTCTCCTCTCTCTCCTCTCTCTCTCTCTCTCTCTCTCTCTCTCTGTTAAAAGGATGACGGGCATACGATACAGTAAAATTTATTGAGTTCAAGTCATTACCCAACATATCGTACTGCATCGCTCGGTCACCTTCGAGAAGCGGTAATATTACAGTAATATTATGAAGGCGACAATGTCAAAAAAAATATTAAACGCAAAGGGAATCTCAACTGATGAAAACAGCCAATATGCACCGTTGGGTTTCGAATGATTGAACTGAATGATTGAATGATTGATTGATTGATTGAATGAGCCACACATCAAAATACCAAATCTGTCATATGTATAATAATTAAAAGAAAAAAATGTTATATAAGTTTGAAAATATTACATATCGTTGTTGCTGAATATTCTACCACAATATAACATCAAATAAAAAAAATATCTACTGTTTCTGCATGTCTCTCGATTTTAGGAACTCAAAAAAAACATAAATCAAACACATACAATAATTTTCCTCCAGGTACGACGGAGTATCAATAAAAAAAATGATAGACGGTAAGAGTTTTTAACTTCTATTACAGACATACGATATTTTCACAAAGCTGGCGGGCCGTACGATAGTTAGGAGAGTGGCGGGCGTACGATATCCCCGGTAAAGTCACGTTCAGAGGGGAAATTGTTGCACATAATGAACAGGGAGCTGCGTATTTCTGCCGCGCTGCCCCGAGTGGGTGATGGAGGGAGAGCCGGTGGGTAAGGGCCGCCGAGGGAGGCAGGGGGAGGATCCTGCCTGCCTGTGTGTGTGATTTATAAGGAATTAATTGTTGTAAATAATTTGTGGCAACTCTTGGTGCTGATAACAATGGACATGACCGGTAAAAGAGAGAGAGAGAGAGAGAGAGAGAGAGAGAGAGAGAGAGAGAGAGAGAGAGAGAGAGATCATTTGTTTGTGGTAGGTGGTGATACTCGTGTTGTTGTTGTTGTTGTTGTTAGATGTGTCAATAACAGAAATATGTTGATAGTGTTTTGTTGGACGCTTCTCTTTATTTAAGTATAACGATTCTCATTACCACCACCACCATTACTACTACTACTACTACTACTACTACTACTACTACTACCACAAATCTGTCTTAAATGCCTGGCTATCCATCCCATATTTTCACAACACCGAGGCAGTTTACAGGACAAGTCAGCACCTTTCGCGTAGCATGGTCGGTGATTCGCTACATGATCAACACAATTCCATCAAGTTCCCGCCCTATGGAGAAGTTACCATAAAAAATACTGTTGAAGGAGGGAGCGCTCTTGTGACGCGGCGCTGTGCCCTCGCGGCTTGTAATGGTTACGAAATGCTTCCTCATTTTGCCGCTAAGGTGTTCCGTGAGCGCCGCAGTCTGTCATGTTGCCACGACAGTTTTATTTAGGCGGAGTAGTCTTTTTTATTTGCCGTAACGCAGGTTATTTATTTTTTATATGTTTTTTTTTTTATTTATTTATTTATTTATTTTTTGTAATGAGCGTCTCAGTTTTTCTCTTACTTCGTTACAGTTAACGTTCTCTCTCTCTCTCTCTCTCTCTCTCTCTCTCTCTCTCTCTCTCTCTCTCTCTCTCTCTCTCTCTCTCTCTCTCTCAACGGAACAGTCTTTCGTATTGTGAACTACTTTGAACGATGCAGTTTCCAACTTTGCTGTAACGCACGTTTTCTTCGAGCGGTCCAGTCTTTCTTTTACTTTGTTACAACTCAAGTTTTAATTAAAGTTTTAATTAATCATTATTATTATATACATTTTTTTCTGTGAGCGGTGCAGCTTTTTACTTTGCTACAATGCAAGTTTTCTTTGAGTGGCACAGTTACTTACATTTGCTTCCTTGTTTTCTACATCACACGTTTTCTTTGAATGGTGCAGTCTGCCTTTGCTACGAGTACATGCAACTCAGGGTTTCTTTGCTACGACGCACGTTTTCTTTGAGCGGTAGTCTTTTTGGTCTATGAGCTGCGCAGTGTCACTTTGCTGCAGCGCACTTTAAGCACCATTACTACCTGGCAGTAATAATGCCACCACCACCACCACCACCAGTAACTCCTAACAGTAACACTCCCACAAACCCTCGCCGCAGCCTCGCTCATAGAGCAGCAGCAGCAGCAATAGTCGTAACTAACAAACAACCAAGCACCGCAGCAGCTGACAGCACCGCCACGTACAAAGGTCACCCGCTGAAACATTGACAGCCACCTCATAACTGTCGTCAGGCGGGGGGGAGTGCGGGAGTTGTGGCCGCGAGTTTGGGGGAGTGATGCGCTTTGGAGGCGAGTGAACTGTAAAGGTAGCGGTGACGGTAGTTAGTCATTCTCACCGTGCCCGAGGGGGGGGGGGGGAACAGGCCAGGTAGTGTGATCATATATGACGGTCGACATTTGGCCGCTGCCGCCGCCGTCCGCCCTCTAAATGTCGCCTCATCGCCGCTGAACTTTATCAGCATTTTATGAGTGTGTCTCTTTTTTTCGGGTTATTATTCCGCGGGTCAGTATTTTCTCGGTGCTTCGAGTTTGGGTGTGGGAGAGGTAGGGAGGTTAGGGGGGGAGAGTGTGAGGGGGTACTGTGGTCTTTACTGGTGGTGGGAGGATGGATGGAAGGGGTCAGTGATGTCTCCTCCCCCTCTCCCTCTCCTCTCTCTCTCTCCCTCTCAACGCGCCTCTCTTGACGCGTCATCGTGCTGGACGTGACCCCGCCGCCGTCTCGGGTCATTGCAGGAAGGTCCTTGCTTCACTTCCGTCATAGTGACACACACACACACACACACACACACACACACACACACACACACACACACACACACGATTAAAAAAAAAATTATAGTAAAACAGTAACAAAAGATGGAACACAAAGAACTTGACTCAGTCCGTAAAAATATAATTAGGTAAGAACAATTAGGCAAGAATCCAAAAACCTTTCTCTCTCTCTCTCTCTCTCTCTCTCTCTCTCTCTCTCTCTCTCTCTCTCTCTCTCTCTCTCTCTCTCTCTCTCTCTCTCTCTCTCTCTCCACGCCTCTCACGCCGCCTCTCGTCCCAACAGAGGGCGTGCACAAGGGTGAGGGCCTCGGGGCAAGCCTGGCCACGGGGGACGGCGCCCTCTGGCAGGAGTACGCGGGGGTGGCAGCTGGAGAAGGTGTGCGGCGGCAGCGCTGACGTGAAGGTGAGTGACAGCAACACGACACAGCACAGCGAGGCGAGGTAATCAACGGGGACCTGTGCTGTGTTGCGTCTGTGTTGCTTGTGAGGTGTTTGCTGCGTGTCCTGTGTGTCTCATCTAGGTTGTCTTTTGTTACTTGCGAGGTTCATTAAAGACGTTATCCTCTTGTTCGCTTGCTTGTAGATTTAAGTGTAGTGGTGTTCATATCAGAAGTGCCTGTTAGATATCTTCCTAGGTATGGGGTATAATTTGAATGATCTATAAGTAGACGTAAGTATAAGATTATCGTTCATTTTCACGTGTTAAGAGTCTGGGCCAGAGAGAGAGAGAGAGAGAGAGATGGGGAAAAACAATGTATATATCTCTATCTGTCTGTTTCTCTCACTCTCTGACATCTAACTCTTCTTCACTCTCCTTCCTCTTCGTTGTTCTCTTCTTTCTCTCCTTCCATTTCTCTCTCACCCCAAGCCACTCACTCATTCACTTAACTCACCTTTCTTCCCTTCGTTTCTTCGCCGGAGTCTTTCTCTCGTCCTCTTCCTCTTCCTCCTCTTCCTTACGTTTCTGCCTTCACTCACTTCAGCCTTTGCTTAGTGTTAAACTTAAACGAATTAATCTGTCGGAGTATTATTTACCTCTTTAATTTATCTTATCAGTGTTATTGTTATTGCTGTTGCTGCTTTTTTTTTTTTAGGTGCTGAACACGGCGGGGCCCCCAGGCGAGGGTGACCCGCCCGCCCCCCGCTCCCTCGTCACCTTCTACAGGGGTCCCGACGCGGACGGACCCTACGCCACCACCTCCCTGCTGGCGCCGCACTCCAGGCACTCGGTAAGGCAGGCAGACAGACAAGCAGAAAGACAGACACAGATATAGACAGAAAGACAGACAGGCAAAAGGAAAAGAGACATACAGATATATACAGACAGAAAACTAGGATAGTACACACACACACACACACACACACACACACACACACACACACACACACACACACACACACACACACACACCTATGAAATATAAAATACACACATACCTCTATGAAATATAAAATATGATAAATAAATGCATATCATAAATAAACACATACAGGTTCACAGGTTTAGTTTCAGTTTAGCTTATACACAGTTACACACACACACACACACACACACACACACACACACACACACACACACACACACACACCAGAGATTTTCTAAATAATTCCAAAAGTTCCTTCTGTCACACGCACACGCACACACACACACACACACACACAGACACACACACACACATACACAGTCACAAAAAATTCCCTTTACCTATAACATTAATAAAACACACACACACACACACACACACACTTCCAAACTTTTCCGAGCAGCAACCTGACAAAAAAAAAAATCAGAAAAAAAAAAAAGAATCAGACAACGGTGACGACGAGGAGGAGGAAGAAGACGAGGAGGAGGAAGACGAGGACGAAGACGAGGACGAGGGCGAGAACGACCTTTCCGTAACTTTTCCCCAAAAAACATCTATAAATCAAATCCCAGGCGGACAATTTGTGGTGGTGGACGAAACTCTATGAAATTTCTCCCACAATCAGAGTCGTCAGCTAGCAGTCATCAAGAGAGAGAGAGAGAGAGAGAGAGAGAGAGAGAGAGAGAGAGAGAGAGAGAGAGAGAGAGAGAGAGAGAGAGAGAGAGAGAGAGAGTATGTAAAAAATGAGTTTATTTTCTTTCCATCCAAATTCCTAAACAGTACTCAAGTTTCCCCTGATCGAGTGTACTGTTAGAGGAGGAGGAGGAAGAGGAGGAGGAGGAGGAGGAACGATACAAGAATGATCAGACCTCTAGTGGAAATAAGGGAAGAAGAGGAGCAGGAGGAAGAGAGGGAAGCATGGAGTAGGGGAAAATGATAAAGGAAGAAATGTTGATAAATTAAAGGAAATGAAAAAGAGTGGAGGAGAAGGAGGAGGAGGAAGAGGATTGCATGGAGGAGAATACAAAAATAATAAGACGAGTGAAGAGTAGACGAAAGATGAAAGGAAAATAGGAAAAGGTGAGGAGGAGGAATAGGAGTAGG
>NC_087167.1:6095000-6107500 GCF_035594125.1 Scylla paramamosain | reverse complement strand
GTACTTGTTTTGCAGGACCTGTACCATTTCAATCCACGTATTAATGACATCAAATCCTCTCTCTCTCTCTCTCTCTCTCTCTCTCTCTCTCTCTCTCTCTCTCTCTCTCTCTCTCTCTCTCTCTCTCTCTCTCTCTCCCCTTCCCTTCCTCCATCCATTCACTTCCTCTCCTTCCTTCATTTTCTCATATTTAATCCTTTTCCTTACATTATCTTCTCCTCTCTCTCTCGTTTCTTCCTTCGTCTGTCCTCCATTTTGTACATTATTCCTTCCTTATCATTCCTGTCATGCACACTCACTTTTCCTTCCTGATGTGATCCTTCTTCATTCTCTCTCTCTCTCTCTCTCTCTCTCTCTCTCTCTCTCTCTCTCTCTCTCTCTCTCTCTCTCTCTCTCTCTCTCTCTCTCTCTCTACAAAAGCTGCCGGAGTCCAGAGGGGGGTCATCGTGCTACTGCGGGCACGTGCCCCCTCCCTCCCCCATCCCCCCTCCCGCAGCGTGAGTGAGTCCCCCTACAGCGAGGCACACTACACGCCCACGCTGGCCGCCCACCACCGCCCCTGCTACCTCTCCCACGCCCCCCACGGCCCGCCCTGCAACGCCCACCTCTACTCCTCCACCACGCCTCTCCCGCCGCCGCACCCTGACGGTTTGTCCAGGTGAGTGAGTGGTAGTGGTAGCAGCAGCAGTAGCAGTAGTAGTAGTAGTAGTAGAAGTAGTAGTAGTAGTAATAGTAGTAGTAGTAAATGTAATTATACTAGCAAGGATAATAATAATGATAGTAAGAATAGAAGCATCATCTGAGGTCATTGTGAAATTTGGAAAACACTTATTTCGTACACTCTTTAATATTCTTCTTTAAAGTAACATAAGCAACAAGAATGAAGAAGGCAAAGATGAAGGAGGAAGAGGAGGAGGAGGTAGAGGTAGCGGTAGCGGTAGCAACAGACAAACAGACGATCACAGAGTCAGCCAGCGCAAGGAGCAAGAGGGAATGTTAAAATGTTGGTTAACCCACTCGCATCGGAAAGTTGAACAAGGCGAGGAGGGGACGAGGAGGGAAGGAGAGAGAATGTGTAGCAAGTTGAGGGCCGCTTGACAGGTGGAGGAGGAGGAGGAGGAGAGAAAGAGAGAGAGGGAGAGAGGAAGAGGAAGCACGCAGTCACAAAGTTCAGTTGAGTGACAAATGGCAGGAGTGAAAGGCAACAGGCAATGCGACAGTGATCGATGTGGGGCAATGTGTCAGGAACCGAGGGAAGACGAGGGAAGAAGATTATTAAGAGCATGATTGGCTGTACTGTTCACCTCATAACATACATCTCCCTTCACACACACACTCACACACGCACACACACACACTCACTGATTAACACCACCCACCCAGCGCTCCCTAAACGCCTGTGATGAGTGGTGAAAAGTACGAGATTAAACTGCAATAAAAACTACTGACGGGTGACTAGAAGCGGTGCGGATAATGATGTAATGTAAAGTATTCGCGTAAATCTGTGAACCCAAGTACCTACCCACCGCACCTGCTGATTAGTGAGTGCCTGTGCCTGTGAGGTGTGTCAATAGTGGAGGCGGGCAGCAGTGAGCGAGCAGAGTTATGTTACTGAGGGATGGATGGATGAACGGACGGAGAGATGGATGGAAGGGGAGATGATAATAGGAATATTCTGAAGTGTTCCTTATGTAGTCGTCTTTATTGTGCACTAGATTACTGAGAGAGAGAGAGAGAGAGAGAGAGAGAGAGAGAGAGAGAGAGAGAGAGAGAGAGAGAGAGAGAGAGAGAGAGAGAGAGAGGATACGTACATCAGTCTTGTCCTTTTCTTTATGATTATGAGGAAGGAATAATAATGAAGATTACTTAATTACAACAGTACCTAATGTGCGCACACACACACACACACACACAACGTCTACTACTACTACTACTACAACATTACCATTACCTATACTAACGCTTCCTCATCTCCTTCCTCCCCCCAGGCCGACCCTCTCCTCCCCCGCCACGCCGCACCACCACCTCTGCCGCACCTCCGCCGTCTACGAGTCCGCCTCCCTGCAGTACGCGGCGGCCGGCTACTTCCTGCCCACCTCCCTCGCCTCCTCCTGCACCTCCAACACCTCCGACGCTGCCTCAGGTAAGCTACATAAGGGCGCGGACCGAAGATGAACTGATGCATCCTTTTTTTTTTTTAAGTTTTGTTGTTTTAGCTTAGAATTTAAACAGGTCATCTTTATCCTTATTTTTGGTGTTTAATCTGTAATTTGAAGCAAGCTCTCTTGGAAATTGTTGCTGTCTTCAAGGGTCCTTTAAGTAATTCCAGTGTTGTATTAGTTTGACAGGAATTTCAGCTTCAGTGAGGGAAAAAAAAAAATATCCGTGAGAATCCAACTTACCCTTCGTGACATTTGTAAATAATCCTGATGAAAGAACTACGCGTTTAATTACACGGGCCTGAGAACCGGGCAGGATTCCAACACGTGCTTATTATTAACACGTGTTATTATAGGCCTTTACCATTAAACCAACAGGGTACATGTAGGAATTATAATATACAAAAATTTAGCTAGTCTTTAGAGTCTTTATAGAGTTAAGACTTCCATCCCCGCCGTGTGTGTGTGTGTGTGTGTGTGTGTGTGTGTGTGTGTGAGTGTGTCAATTAGCGTGACTTAGTTTTGTGGTGCAATGACTTGTTTTCCGGGCGAGTGGGTTGTGGAAGATATACAGAATTGAAGGCTGGAAACGGATGGCGAACTGGAGCGAATCCGGCGAGGGGAGGAAAAATATTATGGTGGAAAATTTTTAGATTTCCGAGACAGAGGAGGAGGAGGAGGAGGAGGAGGATAGGGCGATCGTGGAGGGGAGAGAGAAAACAGATTGGATGAACTTTTAATTTAGAAATATTTGATGTAACCCACGAAACGGCGAGAAAAATACGAGACCTCCGCAGCATTACTACTTCCGCCCCGCCCTGGCCAGTCCCTCAGTGCCCCGCCCCGCCCCGCCCCGTAGTTCCCAGCCGCCTTGCCATGCCATTCAATCCCCTTCCGAGTATCACTCCAGCCACACTCCATCACGCCACAAATCACTCCATTCTGCGTTACCAATGTCCACTGCCGCCCCACCACCACCACCACCACCACCACCGCCCTGCCTCACACATCACATCCTCACCGCTTGTGGAAAAAAAAAAAAAAAGAGGGAAAGTCGAGGAAATTAAGCATCTAAATTGACTGGTTCTGGAAATCTGTCACCTAAAATACAGAGAGAATGTCACTTTCCTGATTTTTTTTTCCTCTATTTTTCCTCGTGAAGTGAATGCAGAGTACCTCGCGTATGGAGGAAATAATGAAGCCAGTAATTAGTCTGACGCGCTTAACGTCTGTTTGTCTGTCTGTCTGTCTGTATTGACCAAATTATCGTACAAACCACCAGGGTTATTTGATTTCTGGATGAGTATTAATGGGTAACGAATGGATAACGCGAGGTGTTTCTACCGACGCGTGAAGACTGCTGGTGCTGAGGGTGGTGGTGGTGGTGGTGGTAGTGGCGGCGGCGGAGTTCGGTGTTTTCATTGGCATGTCGGTTGGATGGATCGGCTCTCTCTCTCTCTCTCTCTCTCTCTCCTCTCCTCTCTCTCTCTCTCTCTCTCTCTCTCTCTCTCTCTCTCTCTCTCTCTCTCTCTCTCTCTCTCTCTCACCAGACACCAACCCTATCGTTCCTCATCCTCCTCAGTGCTCTCTTCCTTTCATCCCTCCACCCTCCCTCTACCCTCCTTCCGCAACACACAGGCGTCTCAATCAGTAGAGGTAAAGAAAGACAACACTACCAACATCGCCCGCACGCCTGACTCGCTGATCAAGGCGCCAGCACAGCATTCCCGTGTCGCCAATGAGCCAGAGACGTAGACACTTCCAGAATAAAAATCCAGGACGTCTTGTAACACTACACGAGGAATGTTAGTCAGTTCGCTCTCCTTGGTTCATCACCTCTTCTCTGTTCCTCTGGGTCTCCTTGTTGCTTTCTCTTGTTTCTCTCTCCCTTTGTTCCTTCTGCCTGAGAGGGGAAATGAAGGGGGTTTCGTGATTCCTCATGTCGTTCTCTCCCTCTCTCTCTTGCCGCAGAAGTGAGAGGACAGCAACACACGGAGTAATCTGCGAAAAATGTGGTTGTGTTACTGAGATTTATTTGTCCCCCGCGTGTAATTTTGTGGCTTGTACCTTTAAATGTTTTGCTGGTTCTCTCGCAAGGACTGTTTCCAAAGGCTACGGATGAAGAGGCGGGTTCTCATCGGTGTTTATTTCCTATTGATGATATTGAATTCTTGTCAAACTGCCACTAGAATTGAGAAAAATACTCGAAAACCCTCAATAACTTATACCACAACTTGTTCAAACTACTCGCGATAAGACGCCTAAATGTTTAAGGACACGGTCTTGTATAGCATAATTCTTACAAGACCCTTCCATCGCGTCTAGTTTCATATTCCGTGGTTCTACTGTTTCATAAGCTTTTAATGACTGCTCTTCTTCTTCCATGTATTTCACCATCGCATCTTAGTCACCTCTTCCTCTTCTTATTCTTTCTTCTCATCATCTTCCTCGTCCTCCTCTCACAACCCATCCATCACGAAACGACGTCTTCACCCCTGTAATCCACCTCGTGCCTCCACTCTTGCATTCTGCCCGACACTCCACCCTGCTGTTCCCTTCCCCTCATCCCCATCCCTTGGTAACCGCTGGATTCCTTTACTTTGCCTGTCACTAGTTCTCTCGTCCCCTTCCTTTCCAAACAGCTTGATATCTATGTATTGCCTCGCTTTATGGCGCTCTTCTCCTCAACAGCTCGGAAAACTAACGTTGTTTTTCCATATTACTGTGTTCGTATTCCCTTCTTTCACTAGCCACCTTTTAAAAGCTTCACTTACTAATACTCATTCATTCCCTTCATTCTAACCACATATCCTTTTTTTTTTTTACCTCTCTCCATCCACGTCTTCCCGTCACCCACTTACACCTGTTAATTACCTACTTTCTAGCACCCCCTTTCCTGTTCATCCTTTTTACTTGAGTGCTTCAATTAACACTTTTTTCATCCAGATCCTTTTCCATTCGCGTCTTCCTACCATCCTGCGATCGTCCCTTCTTCTAACCACTGAGACTTTCTTCATCCAAATTCCCTTCCATTCACGTCTTCCTTCTATCCTCTAACAGGTATCAACTCCTTTCCAAAACTTTCATCTCCATCCATTCGCTTCTTTTTTGCCACCGACTAACGCCCTTCTTCCTGAGTTGAAGGGCGTTCTAGACGGTTGCAAAATTCCCCCTGACAACGTAGGCTGGTAATTGTTGCTCAGAATTGTTGTAGTCAGTCGGATTGCCTCAGGAAGCCGAAGGTGAAGGACTTTTTCTCTCTGGTGTCGTTTGGTAACCTGTCACCACTGAACGCCCCTTCCCCCCCTTAACATTCACTTCATACCCACTAACATCACTTCAGCCCCTTCCACCCACGTCTTTCACCCACAAACGGTCCTTTCACCCCTTCCATTCCCGTCTCACTACCAGCCACTAACCCAGCCACTAACGCCTCTTCGTGCCCCTCCTCCAGGCGTGTCGGCGGGGTCTGGCGTGAGCAACATGGAGCGGGGCGTGCAGAGTTCCCTGCCTTCCCTCACCTACGAGGCGATTAGGGCGCTGGGCGAGGACATCCAGGCCTTCAGGCAGCGACACCAGATGGCGGGTGAGTGGTGGTGGTAGTGGTGGTGGTAATGAAAGTTGTAGTAGTATGGGTTAGTTAGGAATAATAGTAGACGAAGTAGTAGTAGTAGTAGTTAGTAGTAGTAGAAGTAGTAGTAGTAGTAGTAGTAGTAGTTGTTGTTGTTGTTGTTGTTGTTGTTGTTGTTGTAAGAAACTAAACTGTATAACGTTTTGGATTTTCCTTCTAAAATTTTTGGAAGCTAAATAAATAAACGAATACATAATAATAATAATAATAATAATAATAATAATAATAATAATAATAATAATAAACAATGATGGCAGGGATAATAATATTTGTGGGTGATAAAAATGGCGATTTAGGGAAAAGTTGTGTTTATGGTGACGTGGAATGCAATGGTGATATAATGAACGAACGATAAAGAGGCAGAGACTTGAGTGATTGGTGAGTGACAGTGATAGTAACTTGCTGATGGTGATGAGGCAAGGGAACTCTGGTGTTGACAATGACATGGGATATAAAGGTGATGTAATAGTGATGATGACTGACTTGTTCCTGAGTTGTGGTAGTCATTGCTTCGTGATGGTGATAAAAACAGTGACATAAGGGCGCAGCGTTGAGCGTAAAGCATAATGGTGATGGGAGATGTAATGGTGATGATGGACAGTGATCGTTAAATGGTAGCACATGGACTGATATATGGTGGAGGGATGGCGTGGAGGGATGATGGGGAGGAGAGTGGAAGTAAGAGGTACTATTGAAGTGGTTAGGTCAGGTTTTAGTGTGAGAGAAGTATGTAGTACTATAAACTGGGTGGCGGAGGACAGGAGGAGTGACTGAACATGTTAGGTGGACAGGAAATATTGGATAGGGAAGGAGACAGACAGATATACAGACGAAAGGAAGCAAAACAAACAAAATAACGATTAAGAGAGAGAGAGAGAGAGAGAGAGAGAGAGAGAGAGAGAGAGAGAGAGAGAGAACCAAGACGTGCAGACGACAGGAGGACAAAAGAATGATAGACGGATGTACTTAGGCGAGGCAACATGCAAAGTGACAGGTAGGCAAACGGAAGGAAGAGAGGGGGCAGACAGTGCTAACCTCTCCTGCACCATCTTCACCCTACAGACGAAGAGACCCACACGACGACAGGCACTGGAGGAGGCGGAAGCAGCGGAGGAGGTGGGAGTGGAGGACAGGGAGGAGGAAAGGGGGGAGGAGGAGGAGGAGCAGGAGGATCCACTACCACAACAACAACAACGGGAGGAAATGGAGGAGGAACAGGAGGAGGCAATGGAGGAGGAGGAGGAGGAGGAGGAGCAGGAGGAGGAGGATCAGCGGGGGAAGCGACGGGAGCATCAGAATCCTCCTCCAAATCAGCGAATTTCGAGGTGCCCCGCCCGCCCTTGTCCCCGCCTTCGCCTCTCCCGTCAGCAGCCCCGCCACACAAGGCTCCCCAGGCCGGCACGCTGGCCCCTGGGGGATCACTGCCGCCCTTGGAGATCGCCGTGGCACCCCTGGAGGAGGCGGAGAGCGACTGCCTAGAGGAGGAGGACGAGGAAGAAGGCGACGATGGTGATGCGTGTTCCGTGTGTTCGTGTTGTGAGGCGGAGTCATCTGTTTACGCCGAGACGGACTTCGCGGAGGAGGTGCGGGCAAGCCTGGAGGAACCTGGAGGGGTGAGTTGCCTGCCTACCTAGCTATCTACCTACACACACACACACACACTCTGAACCACTAAGATGAAGTATAGTAGAGAGGATCATATTCTGAAATACTTCTACGCCACAAATTCACTACATAGTTGAAGTTACACGGGTATTTTAGGGTGTTTTTTTTATGATTCTAGTGACAGATTAACGAGATTTTTGCGTTATTAACAGGAAAAAACACTTGAGAATACGACTAATCATCTCTGTGGCCTTTGAAAATAGTTGTGGTGAGAGCAGTGTCTTTTTTTATCACGGGTCGGAGTGAAGGTGGGCGGGGGGCAGAGGGGAAGGGGGTGACTTCAGCAATGATTGACGCAGGGCCAGGGCGGGCGCGGGGCTGCCTGACGTGGTAATTACCCGGCCGCCCATAACAGTGTCATATTATAGTGTATTGGGCCGAAATTAAGCAATCAATATGCGTCATTTATGCAGGAACGAGGCACATCTCTCAGTATCGCCGCCTCGCTTCCCTCCCAAACACACACACCACACACACACACACACACACACACACACACACACACACACACACACACACACACACACACACTACTACGCCACATACTTTATTTTAGTCGAGTGTGCATCCATCCCTACATATAAACATTACACAGCGGTGATATGTATACGTAGAGTTTGCATTATGTGACCCTGCTAGCTAGTCATAAGCTGCTTGTTTGTGGCATTTTCCGCACCGCCAAACTCACAGGCGTGTCGCAGTTTTCTCTCGACAAAAAATAAATAAATAAATAAATAAATAAACAAAACACAAGAGTAACATTTTCAAAACACGTGCCATAAACATTTTCTGACATTTCTCCCTTTCAGATGTTTGTTTAACTTTTCCTTCTCTGTATCTTCCTTCCCTGGTTCCTCCTCTCCGTGTACGTACCTTCCCTCATCTCCTTTTGCTTTTCCCCTTCCCTCATCCTCTTCTTCCCTATGTGCTCTCTCTCCCCTCTAATTCCTCTCACCCATTCATCACTCTTTCCCGTCCGCTATGCTCTCTCCGTTTTTTAATCTTTACTTCTCTCTCTCTCTCTCTCTCTCTCTCTCTCTCTCTCTCTCTCTCTCTCTCTCTCTCTCTCTCTCTCTCTCTCTCTCCATACCTTTTCCCACTCCTACCCCATTCCTGGCCCCTCCTTGTCCCTTCCCCCTTCCCCTTCCCGGCAGCAGGTGGCGGGGGGTGGGGGACGCAAGCACAGACACAAGAGGCGCCCCCGGTCCACCTACAGCACCGACAGCCACTACCTCCACCTGCCGGACCACCACTGCCAAGGTAAGCCACGCGCAGGTATCCTAACCTATGTTTATTTATGTAGGTACGGTAATTAGGTTTAAGAGGTACGATGTATCAATTAGGAAGTGTGTGTATGTGTATGTTGTCCCCGTTAAAGTACGGTAACTAGGTTTAAAAGGTACGATGTATCATTTTAAGAAGATTGTGTATGTTGCCTCGTTTGTTTAAGGTACGGTAACTAGGCTTAAGAGGTACGATGTATCATTTTAGGAAGGTTGTGTTTGTTTAAGGTTTGTTTAAGGTACGGTGTATCAGTTTAGGGAGGCTGTGTGTGTGTGTGTGTGTGTGTGTGTGTGTGTGTGTGTGTGTGTGTGTGTGTGTGTGTTTCGTATTTCTTGTTTGTTTTTAAGGTAATGAAGAATGGTGGTGATGAAAATAATATAGGAGCTACATTCATACCTAAAAGTACGATCATTTCACTTCAAAGCTGAATATCAGATTTATTTTGCTGCAGGAAACGATGATGATAAGGAATACTAATGATGATAATGAAATATAACAACTTATCTATGTAGTTTGACAGAGTAGACGATGGTGATAATGAAAATAACTTGCCTATGACCTTTTTTTTTTTTTCTTTTTAAGTACAATAACTTCATTTAGAGGTACGATTTTACACCATTCATATATTATAATTGTACGTCCCTCATTTCAAACTTGCATTTCCATCGTCCTCCGTTGAGGCTGAAGAATGCAGCAGGGGACGAAAATAGGGTAGGAAACGAGGAAGAAATGATAATAAGGGTAGAATGAGAAAAAAAGGAAAGGGGAACGGATGGCGGGAAAAAAAAATAAGAAGAAGGGAGAAAGGGGATAAACAAAAAAAAAATAAGAACATGAGATGAAAGACGAGACGAAGACAATAGAATGAGGGATAGTGTGTTTGAGAAAAAAATAGAGAATATGAAGGAAAAAAAGAGGACAGGAAAGAGGTGAGGAAGAAACAATGAAGAAGTATGAGAGAGAGAGAGAGAGAGAGAGAGAGAGAGAGAGAGCGAATAAACGATAATAATGATAATAACGTGTGCACAAATAAATCAGAATCCCGAGTCTGGCAGCACTGTCCGTCACGTGTCCCTCAAACGCGCTGCGCTATTGTCGGGGAGTGACAGGCCCAAGCGGTTTGCATAAATAGCTTTTCCTCGCCCTCATTTCATAAAGCCCTCACGTCTCCCCGCGTCCTTCGCTCCACCACCACCTTGCAGGACCAATATATTATTATTTTTATATATTTTTTTCTCTCTCTATTTCTTTTCCTTCCTTCATCTGCTTTCTCCGTATATAATGTGCTCATTTCGGTGCTCCGGAAATTGGTCCCTTAATTTAAAGACTGGTAGCCATAACAGCTTTAGTTCACATAGTTGTTAGTTGCATTTCCTTTAATTTATTGTTGTTCTTCCTGTTTAGTTAGTCCTTCTCTCTTTCTCTGTGTCTTGAGTTATGTTCTTTGCGTTGAAGCCTTCATACAGTCGTAACTAACTAATTTTCCTCCATTCGTTTTTTTACACGTCTATTGTTTATTTACTTTTTTTTTCATCTGAGCCACGAGGTAAAGAATTTATAGAAGACTTAGATCCACAATCAGTCAAGATTTTTTTTTATTTTTTACTCCTTTATATCTAACAATGTCCATTACTTTCGAAGCCTCAAAATAATCTGATATATAAAGCCAACAATAAGCCTCAGCGCCACACAGCCAGTTTTTACCTTATTTTTGAGCACCCACACATTGTCGTCCTCCATATCTACTACCGTAATAATTTTCATTGAAACCTCGGAATTAATCACCTGATATAATCGTAACCATAACAACCTAAGTGCGTCGTAATCAGTTGTTGGCCCTTTTTTTCATTTCAATCACACATTATTTTCTGCAGCTGTTTGCTTTTTTTTCTCATTTCACTCGTACATTATTTTTTCAGTATCTAATGTAATGCTTTTGCTCAGTCAGTACCTCATCGCCTAACAAACATAACGATAACAGGTTTAGTGCGGCAGTCAGTCATCACCTTCATGTGCTTTTAACTTCCTTCAACTCATACACACTCACTCTCTCCGGTCTTTCTTTGTTGGAGCCTCGAAATGAATTAATAAACAATAAACATACACACGTAGTAGCGCCTTCATGCGTCGCAGTTATTGGATATACTGGCAAATACATACTATATATATTTTTTTTTCTATGTAGGCATACTTTACCTTTTTTCATTCCCGGTATCCAATGTCACACCTTTTTCGTAGAAGCCCCAAAGTCATAACCTATTTTAAATCTAACTGTAGCAGCCTTAGCCCACAGTCAGGTGCGTTGTTATTCCGGTACTACTTTCTGTCAATACGATGCAGTTCACATCTCGCATCATAATACACAAGAGCAATCAATACCAAGGAGAAGTATTACTAACACAGGGTACGGTATCTTAACGGAATTCAAAACACTAGGGTATTTATTGACTCAAAAACTTTAAATACGGTTCATACAGTTTTTTTTTTTTTTTTTTCCAGAAGATTCTCTCACGCGTTTTGATTTAGTGTTTTGATTTCTATTTACGGTTCACGGGAAGTGTTCATGACGCATTGTTTGTTTTGTTAACTGAGCGGATTTGCTGACTGGCAAGTTAATTTATTATTCAATCCTCGTGTAGTACAGCTAACGTGAGAGAGAGAGAGAGAGAGAGAGAGAGAGAGAGAGAGAGAGAGAGAGAGAGAGAGAGAGAGGTATAAGTGTTTCATATGCTGGCAAAAAACTACTACTACTACTACTACAACATTACAACTAACAGGAGCAGTACTACCACAAACATCTCTACACCTACCACCACCACCACCACCACCACCGCACCTTTTCAAAACATACCGTAGGAATTGCTGAGCCGTCACCCTTTGTTCAATTATCTTTATGGGGCTTAATTTCTGACATTTTGCTGCTAATCTGGTGTTTGTCCGTCCGTCCAATACCGTGTGTGTGTGTGTGTGTGTGTGTGTGTGTGTGTGTGTGTGTGTGTGTGTGTGTGTACATTTAGAATTGCGATCGAAATTAGTGTTTTTATTAGTCTTTTGATGCTCAGGTTCAGTTATACCTTGATGGTTCTCTCTCTCTCTCTCTCTCTCTCTCTCTCTCTCTCTCTCTCTCTCTCTCTCTCTCTCTCTCTCTCTCTCTCTCTGATGACTCGTTTCCGCTTGAGGTGAGGTGAGAAAAAATCAATCCATTACTACTACTACTACTACTACTACTACTACTACTACTACTACTACTACTACTACTACTACTGACACTACTACTACCACTATTACTACTCTACTACCACCACCACCACCACCACTTGCCTAACCCTCACTACGTGTACCTGCTGCTTGTCTCTCCGTCTGCCTGTGTGTCTGTGTGTCTGTCTGTCTTCGCCCAAACAAGACTCCTCCTTTTTCAACTAAGCCACCAGAACCAGTACCAACTTTCCGCTCATCGCCTCCTGCCCTCTCCGTCCCTTCATTCCTTACCTTCCCTCCTTCCTGCCCTCCCTCCCTCCTTCCCTCCTGCTGTCAATACGGAGGCAAGACCATACATTACAAACTTGCTCCAACTTTGAGAGATGTCAGGGAGGGAGAGAGAGGGAGAGGGAGAGAATGAATAGAAGGTATAGGGGAGGAGTTAGGGTAGGGAAGGAGGGGAGAAAGATCGGAAAGAGATACTGAACGAGAGAGAGAGAGAGAGAGAGAGAGAGAGAGAGAGAGAGAGAGAGAGAGAGAGAGAGAGAGAGAGAGAGAGATTG
>NC_087167.1:6032500-6092500 GCF_035594125.1 Scylla paramamosain | reverse complement strand
TCTATTACTCTTATTCTTCTATAGAGAAAAAAAGCTGAAAAAAAATATCAAACGTCCGATCTAAGACGGCGGCGGCAGGATCAGTAAGAACCGACCTTCTTTTACGGTTATTTTTCTCCCTTATTCTATAGGTGGCGAAAGTTTCTATAGAGGAGCCACTTAGATAGATGGCGACGTGAGGGGTGGAGGGGCGGGACGGAGCGAGAGGGGGGTAGAAAGGAGGGAAGGTGGGGAGGAGGTTAATGTTGGGGGCAGTAGAAGGTGAAGATAAGAAAGAGAGGTAAGAAAGAATGGAGAGGAAGGAATTAATAAAGAAGCAGCTGCGGAGAGGAAAGTTAAGAGAGGGAGAGGTGAAGAGGAACGTAGCGAAGATGGAAGGAGGGAGGAGAGGAAGGAAGGAATTAATAAAAGAGTAGGTGAAGAGGGGAAACGAGGGAGGGAGAGATGATGGATGAAGAAAGTAGAAATGGAAGGAGGAAGACGAGGTGGAAGAAGGAAGGTAGGCAAACTAAAGAACAGAGACAGGAGAAGGAAGAAGAGGAAGGAGCAAAATAAAAAGAAGAGAACAAGAAAATAAATGGAGGGATGGAGGAGGGAAAATAAAGCATAGGAAGAGGGAGATAAGGAAAAAGTAAAGCAGGGGCGGAAAGAACAGACAAGGTAGAAAAGAAACGCTAAATGGAGGGAAGAAGAGAAGGCAGGGAAGAAAAGGACAGATAAAGTATAAAATTAAAGAACAGAATGGAGGAAAGAAAGGAAGGAACGAAAAAAAAAAAAAAAAAGGAAAAATGAAGGCGTTAAAGACTTAATAAAGCATCAGGTGAAGGACAAATGTATATAAAGTAAGCCAGCCAAGGATGAACTAACGCACGAACTAACAAACATACTCCTCTTTCCTCCGACAGACGTTCCTCCTTACCAGCGCCCCTCATACCCCAATGCCCCGCACACGCCTCCCTCCAGGCCGCCCCACCCCGCGCAGGATGCCCCGGTGCCCCGCTGAGGCCACGACGGGGCGGCGGGACCCAAGGGGGGCAGCGGACAGCCACGCCGAGCCACGGCAGGACGCTGAGGAGCTGACCTGAGGGTGCTGACTGTGCTGATGCTGCTACTACGACTGTTACTACTACAACTATCATCTTCTACTACTGCTAGAACTACCATGCTGCGACTGTTACTACTGCTACAATTATCATGCTAAAATTATTACTACTGCTACGACTATCACTACTGCAACTTCTTTTACTACTACTACAGCTATTACTACTGCTTCAACTACTACAACAACAACAAATACTATACTACTACTACTACTACTACACTATACTATACCATACAGCACGTCACCAATCCCCACAGTCTTCCTGCACCCCAACCGCCCCCCCACTAAGTCCTGAAGCGGCCCCGTCAAGAGCCTTAATCTCAGTGAAAAATGTGTATGAACCCTTGAACCCAGACGAGATGCGACCCGCGGAGGTGATCCCGATACTGGCGAATCAAGTGCAGGCGAGAACCAGAAGTCTCCGCGGAAAGGAACGTAAGGAAACCAAACATATCAAGACGACTGACTATATATCTACGTACCATTCGCCTTCCATACCCAACTGTAGCATATCATACCAGTGAGAAGGGAAGCGAGTGATGAAGCTCCTCGACACTCATTTTCATTTTTTTTTTTAGAGAGAAAGTGTAGGGAAGAGAAACTAACATGTGTACGGTTAACAAAATATGGGAGAAAAATAAGAAGGTGCGGTTACACTACACGTCAAAATAATTATCTTATACTTGTTGCCCTAAGGTTCTTTTCGAGGGAATATAGAAAGTATCTTTAACTATTATTGTACTGGATTCCCCACGTGTGTGTAAAGGTGTGGGGTGAAAAATATTGCAGTTACAGACACGATAGGAAATGATGATAAAGGAGTGACTAAATGCATGAGTGTGTTGCCTTACATTTGATCATTAAAGGAAAATAAATAAAGGAGTACTATTTTATCTGAGTCACAGTTATAATATAGAAAAATAACGATAAATTAAGAAAAAAAAAAACGCACCGATATTATTAGCCAAAGTTGAAGAGATGCAATGATGAACGTCAACGAACCAAAGAAAACGGTGAACACTTAAAGAAAAAGGAAACAAAAAAGAACAAGGAATCTGCCAATGAAAATACAGAAAACAGCAGGCAAAAAAAAAAAAAAAGCACTTCACGAACACACAAAATTTGATAAAAGGTGGAGAGGGGAGAGGAGAGGAGAGGACAGCCGCCTTTCTTATGCATATCACCCAATCAAAAGTAGAGTTAGTCACAGTCCCCACCACACCCCCCACTTCGTCTTGGTCTTCGTCCCCTTTGTGCGCGTGCGTGCGTGCGTGCGAGAATGCGATGCTGGCACACCTCCCTCATCACAAAAAAAAAGATCGGAGCAAAAAAAAATAAAAATAGGTACTGCGTCTGCTGCTTTTTTACTTTGTTTATTTATACGTATAGGTGCAATACGGAAAGCAAACAAATGAAAATGAAATATAAAAAGATGGAGCACAAGAAAATGTTTTGTCGTTCCTGTAACACGCGGAAAAAGATCACAGACTTTTTTTTTTTTAAGTAACAGGGGGAGGAAGCTTTTTTTTTATTTAAGGTTTATGTACATTATATCTTTCCTTCATAACACTAAACCATCGCCGCCAGTTTGCTCCGCCTGCTGCCAGCCTCCCGCCGCACGCCCGCCCACGCCCCACGCCCCCCACCCAACCCCGCCCCTACAAGTCCTGTACACAGGGCTTCCCTGAGTCAGCCAATGAGGGGCCGTCCTCATCCCCCGGGATAACCCTGGGACAGACTTGTATCCAGCCAATCAACATCCAGAATCTCTCCTATCCAGCCAATTAGCGTCCACGTAGTTTAGCTGCTAGCCAATCGGCCTCAAGAACAATCAGTAATCCAGCCAGTCAGCAAGAGATGGCCCCTCCTGCCCGCACCACCGAGACGCAGCCTGGCGCAGCTCACTGCAGAGGGCCGCGGTGTGCACGCCCAGCCCCGCCCCGCGCCGCCCGCCCCGCGTCGCCCCCGCGCACGGGCAGGGGTTCGCGGCGAACGGCTTTTTTCTGAATCAATTCTCAGTTGATAAAAAAAAAAAAGTTTCTATAGGCAATACACAAACTTTTCTTCTTGATTAGCTACAAAGTTGTGTACTTTATTTTTTTGTTTGACGACTTGTGACCATGCAACTTTAGGTCTTCCAAAGACTGCTGTCAGCCACCAGCCTGGCGGTCCTTGGCCCAGCGGCCCGTGGCCCGGGGCCTCCCTGTCCCACGCCGGCCATCGCGCCCACCCTGGCCCCCCACCCCGGCATTATGGTTACGTTCGGGCAACTCTTTCCTGTGACTCGAGTCTAGTCCAATACTGTGAGATATGTAAATACTTGTAGAGTAGGTCAGGTCAGCCCAGGGTCAGCCCTGCTGTCCGCTGACGTCACCACTCCTGCAAGAGTGTGTGCGCCGCCCCGTGGCAATAGTGACCCTGTACAAGACACGTTGTACCTTCCGGTGACGTCAGCATCAGGCCGGTAGTGACCCGAGGCTTCCTTTTATGTAAGGCGACGCGGGGAGGAGCGGGGCGCGGGGCACGTGACACTCCTCCAGGCAGCCCCGCGCCCCGCCCCGCCCCGTCCTAGTGTTAGTAGCACCAGGCCCCGGCACCACTCCCGCCACACTGCACGGCGCCCACACGCCCGGGTGAGGCGCCGCGGCGAGGCGGGGAGGGCGCCGCGGTCCGTTTCCGTCATGCACAAGCGTAACTCTTGCATGCAGGGAGGAAGGAACTGTTATAATTTTGTAAATTGAAACAAAGGTTACTTCTCTGGCCCGAATTTGAGAGACAATAATTGTAGTAGTTCGCTTACCGAGCTCCTCCGCGCTGATTAATATAGGGAGACGCCGCGCTGTAGAGGAAGGGAGTCAGCACGCCCGCCTGCCCTTGCTGGCGGGGCGGCTGCTGGCTGCCCTGTAGCGTAGCAGCCAATCCGCACCGCCGCCTGCCGCCCGCACGTCGGCCGCTGCTTCGTACGCGTAGACGCTGGACGCCGCCCGTCAGGACCGCTCATGCCTGTGCCGGAACATATCAGGTGAGACATATCGCGGGAGGGAGGGAGGGGGGAGGGGAGGGAAGGGAAGGAGAGATGGGAGGGCTCGGAACGGAAAGAAGAAGAAATAGAGAAAGTAATTTACATGGGTAAGAGAGTGAAAAAAAAAAAAAAAAAAGGAAGTGATTAAGAAGGTACAAGGATGATGGAAGGATGGAAGAAAGAAGATGTGATGATAGAAGAAATGGAGGAAGGGAATTAATGACGGATGGATGAATGGATGGAAGGAAGCAAGAAGGGTTAAGAGAAAGAGGTAATGAAAAAGATAATGCAAGGAAGGAAGGAAGAAGGAAAGATAGATGAAATTGGGAGGAGAAGGTAAAACAGATAAAAGAGTGGACAGAGAAGGCCAAACCAACCATGCATACAAACCAAAGACAAAATGAATACAGTTATGCAGTTACTTATTCAATGTATAATACTAATAATACTAATACTAATAATAATAAACAATACAACTAATACAATAATGATAGTAATAAAATAATGCTAACCAAAGTAACGACTGTTGTATTCTGTTACCCAGCCGTGTATAACGATGTATTACGCATATTTTTCCATATTGTATAATTTTAAGTCATGTATATTATATTATTTTGTAGGAGTGAATAAGGTTGTGTACGTACGTACGTGTGTGTGTGTGTGTGTGCGTGTGTACATTAGGACGACACGAGCATCAGTAGGCCTAGGCATGTATGTATAGTTGTTTTATGTGTGACTTGTGTATGTATATCCCATGTACGTATAATAAACCTACAAGTCCCGTGTGTGTGTGTGTGTGTGTGTGTGTGTGTGTGTGTGTGTGTGTGTGTGTGTGTTTGAGTGTACGAGATGTAGATGTCTAGTGCGGGAATGTGTGTGTGTGTGTGTGTGTGTGTGTGTGTGTGTGTGTACGCGTCCATGTGCACCACCTGTGTGTGTACCTGTCGCCTGCCGTGAGTGGTTCGTGTTCCACCTGTCCTGGTTCTCTTGTCTCGTCCCTTCCACCCACTCACTCCACTTTCGTATTCATTTCTTTACCTTTTCTTTATTTTCCTTTTCTCTTCAGTTACTTTTACTGGAGTCTTTCTTCTTCGTCAATAATTTCCTTTCTTACATTCCCCTAAAAGATTGTTTATGTTTGTTTTTCAGTTTATCTACTCATAATTTCTACGACTTGTTGATTATTTAAAGTTTCCATATATTATTTGTACTCCAATCATTTGTTATTCGTTGTACTGTATATTCCGTAATCAGGTTCCGTAGAATACGTTCTAAACTAGTTACATTTAATTTGTTGAACGTATCTATTATTAACCGTAAGTTTGTGTGATAATTGACAATGTAGTAACTCTGATGATTTCACTATTTATTCACGTACAAATTAGTAAGTTATTCCTGTGGGTAGTTACACGCTAATTACTATAGTTACATTTCATATCCTTTCTTCGGCAACTTCCATCAGTTCATCGTTTTCTTCTCATCCTAAGCGGCTCATGGCAAACTGTTCTATCTCTGTTCTTGACGGATGACCCTCTGTTTAGTTGATGCCTCTTGCTTTCCTCTTGTTCTGATGCGAGAAGGGAAGGAAGGGAGGGGAAAAGAAAAGAGAGAGTGAAGGTGAAAGATTAGGCTGAGGTGAGAAAAATTCAGACAAAATAAGGATCGTGTGGAGAGATAGATTTAAAGGTTATTGGCATCGTATACTCGAAGACATATCAACACTGTAGAGAAAACGTAATGATGTCAAAGAAAACGTTCTCTCCAGTGTCTATTCCTTCCCGGCTGCTCCCCTCTCCCTCTTTCGTTATCTCTCTCTCTTCCCCTTGCTCGTTCTTTCATTCACTCTCTTCATTTCCTTCAGTAATGCTCTCAGTTCGATCATTCCTCGATTCCTTCTCCCTTTTATAAATATACAGAAGCCCCGCGGCCCTTTTCAATAAAAATGTTGTATTTTTCGTAAGTGTAGTTTTATTTTTACCTGATAACAGTAATAGTAGAAGAAGAGAAAAACAGGAAAAAAGTACAAAAAAAATACAATAAGAAGAAAAAAACAAAGAAAAGATGGAGAAAAGGAAAGAAATCAATAAATAAAATAATTGAACGGAATACAAACAGGTGAGTCAATTCGAAGGAAAATGTCAAGAAGGGGTGAGAAAGGAAGGACAAGAGGGAGAGGAGAAAAAGGCTAAATAAAAGAAAGATTAGAAGAAAAAGTCAGAAAAGTAAGGATGAAAGAATTAAAAAGCAGGCAAAAGGAATAGAAAAGTTAGGAGACTAAGATGAAAGAAGTAAAAGTATGAGAAAAAGAAGGAAAGGAAAAGTCACAATTGTTTTTGAGGACGAAGGAAGAGGAGCGACAGGAGGAAAGCGTCATAATGATTCACCAACTTCTTCACACACACACAAATAAATAAATAAATAACACCAAATCCCAAATAACTGATTTTTTAAAGTTTATACCAGTCAGAGAGAGAGAGAGAGAGAGAGAGAACCGACAAGTCATCAATGGAGCCGCCAACACTTACAAGCGAGCCAGTAACATGCAAACAAAGGCGGGCCGCAGACAGCTCACCAGTGGGTCGCGGCGGGCTGCCACCTCCATCAGCTGTGGCGGGCACCTAGCGGGGACCTGACACACCGCAGCTTCTCGCCCTCGCCTGTGTGAAGGAACAAAGTGATTAAGACTGAGGTTGGGAAGTGTGATGAACTAGTACTAATGGATTCCGGTGATTATTTACAAACAGGTGATGGATTTAGTAACACAAGAATGAGATTTACAAACACTGAGGCGTACAATCATTTCAGGAAAACTTTATATATTAAAGCAAATCAGGGAAAAATCTCTAACTCTAAGCAAATTTCAAGAACAGTGGCAAGTGTTTAAGTGTTTCCTCGCACGAACAACCAGTCAAACACGCCACACTTAAAAGAAGATTCCAAGTAAGCTGTGTTGCGATACTCTTGACATATGGACATCCCCGAAACACAAAATTAAGAACAAATAACACAAATGCATGCGATATCTGAAGGAGGGCGGAGCTACATGACCTTGTTGCGACACAAAAATCAATAAAAAAAATATAAATAAATAAAAATAAAGTACATAAAAAGACAAAAAAGACGTTGAAGGAGACTGAGCACACCGACAAGAGGAAACACAACCTCTTGGAACAGAAACAGCAATAAAACAAGAGGAGGAGGAAGAGGAGGAGGAGAAGGAGGAGCAACACTGAGTTTTCACGCCACAAAACAAGTAATAAAGCAGTAAATAGTAAAAAAAATAGTAAAAAAAAAATCCAAAAGTCAATAAAAACAAATAGATCCCAAGAAAAACACAATTGAAATTAAAGGATAAATAATCATAAGGAGGAGGAGAAGGAGGACGACGAGGAGGCAGCGACGAAGGACAAGGCGGCGGCGAAGGACGAGGAAATGGAGGAGGAGGACGAGGAGCAACAATGAGTTCAAGAGACACATCACCAGAAGGACTCAAGGTTAACAAGGCAAAGGTGTTCCCAGGTGTTAGTTGTGCTGCATACTCCTGGAGGAAGATGGATGGCAGACTGAGTTGGCCGTGCGTCAGCTGTCCTGGCCAAGCCTCCAATTCTGGCGTGGACTGGCAGCCATCAGGAGTCAGGAGGCCAGGCACTTCATCACCCCAACACCAAAGGGGCGTGGGGGAGCGTAGGGGGGGAGGGGGCCGACGTAGGGGAGCGTGGGTCGACATTCAGTCCAGTATTTTGAAAAGCTTCGAATTCTCGTGAGTATTTTCAAAGGCCTCAGATTTTCAGTCGTGTTCTCATGGATGCAGAGGCGTTGTTAAACTGTCACTTCACTAGAGTCATGAAGAGATCGCAGAAAACTCCAATAATTTCTTTCATTTCAGTTTTTTAATAATTTCTTTCATTTCAGTTTTTTAATAAAGTCGGGTTAAGACACTGGTGGTTTTGAGAATGCGGTCATCTGTTCCTGCTCCATCTGATGCGGTATGAGTGTTACTGGGTTTTGTCTCACGTCCAGTTACACAAACCACGAACAGCTATAGCCAGGCAAATGAAATCACTCTTCCCTTTTTTTTTCTTATCAATCATTAAAACTTACAGGAATGTGTTGATACTTGGAGGAGAAGCCAACGAACTTAATTTAGATGTGGACAATTTCTCAGATCCAGTTACACAATCTACGAACTGCTATAGACATACCATTGAAATCACTCAAGTTTATTAATATTTTTTTTTATAAGCAATTAAAACCTACACAAATGCGTTGGTGCTAAGAAAGAGAAGCCAACAAACTTAAGAAGTGACATGTGGGCAATTTACCAATCCGTTTTCTTAGAATTTGTAAGCGTCCCTTTGTCTCCATGCACCAACTTGACAGGGTTGTCCAGACCGTGGCGGCGGCAAGAGCACTCCCTCAGTGGACATACACAAGACATCCAACAAACCTCCCAAACACACGGAACTGATGTTGTGAATCTGCCGAGGTTCTTGAGAGGATGATGTAAGAAGAAGAAATGAGGGTTTAATTCCTCTTCCCTCGATAACCTTACGCATTTTGTTTATTCATCCTTTTCTACTCAACAGAAAAAAATACGAGGTACATTCATACATAAGTCGAAATATTATGGACCAAAAATAGGTGTAGACTTTAAAAACAATGTGATCTACTAATGAAAATCACAAAATTAACGACAAAAAGACAACAGTATCACTTGTAGAGAAAATACACTTATCTCCTGAGCATAGGATAGCGAGAGAGAGAGAGAGAGAGAGAGAGAGAGAGAGAGAGAGAGAGAGAGAGAGAGAGAGAGAGAGAGAGAGAGAGAGAGAGAGAAAGGGGGAAGAGTGCAGACAGACCAACCGACCGACAGATAGAGGTTCCTATTATTAAGCGCATTGTTCTCTCAGGATTAATTTCCAAGGCCGCGGAGATGATCCAATAGCTTCTTCTAGCGATACATAATCCTTGTCAAGCCATCAATAGAATCACGAAGGCACACTTGAAACACCCCAATAACTTCCACAACAACCTCGGATACGTTACAGAGACCAGACGCCGAAACAATAAGAAATACGGACCAGAGACAGACAGAGAGATAAACATGTTATTATATCCTAAACGACGCGGGCACATCAGACACTATGTATCCATTTTATCGTAAGGGAACTGTCAAACGTTCTTATTTAACGGGCCCAGCTATGTTATGAATTACTTTACACAGACAATCTTATTTTAAAAACGTACTACACTTAATATGGGTAATAAACTCTTTGAATTGAGAGTTTCTACACCACGATCTAGCAGTTAATCATGACAGGCTGTACTACTCGTATCTTGACGCCGAGGAAGAAATAGTCATATTCCTTGCATAAAAACATAGAACCATATTTTGAAATACTACTGGACGCAACCCGACTCTACTTTTAAAAGCCTCTAGTTGAAGTGAAAGGGTTCTAAGGGTGTTTTTACGGTTCTAGCGAAAGATTAATAAGATACCTACATTATTAACAGGACACACACACACTTGGTAACTCCTGGTAGTCACCTCCGTGGCCTTTGAAGATGGTCGTGGTGAGAGAGCGAAGCGTTTCTAAACACTGTTCAATAATGCAGACTTTCGAGAGTAGTGATCATGACAGGCAGCATAATTATTCTTGACAGCGAGAAGGAAACAGTCATACTTCGCAGAGCTAGCAAAGAAACAGCACCACAAACTTTCGAGGGCAACAATCAAGCAGTTATCACCACAGGAACTACACTCTTAACGCCGGCGGAGGGGAATACAACCATATTACCCACACGAAAACATCACTACAAACATCCCCAAGCAGTGATTTATCAGTTTTCACGACAGGAACCACACTCTTGAGGAGGAAACAGTCACACTACCCGCCAGCCTGCACGAAAACATTACCGCCAACTTTCCCCACCAGTGCCCTCTAGCCACCCAGCTGCCGGCCATCCCTCATCCCACGCCGCCTCTCCATTTCACCCTCCCGCGCACACGCCACGATCTCCTGCCTGACGACTTTTGCTTGTAAGATAAAGTCAGTCCTTGGCGCCTCGTAAGGGAATGATACTCACAAGAAAGTAACAAAAGAAGGTTAAATTAGCATAAACATCCCGCCCTAAGTACTTTACCTGAGCGAAAACGGAATATTAGGATGGAGACTTGAAGAAAAAGAGTCAAATTAGAGCACCATATTTTCAAACACTTCTGCGCCGCACCTCCGCTACTTTCAGATAATCTAGTTGAAATTACAGAAGTTTTTAAGGGTATTTTCATGGTTCTGGTGACAGACTAACATGATTTCTACATTATCAACAGGAGAAACACTCTTGAGAACCTGACTAATCATTTCTGCGGCCTTTGAAAACAGTCGTGGTGAGAGAGAGAGAGAGAGAGAGAGAGAGAGAGAGAGAGAGAGAGAGAGAGAGAGAGAGAGAAGCGCTTCTGAACACATGCCATAAACGCGAGCAAATCCACCATATGAAGTTTTCTCCAGCAACAAGATTAAGATACAAGATTGAAAGACGAAAAAAAGGAGAGAGAATAATAAAATCGCTGCAGTGAAGGGAAACAAAAGAACACACGGAGGAAAAGTATAAGACGGATAAAAAGTTGAAAGAGCCCTTTGTCCTATTGTGCGCTAGTAATGGCCCCCAATGAAGATGATAATGACCGAACCAGGCTGCTGCGTATAGGCCTCATAATGGAGCAGCACCAAGAGGAGGAGGAGGAGGAAATAAGAAAGGAGATTATGAAAAAGATGATAAAGGAGAAGAGGAACAGAAAATGGAGGAGGAAGTGAAGGAAAATAAAAATAAAAGGGGTAAAACGGAAGACGATGGCGAGAAAGGAGGAGGAGGAAGAGATAACAAAGGAGACGATAAAGGAGAAGAGGAATAGAAAATTGAAGAGGAAAAATCAAACGAAGGAGAGCGACGACGATGAGCATGAATAGCAAAAACTGGAGGAGGAGGAGGAAGAGGAGGAGGAGGAGGAGGAGGAGGAGGAGGAGGAGGAGGAGGAGGAGGAGGAGGAGGAGGAGGAGGAGGAGGAGGAGAAGGAGGAGGAGGTCAAGGGTGTGAAGGAGAAAGATATAACGGAGAAAATTGAGGAAGAAAATGAAAAGGAGATGAAAAGAAGAGGAATAAAAATGAAGGAGAACAAAAAATAACACGAAAGAGGAGGAAAAGGAGAAGGAAATCAAGGAAGAAAAGAAAAAAGGAAAAAAAGAACGAGGAGAAAAAGAGTTGAGACGGATGATGATGAAGAGGAGGAGAGAAGAAAGTTAAAAAAGAGAAAAGGAATAGAAAGTGGAGGAGATGAAAGAAAAAAATAAAAGACAAGAAGGACGAGGAGAACGAAGAAGAAGATGAGTAACAAAAGCGGGAGGAGAAGGAGGAGGATGATGAAGAGAAGAAAAAGAGATATGAGGGGGAGGAGGAGGAGAAGGAGGAAAGAAAAAGTAAAACAGAAGAGAATGACGAGGAAGACGAAGAGGAAGAATGACAAAACCTGAAGAAGAAGGACGAGAAGGAGATTATAAGAAATAAGAAGACGAAAAAGAAGAAGAGGAACAAAGTGGAAGAGGAAAAAAATAGAGGAGGAGGAAGACGAGGAAGAAGAAGAATAACAAAAACTGGTGGAGGAGGAAAAAGACGAGGAGGAGGAGGAGGAGGAGGAGGTGAAGAGATAAGACAGAGGAGGAGGAGGAGGAGGAGGAGGATAAAATGGAAGAGAAAGAGCAAGGAATAGGACGAAGACGACGACGAAACAGGAAAAAAAAAACGAGAAAGAAAAAGGAGAACTAACACAAGAACGAAGATGAAAAAAACGAAGAAGTGGAAGAAGAAGAAGGAAAAAAAAAGAGAAAAGGGAGAGAACGACACAGCAGAAACGAGTATACCACCACAGTCAGTATAAAGCGCACACCACCAGCCTGCCGTGACCCGGAGCTTTACATGTAAGGGACCCGCGGTGGGGAGGCGCATCCATTGTTGATCGAGGCGAGGAAGGAAAACTGGAAGGGCTGCACAGGATATTTTCCTCCTGCAAGTCCTGGTATGGGTGTTGTGGGTGGTGAGGGAGGGTAAGGGGGTGGAATGGGGGTTGAGTGGGGTGGAAGAGGAGAAGAGAGTGGGGTGAGGGTGAGGATGAGGAAAAGAAGTGGAGAGGAGGATGAGGAGAACGAAGGAGAATGTAGAAGAATGAAGAGAGGAGGAGGAGGAGGAGGAGGAGGATGTAGAAGAAGGAGGAGGGTGTAGAAGAAGGAGGAGGAGGAAGAGAATGAAGAAGAAAGAGGAGGTGGAGGAAGAAAAGGAGGAGGAAGAGGAGTAAGAGGAGAAGAAGAAAAAAAAGAAAAAGAAGATGAAGAGAGAGGAGGAGGAAGAGGAGAAAAAGAAAAAGAAGCAGCAGGAAGAAAAGGAAGAGGAGGAGGAGGAGGAGGAGGAGGAGGAGAACAACAACAACAACAACAACAACAACGAGCAGGAAGAGGAAGAAAAGCAGGAGGAGGAGAACGAGGGCAAGAACAAGGCCGAGAACAAGAACGAAAAGGAAACGAAGGAGCAGCAGGCGGAGGATGAAGAAAAAAAAGTATATGTCAGTAGAAATTCGAGTCCCTAGCGAGGACACCTGCTGCACTATTACCTTGGCCCCCCCCCCCCCGCCCCCTGCTTGTACTGCACGGGAGGAACAGAGAGAGTAAGGATGAATGCACAACACTGGGGAGAAAAAGAAGACAAAAAGTAGAAATAACGTCGTCTCTTTTGTCAGATATCCTTCAGGCTTTGAGGGGCGGAAAAAAAAACTATAAGAAAGAAAGATGATACGGAAAAAAGGACTATGTTTTTTCTTTTCTTCTTTTCTTTTTTTTAAGAGAGAAGACGTGGAAACTTTAGAGTATGGAACAAGATTAAAGAATGTTAGACTAGACTTGTTACTCGTACGATTGAAGAAAAAAAAAAGAGAGAAAAAGCAGCAACAACAAGAGAAGAAGGAAGAAGAGGAGGAGGAGAAGGACGAAAGAAGAAAGACGACGGTGACGATAAAGACACCAAACACGAAAGGAAAAGGAAGAGGAGGAGGAGGAGGAGGAGGAGGAGGACAAAGCGAGATAGAGAGTAAGGCAAGGACAAAGTAGAAGACGACTGAAAGAGGAAGAAGAAAGGAAAACAAAGTAGAGGAGAAGAAGAAGGAGGAGGAGGAGGAGGAGGAGGAGGAGGACAGAAGCCAGCATGAGGAGGAAAACAGTCAGTAGTGGTCTGAAGGAAAAAAAAAACAAGATGAGAGAGAGAGAGAGAGAGAGAGAGAGAGAGAGAGAGAGAGAGAGAGAGAGAGAGAGAGAGAGAGAGAGAGAGAGAGAGAGAGAGAGAGAGAGAGAGAGAGAGAGAGAGAGAGAGAGAGAAAGTCACAGCCGCAGAAGGAAGAGCGACACGGCTGAGGCAAAAACAAGACACTGGAGAAGTTGAGAGAGAGAGAGAGAGAGAGAGAGAGAGAGAGAGAGAGAGAGAGAGAGAGAGAGAGAGAGAGAGAGAGAGAGAGAGAGAGAGGCGACAAGACCAAAGAGGAAAAAAACAAGGGGACATGAAATTATGAAAACAAAATGACAAAATATGATCAAGAAAAAGAAAAAGAAAGCGGGAGAAAAACACAAGACAACGAAAAACAAGAAAAAAAAGAGAAAGTAAGACAAAAACAGAGAAAAGAGAAAAATATAACAAGGCGAAGAAAGACGGTACAAAAAGTTAAAATGAAGGAGAAAATTGCCATGAATAATAAATAAGGATGGAAAGGAGAGAGAGAGAGAGAGAGAGAGAGAGAGAGAGAGAGAGAGAGAGAGAGAGAGAGAGAGAGAGAGAGAGAGAGAGAGAGAGAAAGAGAACGTAAAATTTGATGATGAAAATGAAGTGAGAAGATAAAACAAGGAGAAATATGTAAACAGGATGACGAAAATACAGGGCAATAAGCAAATAAGAAAAAAAAAAGAAAACGAGAATGAGCTTAGAGGAAAAGAAAATAAAAGAAAAAAACAAATGCACGAAAAAAAATGTGAATGAATGAATTAAATGAAAATGCAAAAAATAGCAATAAATAAACGAAAAAATAATAACACCAAACGAAATAAATAAAAACAAATGAAAACAAACAAATAAATATCAAATAAAACAAATTGAAAGAAAGAAAACAGTGATAAACTACATGAAAAAAAGTAAAGGAAAAAAGTAAGGTGAAGGAAAAGAAAACACGATTTTTTTTTACTAAACATCAAGAAAAATTAAAAAATAGAATAGAAACAAAGAAAAGGGAGATGAAGGGAACAAAGAAAACGAGGAAAAGAAAGAAAATGAAGTAAACAAAGAAAACGACGAAAGGAAATGAAGGAAACAAAGAAAACGAGGAAAAGTATTGAAGGAAAGAAACAAAAAATAGAGGAAGGGAGTCAGAAGAAGGAAAAATACACGAGCAAAGAGGAATACAGAAGGTCAGCGAGGTAAGAGGAGAGAAAGAAAGAAAGAGGAAAGGACAAACAGGACGAGAAAGGGAGGTTCAGTAGACACGCCCTCTCTCTCTCTCTCTCTCTCTCTCTCTCTCTCTCTCTCTCTCTCTCTCTCTCTCTCTCTCTCTCTCTCTCTCGCCTCACACACCACCAGCACCGCCACCATTTCTATGATAAACACACACACACACACACACACACACACACACACACACACACACACACACACACACACACACACACACACACACACACTACAGCAGATCCTTGATATTAATGGTTATAGTGTAGTGATCTTCCCTCCCACTTTCGTCCTCCCACCAGCCAGCCAGACACACACACACACACACACACACACACACACACACACACACACACACACTATAGTAATATTGGTGCTATGCCTGTGAATGGTGATGGTGGTTTGTGTGTGTGTGTGTGTGTGTGTGTGTGTGTGTGTGTGTGTGTGTGTGTGTGTGTGTGTGTGTGTGTGTGTGTTTGCATGATCCTACATACTACCTTCCTCTCAAGTTGCAGTGGTGAGATAGTAGAGGGCATATTATTCTCTCTCTCTCTCTCTCTCTCTCTCTCTCTCTCTCTCTCTCTCTCTCTCTCTCTCTCTCTCTCTCTCTCTCTCTCTCTCTCTCTCTCTCTCTCTCTCTCTCTCTCTCAATGTGTGTGTGTGTGTGTGTGTGTGTGTGTGTGAGAGAGAGAGAGAGAGAGAGAGAGAGAGAGAGAGAGAGAGAGTGTGTGTGCAAGCGGGTAAGGTACAAAACTAAACACTGATAACGTAAACAGTTAGAAATTCTCCCCATGAACACCACCACCTTCACCACCTTCACCACCACCACTACCACCACTTTCTACTGGTACGTAAAATCTCCCCAGTTCCCACAGCACCACAACCACCAACACTGCTCCACTCCACAGCCTCTCTCCTGCCCAATAATACTAAGAATACGATCAAGACTCGTACATGGAACAGATATGCGAGTAGAGAACACTGAAAAGGAAACGTATGAAATAAATTGAAGTGAACTGTGCTGGAATGAACTTAATTAACCCTTTGACTGCCCCTTGGTACATCTTGCCTTAATTACTAAATCACTCTAAGACATCTTTACTTGTTCTACAGCCACCTCCAATCTTTAAACTGGGAAGAAATTGCAAAATCTATTCTGTTTAACCCTTTACTTTCTTACAGATGTTTAGAGAGATTCCATGCATTATTTCTGGTGCTGCTGACTAATTTCGTATCGCAGTAAACTTAATTAATACAGGATACTGATTTACTGACTGACTAGGTGACTGGAGGTTGCTAGAAGAAAGAAATGATATAGATACTCTTAAGACAGATAGACAGATAAATAGATCGTTTATTGACCACGGTGTACAATACTGTCGATTATAATAAAGCAGAAAAGAGTAAAAAAAATATGCATACGACACTATACAATCAGACAGACAGACGGACAGATTGCAAAGAGGCCAAGGGATTAAGAGCAGGAGGTGGGCAAATAGGATGAGGTGGAGGCTTAGGGACTCCAACTTTGTTCCTCCCGAGGTTAAAAAGGGATTAAGTAAATAACATTAAATTGACCTCAAGAGGGATCATTATTATTAGTTCGAAAGAGGCTTGGATCTCTCTCTCTCTCTCTCTCTCTCTCTCTCTCTCTCTCTCTCTCTCTCTCTCTCTCTCTCTCTCTCTCTCTCATAACAAAGGCGCGCCTCCTGCATATCTAGAGTATCCAACCACACGCTAAGATCCTGAGAGAGAGAGAGAGAGAGAGAGAGAGAGAGAGAGAGAGAGAGAGAGAGAGAGAGAGAGAGAGCCAACAAAGGTACTGGAGAAAAGGAGTCACTCAACGCTCGTAAAATAAGATGATGCTACAGTATATGTATTCCTGCAGCGGATGGTTTTTGTTCAGAGTGTGCGTGGCTGAATTAAACCATTGGAGATACTGGCAAAATAAAGGAAGGAGCCACACATCGCACGGTAATCCAGTTGGCATTGTTCTCCCCTCATATTGTTGAGTCTTACAATTTGAACTCCTCTTATCTTTTTCCCACGTAAGATATATAAGCTAAAGGAGATACTGATGAAATTAAGCAAGTCGGCACCGTCCTTCCTTACGCTGTAGTTTTAGTATAGAGTTTAAAAGACAGAACTTATTTATTTTTTCTGCGTAATAGATATAAACTAGAGGAGATACTGGAAGGCGCAGCTTATCGGAAGGTACATAAGTTGGCACGGTCCTATTTTAAATTGTAGTGTTAGTATGGAGTCTGATAGGTTTAACCAGTCTTATTTTTCCATGTAAGATATATAAACCAATGGAAATACTAGTTAAATTAAGGAAGGAATCGTTCATTGCAAGGTAAATAAGTTTAGATTGTACTGTCCTCCCTTAAGTTGTACGTAGCGTTAGTAATGAGTCTGACAAATTTAACTACTAGTCTTATTTCTTTCCGCTTACAAAATATAAATTAATGGAGGTCCTGGTGATATTAAGGAAGGATTATTTCATCGCTGGGTAAATAAGCTAGTATTGTCCTCCCTTATTACAGTGTTGTTTATGTAGAGTTATGTTAAAGTTATAGGTTTTCCGCATAAAAGAACAAAAACAACAAAGGCGCTGTTGGAAAAAGGAATAAACAGATCAACAAAAATAAGTAAGCAAACATTTGTCTTCCTTTAAGCTGTAGTTTTAATGTAGCGGGGTTGACTCACTGAATTCTACTTGCTTTCCGGATAAGTATAAACTCTAACTCACTTGTAAAATTGTGGAATGCTTCAAGTGTTCAGTCAGATTTCTTTCCTCTCCCCTAGTAATGATTTTCTTTTTTTTTTTTTTACTTCAATGAAATGTAACATGGGAAGAATTTTATTATTCATGCACTTCAAAATTTACGTAACAGTACAACTCAATATCCTAACTATTAAAAGACGTGTACGTATTGTTGCCCAAATAAGCACGATCATAATCCTACAAAATATGTATGACAAACAAGCAGTATCTGGCAACTACCTCCCCGCCCATCACATCCCCAGCTCCTCGTCTTTACGTGGCTCCGAACACAAGACGCTGAATTTATCCATATATGCATCTCTACTGCAATTGTTGACATCATATTCTCCGGCCCTCCTGACATCACTTCTTCAGGCAACAGTTCACATCGTTCCCTTATGAAATGCATGAAAAATAAATCAAATAAAAAGATTCAGTCGCGATAAATTGCTTTGAACGCCACCGGTTCGAATCAAGAGAGACACTGGAGTGAGCATTTGGGTCGAGAGAGAGAGAGAGAGAGAGAGAGAGAGAGAGAGATTCACTGCTCGTTATCGTGTGCGTGCGAGGTGATTTAAATTGTCGGTCAGTCAGTCACGGCAGTCAGTCAGTCATTCAATGCAAACAGGCAGCAGTCAGTCAGTCAGTCAGGTGGTCAGTCAATGTCTGCCGTAAAATCCGTTTGTCTCCCTCTGTGTTATCTGTGTCCGTCTCTCTCTCTCTCTCTCTCTCTCTCTCTCTCTCTCTCTCTCTCTCTCTCTCTCTCTCTCTCTCTCTCTCTGATACTAAGTTCAATAGGAAAGCGACAAGAGGTTTTTGAGAGAGAGAGAGAGAGAGAGAGAGAGAGAGAGAGAGAGAGAGAGAGAGAGAGAGAGAGACCCTAGGGAGTGATAGTAAGAGGGAGCTATCAGTTACTCTCCCTGGGCCCTGATACTCTCTCTCCCTCGCTCTATCTTCCCTTATCTCGCCTGCTGGGAGAGGGAAGAAGGGAGGGAAATATTTATCATTAACATTAAAGAATTCTCTCTCTCTCTCTCTCTCTCTCTCTCTCTCTCTCTCTCTCTCTCTCTCTCTCTCTCTCTCTCTCTCTCTCTCTCGGCAAAAGAAGGCGTGGAAGATTATATCAAGACGCTCCTACGTTATCATCTACAGGACGGAAGTACAGGAAATATATACTTGGACTGTAGCACTTATAAACTCACTGCCACCCCCATAAGAGGAAGAAGAAGAAGAAAAAATAAAACGAAGAAAAATATGAAAAGAAAAAAAAACAAGAAAAGGCAGAAAACGAAAACACCTATGGACTGGTACATTCAATACAAGCACAATCCCTTCCCGTTACATCAGCGTCATTCTTAAACATACACAGGTACACGTACATAATGCCCGCGTTGCGCAGGATGCCATATACGGCAAATCACGGCATCTGAGGTGAGGCTACCACTCGACCCTCCACGCTAAGTATATTATTATTAACCACAGTAAAGACCAAACAGCGCCACCAGTTTTCTATATTACATCACTACTACACCTGTCCTCTCCGGCTTCCATATTTGCAAATAAATCGTAAAGTTGCAACAAAAATAACTCTTCCCTTCTCCTCCATTCTATCTCAAGGGACAGCATTCTCAAACATTTATTTCAAACTCACATCTCGAGTATCTACAACAAATCTAGTCCACCTTATTTAGGGTTTTCAATGAATTTTTACGATTCTAGCAATAGTTTAACAGAGTATGCATAATTAATAGGAAAAACACTCATGACAACCTGGTTAATCATCCCTGTAGCCTTGGAAAATATGAAAGGACAAAATGTTTCAAAATACAGACGCACAACACCCATGGGAAAGCGGCTAACCAACCCTGAGGCGTTCAAAAATATGAGAGAACGAAGCATTTCAAAATACAGACCCAAAACAATCATGAGAACGCGACTAACCAACCCTCTGGCTTTTAAAAATATGAAAGAACAAAACGATTCAAAATACAAACAAAAAACACCTATGAGAACCCACTTAACCATCCCTGTGGCTTTTAAAAACAAGAAACAACGAAGCATCTCAAAGTAAAAGCCCAGACTAAGGTCCCTACAATATAAGAAAAGGTAAGAGAGACAGGAGATCTTGCTTAGTCTCAGTGCAGGGAACCTAATACACATGAAAGCTGCCTTGTGTACATCAACTGATCTTTTGCAGTTTTCCTTATTTTCTTACTTCCCTGTGTTCTTAAGAGGAGATCCCAAGTCCCCTCCCCACGTCTCTCTTGGTCCCCTTTTATGAACACGCAGGGAATACAGTGGCAGTATTCTTCCAGCCCCGCCGCGGATTGTGCAGCCGCGTCCTGTTCCCCTCGCCCTTGGGACAAGTCGCCCCTACAAAATTAGTACATTCAGCTAAGTGGCCGCTTCTCTAACTAATAAACCCTTGAGTATCATTATAATTAGCGCACACTGATAGGATGGATGGTTGGTTGGCAGGTAGGTAGATAGATGTATGAGTATAAATGGAAAAAGAAAAAAAAAAGGAAAAATAAGGGAAAAGAAAGGAAGGAAATGAAAAAGGAAGGAAGGGACGAAAGAATGAAGGGAAAAGTAGATAAAGTAGATAGATAGAATAGATTAATCGGTTGATAAATAAATATACACATATGCAGTTGGAAAGGTTTAATAATAACCACAACAAAGCACAATTTTTTAAAAAGCAACACTGCCTTCCTGTCCAACCTAATTCATAATCACAACACATACTCACAACTTATGAAAGAAAAGAAAAATCAAACATACCAGTGACAAATGTGGCAAAACAAAATACCTTGAAAAAAACAGAACCACACACACCCTCACCACCACTACCACCATCACCACTACTACTTTGTTCCTGTCCGCTCCACTCCCCACTCCCGCCACGCCACTCCACCACAACCAGAAGCGTTATTAGTGTGACGCGTGCAGCCTTCACATGATTCTACTTCTTGCTCGCATTACGCTGAATTACACCTCAATCTTGGCGTTCACGGATGGCTCGCAATAATGGGTGTACTCTACCACGCAAGACATCCATTTAGCGCACAACAATACGTGAATGAGACGAGTAAAGTTCTTGTTTACGGATGCAGAATAAGAAAACTATTATGTAAACGTACTGCGGTATGCATTTTATTCTTGCTTTTTATATATTTTTTTTAACTGAGAGAGAGAGAGAGAGAGAGAGAGAAGCCACAGACACACACACATCCCACTGCTGCCACCATTTATGTTAGCAGACGGAAACACACAGATAGAAGCCAGGAACAGACGGAGAAAGAGACAAACAGACAAACATACCCAGAAATAAACCCACCTCAAATTAAAAACCCACCAGAAAGCAGCGCCGTTAAAAAGAAAGTAATCCTTCTCAGGCCGCGGCTCAAAAACGCTTGGCATCCCACAGGACCTCGCGGGAGTGGGATCGAAACCCACTAGAAAGGATCCAGGTAGCGAGCTCGGAGACAAAGGGTATTGGGGGGCGCCGCGCCAGGAGGCTCCAGTCATTTCCTTATGAGTGCGTGGTGCCGAGGGAGGGGGATGCATGGGGGTGGAAGAGGAGGAGGGAGTGAGGGGTGATGGTGAGAGGGGATGATGGGGAGGGGTTTGGGAAGAGTAAGTGGGGGGGTTGGCTGCCACAGTTGGATGGAAGAGAGAGAGAGAGAGAGAGAGAGAGAGAGAGAGAGAGAGAGAGAGAGAGAGAGAGAGAGAGAGAGAGAGTTTTGGGTCTGAAAATACTGATGGAAAATTACTTTTGTCATTATTATCATTACTGTTATTATTATTATCATTATTACTGTTCTTATCGTTGTTGTTATCATCATATCTGTTACTGTTGCTGTTGTTGTTGTTGTTATTGTTATTATCATCAGTATTCTAGTAGTAGTAGTAGTAGTAGTAGTAGTAGTAGTAGTAGTAGTAGCAGTAACAGCAGCAGCAGCAGGATCAATATAATTTTCATGAGAGAGAGAGAGAGAGAGAGAGAGAGAGAGAGAGAGAGAGAGACAGAGAGAGAGAGAGAGAGAGCCATCTTCCTCTCCCCTGGTTATTGATGCTGTAATTACCGTAGTCTTGTCTGGTGCTCCTCCTAACAATCAAATTACTCTCTTACAACACATGTGCTCTCTCTCTCTCTCTCTCTCTCTCTCTCTCTCTCTCTCTCTCTCTCTCTCTCTCTCTCTCTCTCTCTCTCTCTCTCTCATAAGAAGCATAATGGTTACTGATTACTACTACTGCTAATAGTACTACTCTCTCTCTCTCTCTCTCTCTCTCTCTCTCTCTCTCTCTCTCTCTCTCTCTCTCTCTCTCTCTCTCTCTCTCTCTCTCTCTCTCTCTCTCTCTCTCTCTCTCTGAAAACCACAATGAGATATGAGGTATGTGTACCAAAAAGAGAGAGAGAGAGAGAGAGAGAGAGAGAGAGAGAGAGAGAGAGAGAGAGAGAGAGAGAGAGAGAGAGAGAGAGAGAGCATGAAGTGTTGCCAGAATGATGGGAAAGACAAAGGCAGAAGGTGTGAGAATGGGAGAGAGAGAGAGAGAGTGGGAGAGGAAGATGGAGAGGGAGAGGGAGAGGGAGAGGAAGAGGGAAAGGAGAGAGGGAGAGGAGGGAGAGAGGGAGAGGCGTGAGACGACTATGGCTTGATAAAATACGAACATCAAGACGGCCATTCAATCTCCATACCTCTCTCTCTCTCTCTCTCTCTCTCTCTCTCTCTCTCTCTCTCTCTCTCTCTCTCTCTCTCTCTCTAAAATTTATTAAGGGACACACAGCTTGAAGAGAAAGATTTGTGTCCTGTTTTCCTATGTAATTCTCTCTCTCTCTCTCTCTCTCTCTCTCTCTCTCTCTCTCTCTCTCTCTCTCTCTCTCTCTCTCTCTCTCTCTCTCTCTCTCTCTCTCTCTCTCTCTCAAAGATTAGAGGAATAAATCTCTCCAGTGTCAACCTCCCTTCGTAGAGACAATTACTATTTAGCATTCTCTCTCTCTCTCTCTCTCTCTCTCTCTCTCTCTCTCTCTCTCTCTCTCTCTCTCTCTCTCTAACATTATACACCAAAATGCTAAATATATGACAGAAAAGAAGAAATAAATTATAAAACACAAAAACAATAATAAACACATGAAAATAACTTTCTTGGAATAAAAAAAAAAATATATATATATATATATATATATATATATATATATATATATATATATATATATATATATATATATATATATATATATATATATAAATAAAAGAAAAATAAATAAATGAATTCCCTTAAAAGAACAACACAAATGCAAAAAAGAATCCTAATTTAAAAAACCTCTCACGATCTACTCCCCTTTTTCTCTTCTCCCTCTTTCCTCTCCCTCCATCATTCCTCCATTCCCCCTCTCCCTCTCTCTCGATTTCTCCCCTCCCTCCCTCATCATCCTTAAATAAAATGTCTCTAAAACGCTTTCATTTATTCTCACTTTTTTTTACATCTTCTCCCTTTCCTTTCTCTTCTCTCGTATCTCCTCTTCATCCTCTTCCTTCTCTCTGTATATATTCATTTATCCATCTATATTGTAATCTTGATATTCTGCCACTGCCTACCGTTTCCTCCTCTTCATTCCTTTTCCTTCTTCCTCTTCCTTACCTATCCATCCATCCATTCATTCATTCTCTTATATTCTTAAACCTTGTGCTTTCCTTTCCTTCCTTCCTTTCTCTTCCTTCTGTTCTCTACCTCTCCTTTTTCCTTACTTCTGTTCTTTTCTTTTCATATTTCCTTCCTTCCTTTCTTCCTTTCTTTTTTTCTCTCTTCATCCTTTCCTTTCCTTATTTTCACTCTCCCTACATCCATCTACTGCTTAATTATTTTTTTCTGTTTTCTATCCTGCCTTTTCTCTTTCTTCCCTCTCTTTTCTCCAACCTTTCCCTCTTCCCTCTACTTTCCCTCTCGTTCTCCTCTCCTTAGATCGCTTCATCCTCCATTTCTTTTCTACTTTCTTCATCCCTTTCCCGCTCATTCCTTCCATTTTTCCCTCTCCTTTTCTTCTCATTTCCATCACTCAGAACACTCTTTCTTATATCCTACAGCTCCTCTCTATATTAGTTACCCCTTAAGAGAGAAAGCGAGCGAGAGGAGAGAGAGAGAGAGGGCGAGCGAGCGGGAGCATCATCTTGAGGGGATGAAAAGAAAACGGGAGGGACGGATGCAAATGTCCTCAATGCCCATCAGAGGCAGCGAGGACAAGGAATGCCAAGGATTTCATTTGAAGGAGGCGGGGGTCCTTCACTCACAACCCCGTAGATAAGAGACAGATTGAAATGACTCTCTCTCTCTCTCTCTCTCTCTCTCTCTCTCTCTCTCTCTCTCTCTCTCTCTCTCTCTGCTATGAATGCTAATCTTTATCTATGGAAATCCACCCGACAAGTTGATGTATGAATGTCATTTTGTATGTGTGCCTCTATGCGTGGCTTTATCTATCTGCCGCCCATACGTCACAGAGAGAGAGAGAGAGAGAGAGAGAGAGAGAGAGAGAGAGAGAGAGAGAGAGAGAGAGAGAGAGAGAGAGAGAGAGGTGGGGGAAAAAAATGGAAGAAGAGAAAAGGGAGGGAAACCAGCACCGGAAAATCAGGTGTCAGGACGACCTCGTGAATACTAAGCTGGATACTCCTCCTCCTCCTCCTCCTCCATTCTCTCCTCCTCCTCCTCCTCCTCCTCCATTCTCTCCTCCTGTCTCCCTCCTCATTCGCCTCCTCCTTCCAGTTTCGTCCCGTCGTGCTTATATACCAACTGTCTCCTTTCCCAGAGAGAGAGAGAGAGAGAGAGAGAGAGAGAGAGAGAGAGAGAGTTTGCTTTTCCATTCCTGGCACCCTCCCTCACACGTGTCAACCTCCCTCACTCCAACACACAGACACACGCAATGTCAAGAGCTGACCTGACACTCAAAACTGTGCTCAGGTCTCCCTTGCCCTTCTGTCCCCCTCCGTCAGCCTCCCTCGCCGTCCGCTTATCCGCTACCTGCCTGCCTTTCCAACATTCCCAGACATTCATGGCATAGATATTTGTTCCGTTGAGCCCCCCTTACTTTCAGTCCCTCTTCTGATGACCCATTCCAGTGCTTTAGTGATGGTGTTAGTGATGGTTTTGTTTCGGTAGCTGATTGGTGATTGGTGACGTAAGACTTCAAGACTCCAACAAATGGCTAGGGGTCGTTCGGTGGTTGTGTGACTGGTAGTTAGGTGGAGAAGGGTGTGTCTGTGCAAGGAAAATACGGTGTTATGTGCTTCTGTTGTTGAGGCGCTTTTGTAATCAGTCAATTAGTCAGCCAACCAATTAATTAACCAATCAACCAAACAGTCAGTCAGTGAGTAAGTCAAAATCCCACACCAGGATACCAAATATATTTAAGAATTATGAATACGGATAACAGATGTGAGATAGAAGTGGAATAAAAATGAAGGATAAGGTATATTTTGTAAGAATTAGGGGCGTGGATAATGAAGATAAAAGTCAGAAAGAAAGCGTAGGATAAAATCAGAAATAAAGCAAAGTGGGTATAGAAATTATATACAAGTTATTTTGATATAAGAACTAATGATATAAAATACGGAGAGAGGGGATTAACTGAGAAAAACGGGATAAAAATCAACAGAAACTGGTTATCTAATTTGCTAACAAAGTGTATCCTCAAAAACCAGTAACGCATTCATCCCGCTGCAGCACCTATGCTCCGACACGCCCATTCCCACGGCCGCACACACGTCAGGGAATCAAGATAACCCGCGGTCTCGGCTCAATTTAAGTTCAAGCTCTTTGGCATTTTAATTGTGCGGCATAACTTTCTTTAATGAGGTGTATTTTGTTCCTCGTCTATCAAGGTGGTGATTGCTTCTTGTAATCTTGGTACCTACTTTCGTGTTTATCATCATCTCTCATTTATTCTTTCTGCTTTTTTACTTCCTTTTTAATTTCACTTTTTTTTTTTCATTCATGTCTCATATTCTTCCTTCTTACACGTTTCATTTCTTCTTTGTGATTCTTGGGTTACAACATATACTTTAGTCTCATGAGTAGTTCTGTAGCTAAGAAATGACAAATATTTTTTTTTTATTCTATGTCGAAGCAAACCCTTTTTCATAGTGGTCTTTATGCCAGCACAAGACAACCACGGCATAAAAACGGCTACTCATCAGGCACGTCAGTCCACAAGGATATCTCACGCACGTCGCCAGTCCACCATTTCCTCGCACTTCCCTTCCAAAAAATCCAAGTCTTCGCGGCCCAGAAGTCTCGGCGCATCATGGTAATCTGATTCCCAGGAAGGTCATCTGCATTTTCTAATAAAGCAAAAAAAGTTTGGAGTGGCGTCGCGGGAGGAGCCTGACACGTGACGCCTGGCGCAGCCCGGCACTCTGCAGGTGAGGAATGACGCGCAAGTTGAGAGTGGTTGTCTCCCTCCCCAAAGTCAGAAGAACAACTGTTATTTCCTCGCCGCTTCCGAGAATTGTATGTTCCCGGCAGGATGAGGCTGAGCGTGAGCTGGGGAGGAAGGGGCTGGGCGAGGCGGGTGTGTGTGGGCGAGACATGGGCGGGGAGAGGAGGGAAGGTAATGGGAGGAGAGAGAGAGAGAGAGAGAGAGAGAGAGAGAGAGAGAGAGAGAGAGAGAGAGAGAGAGAGAGAGAGAGAGAGAGAGAGAGAGAGAGAGAGAGAAAGGGAAAGCGAGGCGAGGTTCAGTCTAACGAGTTCCCTTTCCATCCAACCTTCACGCCACGCTGGCCGCTTCCCTGAAATAATAGTAATTGGAAACTGCCTGCATTAATTTTATTATATTACAAGTGTTACTGAATAAAATGGCAGTATTATGTGCTTTGAGTTCCGAAAAATAATGTTAATTAATTTCCGTAATACATTTTTGAAGGTTTCCTCTTTGGCTTCAGTGAACGGCGTCCACTCATGTTCGGCGCCCACCCAACCCGAAAAAAAAATTGTGCAAATGTACGAAAATGGTTTCGTTTACGTGATATTCAATTTTTCAATATGCGAGGCGGCCCAACAAACGGCTGGCTGGGCCACCCTGAGCGACGCGGGGAGGCTGCACGGGCGGCGCAGCCCAGACGAGACGAGGTGAGGCGGGGTAGGGGTGACAGGAGCCAGGGAAGGGGACATGGCTGGAAGGGGAAGGGAATGGGCGGAAACGACAGCGAGGTGTGTTGGGGACCAAGGGAAGGAAGGGGGAGTAGGGTCGGGATGCAAGGACAAGTGACAAGGTCAGAGGTAAGGTCAGGAGGGGAAAGCCGTGTAACATAGAGAGCGGGAGGCAAATCTGGCTGAGTGGGATGTAGGGGAGGAACCGCGAGGGCGAGAGAGGCGAGGCAGGTGTTGCGTCAGAACTTACCTGTTACTGTGACGGCCGCCGATGAGGGATGCACCTCATCCCCCGCTGTACCCGGCTGTCATGTTCTGCAAGACTAACACAGCTTGTCCGGCAATTCCTCCACGGCCTGGCTAGCGAGAAGAGCCGAGGGGCCAAGGGAGGCCAACCGGGTACCTCCTCACGCGTGACACTCCATGCAGCAGTATACTGGACATTCACTCACTGATTTTGCTCCACACTGCTAAGTAACGCCAGGCCCTGCGAGGCTAAGGAGGCCACTCTTCCATCAGGGAGCTGCACAGCGGCCTCACAAAGGATCACGGTGCGCCAGGTGACACAGCACAGCCTCGCCCCTTAACTCTGTGGCCGCCACATCAACTGAAAACGAATGGCTACACTTGCCATGTGTTATAATGGTTGCCTCACCTGCAAGATGGCGCCACTGTAGTGTGGTTCACCAATGCTCGAACTTGAGTGAGTCGACTCGACACCGCGAATCGAATCGTAATTATGCATGAATCTTTTAAGGGAAATCTGAACAAACCGATGGATGTTAAAATTAAATAAATCAGAGCATTAAAAGTACACTCATTAGCGCACATTTTAAGATAACTAAAAAATTAATATGCAATTACATAAGGATTGCTCAGTTGACTCGGGGTTGATAACAGCATGCACATCACAACGAATCCCTCCTGATGACAGTGACCAGCGGGTGTGTCCTGGACGCAGGGTCGTCCGTCACGGCGCTGCTTTCTACTGCAAAGTCAACCTAGCCACAGCGATCGCTGTGACCCAAGTAGAGTCTGGTCGATCTGGGCTGTCCGGTCATCACACCTGCATCCCAGAGTGCTTCAAAACAACTACCGGCGTGTCACCAAGGAAGGGAAGCTTAGTGAGGAGGCGACTCGAGAGTCAGCACGAGGCTCACCAAGCGTGTTAATGTAAAAGCAACACCTGTTCTATGTTAAGAGAGTACGTGTTGATATTAAGAGTGTTCACGTGTAAGAAACTTTATTGTTCTTTCATCAGCAAACGAAACGACGTGAAGCAGGAAGACAAACTATGCCTCGCCCCCACCAGACCTTCTCTCGCCTCAGACTGAAGCAAGGAAGATAGTTTCACTATTCCTTGTCACACAGTCAGTGGGCAAGTGCAGCGATTCAGTGTGAGTGGAGGGTGCGGTGGAACTGATCATGCAAACGTGCGGAACTGAAGGACCATCCTTGCTTGAGTAGGTTCGTCAACGATACAAAACTCCAGCTGACCACGCTCGTCAGGGAAACTGTTACGAAGCGTTATGGCTTAGTGTATGGTCACCTCACTCGCTCACTGATCGTGTGACAAGGCTTTTACTGATTGTTCGAATGTTCCAACACTTTATTCTCTCATTACGGCAATTTTCAAATCCACAGGTGAGTAGTCGGGTTTTCAGTATTTTTCTAACTTAACTATAGGCAATTATATAATTATAGAAAGAAAGACCATGAAAAAGAACCGTAAACTTCGAAAACAAAGACACAAACTTAAAAAAAAAAACAAGACACAGAAGCGCTCGAAAAAAAAAAAAAGCACCTGTACCCTGCACCACTACACACCTCTCTTAACTCGTCCACACGTGTCCCCACCTCTAGGACACACGCACCTGTCCCCCAAAACACTGGTCGTAGATGCATGAGTTGTTGGGGCGGAAAAAAATCGAACAGTCAATCAGTCAATCAATCAACCATTCCATGTACTCCCTTTAGCCTTGTGTTGCTCCCTCCTCTTACCCTCCCTACCTATATATACTACAAAACCCCCATCTCACCCTCACCTCTCCTTCTCTTTCTCTCACACCATCACCCGGCAAACATCACAGTCCTTCCACCCCTCCACAGTTTTTCTCCCACTGTAACAGTACACAGCCCCGCCTCTCCACCGCAGTGCCTCACCACCACCACCACCACATATGATTCGCTCTTTTACACACACACACACACACAAACACACGCAGCTCTTTCCCATCCCGTCAGCATTCCCAGACGCACACGCCCCGCCGCCACTCCTTCTCCTCCTCTTCCTCTTCCTCGGCACTATGACGGAGTGGAATGCAGTGTTTTTCTTCTCTCGTTGGGTAATTTGCGGGGAAGTTAGAAAAAGAGGAAAGCGTTGTCGCTGAAAAATTTTCCCTTCTGAGTAGCGCGTAAAAAAAAATGCCTAAAAATGAGTAAAAAAATGTGGATACTTTTCTTAAGATGTTATTTTTTCTTCTCTTTCTCTTTTTCTCTCGTCCTCATATCTCTTCTTTTTCTCCTTACTTCTCTTCCTTCTTTTCTTCCATCCTTTTCCCAACTGATCGTTATTACTTCCCATTCTACATCTTTTACTTCCTCTCCTTCACCTCTGTTCCATTTCCTCTTCCTTAACCTCACTTGTATAACATCTTATTTTCTTTTCATTTTCTTTTCCATATTCCCTTTCTCCTTGACCTTCCTTTTATTCTGTTTTCTATATATACATTCTTTTTTTTGTTTTGTTTTCTCTGCTCCTTTTTTCTCTACATACTTCATCTTTTGTCTTTTTTTCCTCACTTCTTTCCTTCAATACATTCCTATTATTACCAAATATTTTCCCTCCATTACCTTGTATTTCTCTTCGGTTTTCTTTCTCTTTCTTTCTTCCTCCCTCACCTCATCCTTTCTTCCTTATCCTCTAACTTCCTATCTTTCTCCTCCTCCTTTCATCCCATGCATTTTATTTACTTTTTTATCATTCTTTTCATCCACCATTCTCTCTCTCTCTCTCTCTCTCTCTCTCTCTCTCTCTCTCTCTCTCTCTCTCTCTCTCTCTCTCTCTCTCACCACCACTACCATCGGCTGCCTGAAGTTGCAAATTTGATGAGTTCGTGTTTACCCAGCATTAATTATTGACACGCGCTCCGCTTAGTCTCGCCAAGTTTTCTCCCTTCACTATCAACTGCATGAACACCTCGCTAAAATGTTTAAAATTCAGGACAAGTTATGCGCATCTGCCACTGGAAATATTCTACACACACACACACACACGTTTTACTTTCCTTTGTTTCTCTTTTCCTTCACGATCTTTAATTATTTTCACTGTTCCACCTTTCCCACTTATAACTCCCATTAACTATTCTCCCTTTCCATTCTCAATTCGTCTTTGGCTCTCCCCCATTCCCATCCCTTTACTTCTTTCACTCCATTCCCATTATTAGTTCCCCTTCAGTCTTCCCTTTATAATTTTTAATTCCTCTTTACTTTTTCCCTTTACCATTTTCAATTCCCTTTAACTCTTCTCGCTTCCCATCCTTAGCTATCCATCCATCTCTTCTGTTTTCCCTTCGTTAACATCTATTTCTCTCTCTTGTTTTTTCTTTTTTTTCATATATTCTTGCCACCCTCCATCTTCATAAAGTTATCTCTCGTTTTTTTTTTCTTTCCATTTATCCATTGTACAAACCTTAGTTAAAAAAAAAAAGTTAAAAAAATCTCAATTCAAAAATTTCATCTAATAATTGGGATATGTTTCTTACTTAAAGAAGAACCACTGTACATATGTTAAATATTCTTTGAAGTTGTTAGGAGTCGTGCATAGATAATAACCATATTTTGCTTCTTTTTTTTTTTGACAAAAAAAAAAAAAAACACTTTTCGATTGATATATACTTTTTACATTAATATTCTTCTACTTTTTATGATTTAATCATCTGTAATCTTCGAGTAAAATTTTTAATTGCATTTCTTTTCCAATTTTTGTAAAAAAAATTTCATTAAAAAGTTCCATCTGATAACTGGGATATGTTTCATACTTAGCTCAGCCTTTCTTTTTCGTTCGTCATTAACCAATATATACCTTTTAGTTTCATTCTTTCCACCCCTCGTACCATGCTCCTCGCCCTCACAGCCTGCAGCTGAGGGGCTGACAACGCTGTGCAAGGCGCCACGACCATCATACCTCCATTCCCCGCCACTTCAAGAGCGTCTGCGAGAGAAACTTTGGAAATTGCTTGAGTTACGAGTGTGGCGCCGCGACAACGGGGTCATGTGGCAAATGAATGGAAGGAAATTCTGCTGCTTAAATATTTTTACTGTTTTATCTATTTATATTTGTTTCTGGTGTGTGTGAGAGAGAGAGAGAGAGAGAGAGAGAGAGAGAGAGAGAGAGAGAGAGAGAGAGAGAGAGAGAGAGAGAGAGAGAGAAAGAGAGAGGAAAGCAACACGCCTGATAACTTTCAAGTTACGCAAAATCTTCGAAATTATATACGTTAAAGAATTCGCTTACTTCCTTTTGCATTTAATTACGTAAGCAAAAATAAATTAAATAAATAAGATTTAAAAAGTACTGGACCTAATCTTATACAGTACTGTTATTTCAAACCAAAGCAGCAAACGAGCCACACTCTGCCGAAGTGGTGGTGGGCAGGTCAAGCCACCGCCAACCTGTACACGAGCCGCTAACAGCAAATGAATGACTTGAGAATTAAATAGTGAATACTTGCTGTGTACTAATTAAAATAAAAAATCAAGTCTTTATTAATACCTATTCTCGCCGTACCAACAAGCGATATATATTTTTAGTTCGCTTTTATCTTAAGTGACTAACCTAACCTCTAACAGTGCCTCTCATCGCGTTGTGAATGCCGGGAGCGCAGCAGGTGGCGTGCTGTCTTGCTGGTAGGCAGGAGCAGAGATGAGAGGAGTTGCCGTGCCTGAGGGCGAAGCATTAAGAGCAGAGCGCCCCTCGCTCTGCCGCGGTCGCCTTGTGCCGGGAGGATCGCAAGGAAAAGCGGTCTGGAGGACTCACCGCATGGCTAAAGAGGCGCCGCTGGCTAAAGGTCGTCTCGTATTCCATGCCGCAGGGGGAGACTTTTTTTTCCGTTTGTTTAGTGACGGGGAGACATGCCCCGCCCCGCCCCGCCCCCTCGCCTGTAATGGGGAGTAATGCTGCCGTGGGTGTGGGAGAGCGAGGCTAAAAACGCCATCCTCCTTCCACTCTTAAAAATATACTTTCGCGTATCAGCGTGATTCCCAAGCAAATGTGTGTATCCAGCGTGTGAACGCCAGCGGAGCGCCGACTGACGCGCACGCACTGCCGCCATCGCACAGAAACGAGCAGACTAAACTCGATTACACGGCGAAAACTAATAGCGTGCCTCGGCAGTGCTCGACTAACACGGAAAAATATGACTGCAGGAAGGTAAAGAGCAGCGCTACCGTGGTGCTCTGCTGGCTGCTCCTCACACACACACACACACACACAGGCTAGGTATTCATCAGCCAAGGAAATACGAATCCTTGTACTCAATAGTAATTACCCTTCCGCCTCCTCCATTTCCCTCTCCCGCCTTTACTTCTGACTGGTGGAGACGTTGGCCAGATCTGAGGAATGTTTTGGCTGCCTTAAGTATCATACTGGGCAATACGGTGCTAGGCCACGAATGAAGATGTCATTAAGACTTGGGCTGTGGGCATTATATGCTTGAAATAAATTTTCTTGGCTTTAAATAGAGTACAATCTTCACAGCAAGGTGACTGACAAGTATTCGATGCTTCATGAAACTTGTTGCTCAGGCTCAAAAAACTAATAGACAAATTTACAACTAATTGTCTCCGAAAAATGCTTTGGAATTTTAATTCCTTAAAAATAAATGTGGTCGTCTCATCACTGTGCTAATAGTCAAACCTGAAGACAACCCATCCTGTGGAATGAGTCTTGAACTGAGTATTTGTCATGTCTATGTAAACAAAGCAGTGACAAATAACGCAATTTAAAACTTTGTTCAGGTGCTTTTAAAGAGACATGATAAGAGGAACATATGAAAAGGGAACCAATATCCTGGATTGGCCGTGCCTCGGTTAACACGATGCACGGAACCAATCTGCAGCCATTCCTTACATGTGAGCACAAAAGCTCGGCATCCCGATGCTCATTACTGATATTTCTGCCGACCAATCAATTAGAGAAATCGGCTCACCTCTGTGGCTGGGACATCAAAGGTCCGGGGAGGCGGTCACCAAGGGTTCAAAGCCAAACGCTTTCCTTTCTCCGGCCCCGCCGCTGCCTCGCCGCTGCCCTGCTGTCAAGCTTGCAGCCATTTGGTACCCCACCAGCCAGCTGGTTCACGCCTGCGCAGTACACCGATGAATCAGTACACCTTGCCAGCATCTCCACACTTTATTTTCAGGTCTATGACAAAAATGTATTATTGCAATAGTGGTGGCCAGCAGTCATCAGCACCTTCAAGCCCACCTCTATCAACCGGGGAGTGGATGAATTCTGAAAAATAATGATGAAAGACTAATGCAGTCATTTGAACAATATGGCTATGAAGCTTCAAATCTTCAAGAGTAATCAGTTCATATTTTACTTTTTACCGTTTTTTCTGTCTACTTTCCCTTACTACAGACACCCACTTACCCACGTCAACCAATCAATGAAATGACTGGCTATTGTAGGGCACAGTGACAAGATGAAGTTTTTGGTCCTGAAGAGAATGAGTAAAGTGAGATGACAGAATGGCTCCACAGGAGAGAGAGAGAGAGAGAGAGAGAGAGAGTCCTTACACAGCAACAAATATGCCGGTGATGTAATTGTAACATCCATAAACAACAATATAACAAAATATCTTAAATCCGTAGGATAAAATCCCTTTAAAAATGTTACCGAGCATAGCTACATAACATCAGCTTCATGACTCGCTGGTGTAAGTCATGGCTGTGGATGTTGCCATAAGGGTGAGCTTACGTACAGAAAGGCCAGCACTCGCACCTTCAATTTGGTATTTTGGTGGCACAGAAACTTCAGGTTCGCATTCTGAAACATTTGGAGTCTGATTGTCGCTCTTTTAACTTTTAATTCCTTATGTGATGTTACTTTCTTCTGTTCTTATGATTAAACAAATTTGTGGATGGGGATGATAGATAGATGTAGGCTGACAAGTTTTATACAGGGACTGTCACGTGTAAGCTGGACGGCTTCCTGCAACTTCCCATATTTTCATTTATTCTTATATCTTAACATACTTTGATGGAGTTTACTAGGAATTCCAGTGGCGCTTTTATAAATCTAGTCATAGTTTTAACAAGAATCCTGCCTAATCAGTAGGCAAGAATAACGACGAGAACCCAAGTCATCATTTGTGTGGCAGTCCTTATGAATGCGCAGATTTTTGAAGTACTAGCGATGGTTTGTATACCAGAAGCTTTGATATCCACATGAGTATGCGACACACACATTACTTGCAGGCGCGGTATCATAGTGTATCAGTGCTATGGTGCATGCAGTCATTACCATCTGTCAAGAAACGTACCACACTCATTTCCACCGTGTTTGCTGTTTTCTTCAGTCTAAATCCTCCAGTGATGAAGAATATATCAACTGTCAGCTTGTTACTAGAGGAGAGTTAGCAGATCAGAGGACTTAAAATTGACAGAAAAAGATAAATAAAAATGCAAGTGGGTATATAAGATTACTCGCCGTCTGACCATGACTAATATATCCAGGCTTTGGAGGCATGGAATACACGAGCAGCTGACAGAGAGGATTAAAGTTTTTTTTTTCCTACAGTAGAATCATAGAGGCTGATGCCCATGATAATTAAGCGCTGTGCAGTTAAAGATATGGCTGAGGTTTAGGAGTATGACTGCAGGTACAGAAGTGTGGTAATATATAGACTGGAGTAAAAAAAAATAGTAATAGTGATATCTAAGGTGGAGGTAAATTAGTGTGCTGAAGTCCAGGGTGGAGGTAAAGGAGTGTGGTGTTGTGTTCAGATCAGAGGTAAAGAAATGTAATAATATCCAGGTTGGTGAAAAGAATGAATAGCACTCAGGACAGTGTATATGTTCAGGGTGGAGGTAAGTAGTAATGTTCATGGTGGAGGTAAAATTTCAAGGCTGTATGTAAAAAGTGTATTAACATTAAAAAATAGAAGCTTCATGCATGATCTTTACTTTTTATCTACTGACATCATATCAGCACAACTTCTGGTGCTGAGGGTTGTCTATCCTGGCTCACATTTCTGTTTGAGCACCTGTGTGAGGGAATGAGAGGAGGCAAGTAAGGACACACCAGGTACTCATGTCAACGTTTATTCCACATGAACAGACAAAGTGACGGAGTGTTGGAGATATACTAAAAGGAGACAGATTGACAGATGGGCAGATAGATGGAGAAGGAAAGATGAAAGGTGACAAAAGATAGCTACCAAATTGGGTTTTTCCCATTGATAAATGTCAACCAATCTATTCAGTGACTTGACCCATGGGCCACACCAGGTCAGGTCGCTGCTTCCCCCCCTTTCCTCCTCCTCCCAGCATGATGTCACTCACAACATTCAAACAAACAAACACTCAATGACCAGTTGGTTCAAATCTTAACACCTACACTTACAAGTCTTGTGGGTCATACTGTTACACAATTGGTAATTTTGTTCACCTCACATGCTGAAAACAGTCCCTCAAAACTGATTAATGTTTTAGAAGTGTTAGAACACCATCACAACCTGTCACACCTAATGGTTTGGCCCTCACCTCAGCATCATTCCTCCTACTTCAACAAACAGAAGCAGCAGTGCTCTCACCATGCAGATGAGAGGCAACACACAGCTGCCTCCTCAACACCTGAGCATGAACTCCTCCTGCTACTTCTATGCACCACCAAACAGCACAGCATGCTCCCAGCACATCATTATATATAGCAAGTCTTCAAGCGGCCCCACCCACGTCCGGCCCAGAAGCCAAGAAAAATCCCTAATGCCACCCTTTTATTGTTTCTTTTTAAGCAGTTTGGTGAGGTTTTTGTTCAGGGCCATGTGAATGGAATAACAAGGAAGAAGGCTGGGGCTCTAGCATGAAAAATGGAGAGAGATGCATTTACGAGGATGGAGTTTGAGGATGAAGAGAGAAACTAGGAGGCAAAGAGGAATGAGAGGTGAAACTTTGTATAGTGGAAAAGAGGGTATTTACTGCTTTCTTGAGCCACAAATGTCTGCTGGATTTTTTAAGAGAGAGAGAGAGAGAGAGAGAGAGAGAGAGAGAGAGAGAGAGAGAGAGAGAGAGAGAGAGAGAGAGAGAGAGAGAGAGAGAGAGAGAGAGAGAGAGAGAGAGAGAGAGAGAGAGAGAGAGAGAGAGAGAGAGAGAGAGAGAGAGAGAGAGAGAGAGAGAGAGAAATTTTTCTTAAATGAATGTACTCTTTTTTTTACTCACAAGATAATGCTTAAAATGATCTTCATTACGCTGTTAAGTAGTTCATCGTTAACACTACTGGTGGGAGGGAGGGAGGAGGAAGTGAAGGGGAAGGGGATGGAAGAGGGCAGGAGTTAAATATTAGACAGGAAGAACAGGTGATGACAAAGCACAAAATAAAATACACTGCATGAGTCAGAGAGGATAAAAAAATTAACAGGAAGGCAGGAAGGAAAAGGAGGAAAGCAGGAGAGGAATGTAAGGAAAGCAGGAAAAAATGAAGGTATGATGGTTAAGGAAGGAGAAATAGGGATTAGAAAGTTATGATAGCTATGGAGATGGAAGGAAGGAAGGGTGAGAGGGACAAAGGAAGGTAAGGAGGGAAGGAAGGAGGGAAGGAAGGTGGAGTTAACAGGGAGGACATCACCACCAAAATATTCACCATCAGAACTCGACAACACTGACTTAGATTAGGACTTTTCTTGCACTCAACGCAAAATATCTCTGTGAACACTGAAACTTTTCCCCATAAAATATAATGTCAAACCAAAATAATACAGATATTTCTTCCCCCCTGTACTTAAGTATTACATCAATATATTTTTTTTCATTTATTATTAATGTTATTATTACTATGATTATTATTATTATCATTAACATTATTATTACTGTTATTCTTAACATAGTAATTATTAAGAGAAAACCTGTCCTTATGGTGTCCTGTCACAAAAAAAAAAAAATATTAAGCATCATCGTAGCACAAAAAAAAAAAAAAAAAAAAAAAATGCTTACTGTAAATGAACCTACGTAGTGCTGGGACACCCTCTCTCTGCCAGGCGGAGGGAGGGGCTAGAGGGAGGCGGGGCAGTGCACTGCACACTGACTGCTGTTTGCTACTGGTGCCCTTATTGCCTGTTCCAGGTGCATCCCTTCCTTCCTTCCTTCCTTCCTTCCCTCCCTCCCTCCTGCCCACCCCTCCCTTCCCCTGGTCACAATGTCATCACAATCACGGCTTAATGATTTAAAGAGCCCATTTTCTCTAAATGGGTCTCAGAGGTAAAGGGTTTTAAAAATCCTTCTGTACCTATTTCTACACTTTGTTACAATCACACCACTCCGGTCACCTTTGTAATTATGACTGACCAACTCTTAATCTATATAATTAATTCTCTCTCAGTTTCCTACTGATATTATGACTCACACCAATTCTTAAGAAGCAACTCATAAAAAACAGTTTAGACATGTAGACCAAATGACCAGCCAGGCAGTGCCTTCCTTCCATCCAGACTCTCACAGGGGTAGTGACTGGGCCACATCAGCTACCACACTGAGGGCCACACAGGACCCACTGCACACCCAACACTCATGGCCCAGGAGGCAGTGAAGCAGTGGACACTCCCAGTGATCTCTGGGGCAAATCTAATTTATCTACCTGTGTTCTTTACTGTCATGGAGAATGCTTTGCATTAATCAATATCAAAAAGAAAGGAAGAATGATGTAAATGATGGAAAGTCTTGCACTCCCTGAAGGGAGAGGGCAGCGTCTCAGTGACCACCGACCACCTATGTACAATGTTGTCACCTTCAAAGAAATAAATAGGAACACACAAAGTGTGATTATGTACAACATAAGGCAAAATCAGAGAAGGAAGAAAAGAAGGAAAGAGAAAAGTATACATAATTACAAACCTGCAGGAGTAGTAATAATTTTTTTATCATAAGTCTTCAATTGCCTACATAACTGTCATCAATATATATATATAAAGGCTACAACACTTTAGTAGAGATAATTCTTCACGGATAACAATTACTGTCACACTGAACCACCAACCACGGAAGCTGGACATACCTGGCACCACTGCCTGGGACCTGCACTACAAAATAGGTAACAATGTAAAAAAAGGGTCACCTGGAATGAATCTCAAGTGTACATAATAATCTCTCTCTCCTTAAGTAAATCTAACATGAAACTATGGAGAAGGCAGAATGAATAAACTACTATGCAGAATGGCTTCCTTGCAGGGAAGCCGACATGTTGTGCCTCGTGGCAGACAACACAGGAAAAGTCAGGACTGAACCTACCGAGTGTGACTGTTGGGCACATCTGGCAGCAGGAGGCCCTGCTGCTAAACCCAAAAACTTGGAAGTAAGCCTCTCCACGGCCTGCTGGGAGAGGTGGACCCCTTGCTTGCCAAGGCAGCCGACAAACATCCCCACAAAAAATGCTTCATATATATATTTATATTATATATATATATGTATAACAGTGTTCTTTATCAACATCATCATGAGAGACACAAAACATCACAACATCACATTGCACAACGAATGGCTGACTTTCAAAGACACTAGGATTCAAGAAAAGCTTAGAGGTGTCTCAGGTTAGCACTGGGGCACTGGCAGGGACCCACACAGGTTGGTTCCCCACTCCCCCAGTGCTGGCACCACTGCCTGCCAGAGCCATCCACTGCCACTATGCTGCTGCTCTCCATGCACATGTTAGCTTTGATCTAAACATCATAATATAGCTATGCATCATCTACATAGACTTAAAATATTCTGCTCATATTCAAATTCCCACCTACTGAGGTTTTTGACAACTAATAGCAATTTCTGGATAAAGTTTAAATCCCAAGAATATGCAAAAGAATAAAGGTTCATTGTTATGAGAACAGCAACACTGATGAAGCTCTGATCACCAGATAACAGGGCAGCAAGTTTTACTTCTAGTGGCCACTCACATGCAAGGAGGGAGTGATAGGCAACTGCAGCTGTGTGTGCCATGTATCCTTGCCCTCCATGCATTTACCCACCCGTCCAGGATTGTAGCTTTAGGACTGCTCTCTACACATAATTTCATGTTGCTTTTGTGGCTCTTAGCAACACAGACATGGTTGCTGACTACTGCTTGTGTGGAAGGTGCAGTGGTGCGTGTTTCAGCCTGACTGACACCGCTTGTTCTGTAATGCACAACCCTTGACTGAAGGTTGTGTCTGTCCCTACACTTGCTGGTGGCTGATGGAGGGTGTGGCTGATTACCAAAAGAGCTTAGCTTTGAATTTCATTGGCAACCATTCACTTGACTCCACAGTTCAGTTTGGGCAAGTGAGAAACACACAGGCTTCCTTCTGTCTGTGTGTGTGTGTGTGTGTGTGTGTGTGTGTGTGTGTGTGTGTGTGTGTGTGTGTGTGTGTGTGTGTGTGTGTGTGTGTGTGTGTGTGTGTGTGTGTGTGTGTGTGTGTGTGTGTGTGTGTGTGTGTGTGTGTGTGTGTGTGTGTGTGTGTATTTTCTGTGTTGCATGTACAAGTTCATGAGACAACAGATGCTTATTCTTAAAATACCATCACATATGTTTTGATAAAGGTCTCGAGAGAGGGCAATGTATCAAGCTACCGAGACAAGACGAAAAAGGAGGAAAAATGCTGCTGGGCCCTTCATGAAATCTGCAATGCTTTGGCGCAAAGAAAAAAAGAAAAAAAAGCAGCAACAGCCCAGTATGACTCTTGAATGAGTAAAAGTTGTGGTTGTCTACTTGTGCTACGATGGCTAGCCGACCTACAGGTAATATCCACCTTGCAAGTAATGTTAAGACGCGACTAAGACTGTGATGGGAGAGTGTGCTGTGTCTGCAAGAAATCAGGTGTGGGAATGTGGGCATGTCTCTCAACCCCACCAAGCCCACCTACCCCACTAAGGCAGCCGCCTGCTCATACTTCTCCCTGATCCCAAACTACCCAGGACTCTCATGTTCTGTAACCCACACATGTCCAACTGGCACAGCAGTTCCTAATGACTATCCATGCTTGTAAGTTGTGTTGGTTTCTTCACATTAGGAATGACAAGCTATGCACAATACAGTGCTCAATGTATTATTATTACTAGCATCTGTGCTTTATAAGTTAAATCATTATTTCCTTAGTCTCAGAGAATGAAACTGTTGATAATTTAGTGAGAATTTCATAAAGAACATACAGCAATATCATACTACTAAATGTTCATTTGTTTGCTTGAAAAGACAAGATCTGATGATTAGCTTGAAGGAATTATGCAAGGACACAGCATCAACACTATAACCTTGAAAGTCTTGTTTGTAAGGCTAGACAGAAAGATATTATGACTACTGGAAATGATAACCCTATCTTTCATACACTTGCAGACTTGATGTAAAGACAGTGGTGCTTACCATCTGTCTCTGGACAGCATTACGCTAATTTCCATCTGGTACCTTTTAATATGGAAACAGCTGCTCCATAAGACATTTCTGAGGATCATTGAGGAATGCAATCTTAGTAAACTAAAGAACTGCATGCAATATGAGGACAAGTTTGAATTTCCTTATGTTCAGATCTGGTGCAACTGATTGTTACTTATTTATTTATTTTTTTTTAATGCTGGTTTCTGGTTGTTTGCAATCATGTGTATTTCTCTTGAGTTCATTTTCTGAGTTGTATTACATCTTCAGATCTTCTCATCCCCTCTAGACACTTCAGGTGGCCATCTGACTGACTGACTTCTGTACTGGCCACCCACCATTCATAAAGACTACATGGCAGATTCTCATCACTATCAGATAGCTCATTTTTCTAGCACATACAACACTTGGTCACCATCACAGTCTTGTATTATAATGAGAACAACAACAATGTTCAGCAACACCAGCACACATTGTTCACTGCTTCCTTGGCTGGCTGGAGGAGAAAAAATGTTCCTCGTGCTTTCACTGTCTGAGTGGGGCAGGGCAGGGCGGGGTGAGGTGAGGCAAGGACTGCAGCAGGGCAGGGCAGGGCTGACTTAGGGCAGAGGAACAGTCACATTGACGTAGGTGACAGGGAAGAGGCCAGTCTTGCCATTCAACGAGCCCTCAAACCAGTTCTCATCAATCCTCTGCGTGAGGGTGATGTTATCTCCTTCCTGCAACACAGCAAAGTCAAAGAGGGGTGCAGGGAGGGTCAGGCAATCACTGGCTACTGTTAATTCCTGAGTGGTTACACTGATAAAGACAAAGTGCACTCTCACATATTATTAAAAAGCCTTTCCTTGTAAATTTAGTAAAATAATCATCCTAAAATAATCATCCTAGAAAACATGATATGACCATAACAATTAAACCCAGTGCAAACCTTATTCAAGATGTGGCAGTTGTGATTCACCATCTTATTTTGTGATACCTATACAAATTCTTGCAAATAATTTCCTTACATTAACAGTGAATTTTCTTAAACTTTGTAAGAAAGCATAATGCTGCATTCTAATACTAGTCCTCCAAGCAAGCTGATCCTCTAGTTCACTTTCTTTCCCACAGAATATACATGTGGTAATATTTGTCTTCTTCACTGTCTTCCAAACTTTCCCACACTTAGTATCTGCCTCCTGTCCAACAAGTCTACCTCCATCCAGAGACAAGTCTGAGCCTGGCATGACGACAGAGGGGTGTGATCACTGCCTCACAAAAGAAGCAACACAACTGCAGAAAAGTAATTACTAATGCCCATATAGAGATCTGAATTTCAAAAGTGCAAAACACATATACCTATTTCAAAATGGAACCTGAGGGTGTAAGATACAAAAAAATGAAAAATCAATTACATATTAATAAGACACTTATCACTCCCCACTTAATACTGAGTTTGTAATCCATACTTTAGTTATTTTATACATAGATATTATAGTTCAAAAGTCAAATGGATGTATGCTTACCTATATGAATAAATGACAAGTATACAGGATTTCCCACAAAGCAATCTGTCTCCCAGTGAATGGATCCAGATGAAGAATTAGCAAACCCTTTCCTTGCCACATACCCACCATGCCCTCAAGTACTCACACTGAAGCCCAGTTCTCCAGGATTTTCAGGCTCGAAGTCATACAGAGCTACAGCTGAAGGCGTCTGAAGCATGGGGGAGCGCGCAGGGCTCTTCATAGGGGAGGGCAATGGGGAGGCTGCCGAGGGGAGGGAGAAAGAACAAGAATAGGATAAGTATCTCAGTTGGGGTGACTTCATTGAGGCTTACGGAACGCAGTGACTTGTGGGGAGGAGCATGAGGAGAGCCGCACTGGCCTACAGAAAGAGGGACTGAGCTAGCTTACTCTTAATGTCCACGAGTGTGGCAAAGCTTGCTTGGGTTACAGAAAGCCGGGCAGCACTAGTCAGGGTGAGGGACTCCTCAAGGATGGAGAGAGCAAGGCCTAAGACATGCTGGCTAAGGTGGATAGTAGGGGTGGTCCACAGTGTTGTTTATCTGGCAGTTTTATACCCACTGAGATGAGAGATCACTGAGAACTGAGGATGAGTTCATGTTTTTCTTTTAAGTGTGAAGATGCGACTCTCCTCAAACTAGGGGATGAAGGGGCAAGTTATGATTCCATCCACACAGGAACAGGTATGTGCACACACACACACACACACACACACACACACACACACACACACACACACACACACACACACACACACACACATACACACAGCCTCGTTCCTGCCGTGGCTGCTTTACTGAGCACAAAGCAGTACTGCATGAATGAGCATCAAGAATTACATATCTTATGGAATCACAAAACTTCACTGCTTAATTGCCAATCATAACATTTCTACTGATGCACTTACAAAAATTTCAGGCACCTACTGTGCAACTGAAGGAAACTATGCACTGAAACTCCAGGACAGCTGATAGCATACTGGATGAAGAGGAATTTGATAACAATGATAAATTCCTGATATCAATATCTGGTGCTTTTTCCTGGGTGTGCCAATGGTGCTGTGCTTTTCAACCTACAGCATGATGCACGGCAGGAAGACTTGGTCACAACACCTTAACTAGGAGTGCAACAGGTGAGCCCGTGCAGATTGGCAGGCGAGGGAGGGAGAGGGGAAGTTGGGACAGGGGCAGTGCTTGTCGGGGAGGGAGTGGGGCAGGCCGGGGGAGGGGGTATTAGGTCTCCTTGTGATGCAAACAAATCTACAAAAAGCTCCTGCTGTTTATGTCCTCTGAAGGGACTTGAAGGCCTGACTCACAGGATCTTCTAGGTTCAGGCAGCAGGTGATCAGGTAACGAGCAAATTTTTGGGCCAAACACACTCATTTGTACGCATAGACTCTCAACCGTGAGTTAGGACACAATTATGTTTAGGGTTTGGTGCTTCAGATGCCTTATGATACTGGGGCAGACAGTGGATGGTGTGTGTGTGTGTGTGTGTGTGTGTGTGTGTGTGTGTGTGTGTGTGTGTGTGTGTGTGTGTGTGTGTGTGTGTGTGTGTGTGTCATAAATTGCTCATATTTCCCATAACAACAGTCAAGAACCATCACTTTAATGATTAAAAGCAATGCTGTTTAAGATTCAAGTAATTCACAGTAACACACTTTTTCTACTAATGTTAACTTGAAAAACTATCAGTAACTCATCATTCTTGGATCATATGGTGGGCTTATGATCATCAGCTTTATCCTTCCCACCTCATCCTCTTGTTCAGGGCTTGTTCCCCTTTGCAGCCAGAGCAGGGAGTAAACCTCAGCCTGCTAAGTGACTGAGCTAGAGAGCACTGCAGTGTGTGTGTGTGTGTGTGTGTGTGTGTGTGTGTGTGTGTGTGTGTGTGTGTGTGTGTGTGTGTGTGTGTGTGTGTGTGTGTGTTTAGTCTGTCTTAAAAATTTACAATTGCTTAACTTTTAAGACACAAAAAATCTGGTACAGTTAACGTGCTTAATTTGACTTAATTTATCATTTTAATAATATAAACAAATGAGAGAGAGAGAGAGAGAGAGAGAGAGAGAGAGAGAGAGAGAGAGAGAGAGAGAGAGAGAGAGAGAGAGAGAGAGAGAGAGAGAGAGAGAGAGAGAGAGAGAGAGAGAGAGAGAGAGAGAGAGAGAGAGAGAGAGAGAGAGAGAGAGAGATAATGAAGGTGATGAGAGGAGCAGGATGAGGAACACTGCTATACACAGTAACACCTTAACAAGTGGCAGAACACAGTGAGGACAGCTGGAGCAAGTGAGGAGCCGCAGAACAAGATGGACAGACAGACAGACAAGGAGAAGGAGAGTGAGGAGTTACGACAAAACTTACGACCATAGGCAGTGAGAAACAAAACAAGAGTGGGAAAAAATAATGAACGAAAACCAACAGAGGAACGTTTGAATCACCACTATTAAATTTCTAGTGTTCATTTTTACCATTGGGTGAGCGTGGGGGTCCTCCAGGAGGGAAGAGGGGGTCCCACGAGGGCGGGGCTTGGCTCATGGGGGAGGGCAGGGGGGAGGAGCCTGCTTCACCACACCACCACCACCACACCACCACCACCACCAATACCACCAACACCACCACACACACCAACATTCAGGGCCAGGAGAGAACGGGTTACAGAGATGAGGGGGGAGGCGTAACATTTGGCAGGGGAATGAGAGAGAGGGCAGGGGAGGGAGAAAAGGGGGAAAAGAATATTATGCATAGAGGCTTAAAAGTTTAAGTTAGCTTATGTCTAGTATACAATGATCAACATTACACCAAACACCTTACAGCTATGAAAGGTTGCAGGGCAGATTATAATTACAGGGTGATGTATACGTATAACCTTAAAGAGAGGTGCATGAAGTGTTTATGTCCCAAGGTTAATGCATGACACCAGTGGCCTGTGTGATGACCTGAGTGATGCATGACTTCACCAGGTGATGCATAAATGCTTAGAGGGGCTTTGGTGAGATGATACATGATGATGCTAGTGATGTCAGATGTTTGTTTGTGGTTGGTGATGCATGTTAGTGGCTGACGTGAAATACTAGAGTTGTTAATATGATGCTTAAGTAACATGTTATGTGTCCTTGCATGACACCAGAGGCTGTGGGTAGAATAACCAATGCATAACCTGAGGCTCTGTAGTGCTGACAAAACACTAATGGTATTCTACACATATAACATACGGTGAGGCCTAGGAAAGAAAGGAAACTCATCGTTCTTATCTCTCTAACTTATCCTCCTTAGTTCACAGATCTCACTTGTGAGGCTGCTCTTCTCATGCAGCCTGACCTGACTACATCTAAGCTATTGTAACCTAACCTACCCAGTGCTAATCCTCAGCTACATGCTCATTAACACAGTATAGAGAAAGTGTGGGCATGGCCCTTGTCTCCTGGATGCAGGCAGTGCCACAGTGCAAGGTAGTGACTGGTGCAACAATGTTCTAAGAAGGTGACAAAGTTAAAAAAATTTAAATATTTTACAGAAAATAATCCAAAGGTACAGTTTTAATATATTTTCAGTAATTTGCAGGTTCTGTGGTAGTTAAAATAAAAATGTAAAATTCTTAATGAATTTTTATGCATTTTTTCAGATGCACCATAATGCAATAATGATGACAACAGAGGCAACAACCTCATTCCTTAAACAACAAACAAGTACAGACTTGAAGAAACCTGGGATCCTAAGCATTAGGGGGACAGGTCACAAATGGGAGACAGCTGAATCAAGGTATAAATTAAGTGTGCCCCACAAACACTTGAAATCTCACCCTCACCTGACCTGTTGACCTTCCTTACAAGTAGAGACCAACACACTGACCTGTTCACTGACAGGTCTGGTCCCAGCAAGAGATATTTCACCTTCTCACCCTTAATTAAATTCAATGGAGTGAAAATGTAAAGTAGTTATATGCTATTTAAAAAAAGAACATCAAAACCATTAAATAATGATTTATATCTCCAAATAGAATCTAGCAAGAAGTCAGTCTAGATAAAACCAATATAAAAGTATAAAATACACATGATACAAGATGAATTCATGTACATCAATGATATGAAGCAAAATCAAGCTAAATTTCTAAAATTTATCACAGGAAAGATTGTTTTGAAAATACATTTTTGAATGTAATAAATACTCCATAGTTTTAAAGCACGAAAATTATATTCCATAAATAAAATCAATAATACATTTGAAACTATTTGATATTCAATCATCAGAAATATTAACTATATACTATGTGTGTACTGCATGAAAAAATATAAAACCTAAAAAAGTATGACCTGAATTTCATAAAAAGTTGTGATAGCCAGCAGCCGTCCCTGAGGCAATGAGCACACTTCACTTTGCTATGTGGTCACAGTGACACACACACACAGAGAAGAAACAAGGGATGGGAACTGACTTCCCTTTCACAGTGGCATAAAAGAGTGAGCTTGCTGCCTTCTTAATTATGTTTTTTGATAATTTCATTAAAACAAAAAAAAATTTAAGTTGTAAGTATATATCCATATGATTAATTCCTACACAATAATCCACAGAGATGCACAAAATTTTATGTAGAGCATGTACTCCCAAGACCTAAGAATTGACTCCTAAAACCTACACCACTAACATTTCTACACTTCCCCTTCCTGCCTCTACCTAGCACAGCCTAGACTCACCAAGATCAGCCCACATCTGCCAGACCACCCTTCTGTAATCCACTATGGTAATAGGAACATTCCCAAACAGTTTCCATCACCATATCTATGAATGAACCCTGACTCCAGTAGAGAGAAGCCTCACAGAAAATGCTCTTTCCTCAAGGCAAAATATCATCTATTACAGAAAGTAGAAGATTTGCTTTACTTAGAGAAACAGCATGATTACATTACAATTCTTAAATAGTGAGTAAAAGTAGATAACATTCAGCATAAGGAGAGGTCACTTTCATGAGTAGAGATCTCGGCCTAGAAGTTGGGATGCAATAACAGAAATGGTGATGGAAATACTATCTGTGTTGTTGAGTTAGAAATGTTCCTGTCTGATTGTGGTTTCTGGGGCAAAAAGCCTCAAGTCTACCACCCACAACCAGCATGTAGCTCAATGTTTCCTGGATGTAATAAGCCTGATCTTAACTCTACATGGGAGGCTACAAAAATGCTGCAGGAGAAATCCTTTGACATATAACTACAGAATGTCTGAAAATGGAAAATTATTCTATATAAGTACTGTAATGAGACACATGCACACACAGACAAATCATGCACCAGGTGGGGTGGGGTGTGTGCAGGGCTGGAAGTGAGTGGGTGAGAGTGAAGCAGGGGAGGGGAGGGCACAAAACAACCACTTGGGGAGGAGAACAAGTGATGAGGGTGAGGACGAGAGCATCCCAAAGTCTGGAGAAAAACACGGCAGTCCTGCTGCTGCTGCACCGTGTTGGAGACTACTGCTGCTTGCGTCCCTTGGCAGAATCAACAACAACAACAACAACAACAACAACAACAACAACAACAACAACAACAACAGTAACAACAACTACAACTAAGCTGGACTACAACTTGCAAGATGAAAAATCACATTGAAAATAATAAACGTTACATTACAGAAGAAGAAAAGTCGAAAAGGAAAACTGATCACCCAAGAAGTAAAAAGTGATGTGTGCACACACACACACACACACACACACACACACACACACACACACACACACACACACACACACGCACACACACACACACACACTCACTTAGACACAAAAACAAAATAAATCATAAAAGTGAGTTAACAGGAGGTCCTGCTTTACACTTCCTCACCATGGGAAGTAAGTAAATAAGGAAGGAAGGAAGGAAGGAAGGAAGGAAGGAAGGAGTGTGTAGACAGAGGGTAATGCCATCTACACCTGTGGCTCCAAGAAGGCCAGGATATGTAGAAAACTTGTGGCTTTTAAAATACTGGCAAGAAAACTACACAAAACAGGAAGGAAAGAAAATGGTGCTCTTATAATTTACATTCTTGGGAGTTATAAGTGTTCTGAGGGGAAATGACTGTGGCGGAAAGAAAATAAATAAATAAAAATAATAAATAAGTAAATAATAACAATAACTGAAAAAAAAATAACAAAAATTTCATACTTAGAATCAATCCAATCAATTTACAACATAAAATTTTTGGATGCTTACCATAATCATACATAATTTGGAGGTGCTTTTTGGGTAACGGGGGTTAGGAAGGGGAATGGGGGAGAGAGTGGAAGGACCGATGGGGTGCAAGATGGGTAGGACTGAGGGAGGGAGGGAGGGAGGGGGGTCAGAGAGAGAGAGAGAGAGAGAGAGAGAGAGAGAGAGAGAGAGAGAGAGAGAGAGAGAGAGAGAGAGAGAGAGAGAGAGAGAGAGAGAGAGAGAGAGAGAGAGAGAGAGAGAGAGAGAGAGAGAGAGAGAGAGAGAATAATGCAAGATAGAAATGGAAAAACAGACAAAATAGAAAAATATTTAGTAAAGACTGAAAATATTGAATAGAGATAAATGGGTGGATGGAAGAAGGAAATGGATGGATGGATGGATGGATGGATGGATGGATACGTGTGGATGGGGGTTAGTGCTTCCATGACAACCACAAGCAAGTGCATACAAACCATCTGTGTTGAGTGGGTGGGTGCAGGGGGCAGTAAGGGTGGTGGAGGGGGTGGAGGGTGCTAGCTAAGGGGTGCATTTGGAAGGGCAAGGTGATGGCAGGTGGGGATTGTGGGGGGAGGGGTCAGTGATGGTTTACAACACATACTTATTCTTATGTTAGTGCACTCGTGAGGAAGGGGTGAGGGTAGGGGTGGACAGAGGTGTGTGTGTGTGTGTGTGTGTGTGTGTGTGTGTGTGTGTGTGTGTGTGTGTGTGTGTGTGTGTGTGTGTGTGTGTGTGTGTGTGTGTGTGTGTGTGTGTGTGTGTGTAAAGGGAAAAGAGTTTAAGACACTTAATGAAAATAGTTGTCCAAAAAAGCATGTTCTAGAAGTGAATACATGATAATAGTTCAGGAATGTTTATATATACTTCATGTGACAACTAGCTGACACAAAATTGGTTATTGGAGATTGGACAAGAATGGTGTCAAAGGTACTTCAGTTCACCAAATGAACTTGTTGATGTGGAACCAAATGATCAACCAATCAATCAATCAATCAACTGACTAATGATAAACCACTGACAAAGCACAGTCAAAATTACTTTATGCAATACCCCTCTCTATTTTAAAGGGAGAATGAAACACTACAAAAATAATGTCTGGAGACAGAAAGATGTTGAGATATGAAGAAATTCAGAACATTGAGTGAATACAAGAGATGTTTAAATTAAGAAGAGATGTTTGGAGTAAATGTTATGATATATGACAAGCTTGGAATGTGTGGCAGGTGTGGAGTTAGGTAATTATCTGCGTGCTGGGAGGGTGGGATGGGGGGAGTGGGGCAGGTGTCGGGGTGACCTGTGCGCACCTGGGTACTGGGGGGTGTGCGTGGGGGTGTGGACCGGAGACCGAGCAGGAGAGCCGTAGGGGGACCGCTGGGGGGTGGTGGCTAGAACGAACCACACCCGTCAATTAGGCTCCACACCCTTGAGTTAATTTGGGCCTACACCTAAGGGTTAGTCAGTGACATATCAACATCTCTGGCTGCCCACACTCAGCAGCCAGGCTCAGGTTCGGAATTAGACAGCTACTGTACCAAAAATACTCTTTTTATTCTCCAGGTGTGGAGTGTCCTCTTATAATCGCTGACCCCTCTGTAGTTCAGCAGCGAAATCAAAGCGGCTTAACTGACTGCTGCTTATGCTTCTTAGGCTTGACTCAGAACTGTTCAGCCAGTGAACTACAAAGTCTTATGAGAGGACTTTGGACTACAGAAAATACACTACAGCAACCTATATCCTGTGGTGTCAGTCTGGGCGACAGCCTCTGTGGACCCTGCTACTGCCAGGCTCCTTGCCCAGCACTACACACAGCTGCAGCAAACCTCAACATCAGCATCAGTCAGGCTGTGCTAGTGCCTGTCAACATGACCTCAGAAGTATGCAAGATTCTAAATTTGATGATTTTACTTGACTTGTTAAGTGTGGAAGAGGAAAAGGTTAGAAGTTTTACAGGGAAGGCATGAGGAATTATGGCAGGGTGCTGTGATGACTGGGGAATGTCAGAAACAAAGGAACAAAGAAGATGGCAGAACTAGGGAGAAGAGCATTGTGGTCTGTGGAGGAGGGCAGTTTTTACTTCTTATTTAACATTATTTTGGAAAGTATACGAAAATATCTCATAATTCCTATCTGCTACTGAGCATTTATCCACAAATATTGAAAACAAATCTGAGAATGTTAAACTTGCAAATGCTGAGGTTGACTGCACATTGTGACTTATAATCTAGGACCTTCTATTTTAAATATGTAAGTCTCCTTAGAACTACAGGTGGTTAAGTCTGCATTACCAGCCACTTGCATGTCAGTCAACTGTCCTCAGTGATTGACAGGTATTCCTGCCAGACACATTCTGTCAGCCTTCTGACTATCAACCAGCCTCGCACTTCAAGTGAAAATGCACTGCATATAGCCACTGGAAGTACATGTAGAGGTGTGACTAGTCGCTGGCAGACTGCCATGGGAATCATTCACCCTTAAGTGCATCTTGTGTTGATAAGACAACCAATTTATGAAGTTACAACATTTGTTGCTTGTAATGCATATTAATTAATATTAACCAAAATCACAAAATAATTTTGGTTATACTCAGGGAGTATGGAAAACTCAATGAATTTCTATCTCTTTTAAAAATAGCAAATGTAATGAATCTTGCCTGTCTGCCATCACTTTCCCCAGCAGATGTGACGAGTCAAGAAGCTGACTCACTACTCACTACTTCTGTTAATCAGTATTTCAGTCAGTCACTAATTCAGGAGTGAGTGGAAAGTGAATGAGTGAACAAGTCATAATGATGATCACTCATCCAGTTCATGTGTCCATGTACACAAGCAGTCATGAGTCATGCAGTCAGTCAAGTAGGCAGCTGGACAGTCAGCTTATTTAAACTTATTGTGGCAAAATAATGCACAGGTACCCACTAGAATGACTAGTGAAAACATGCATTAAAAATGTGACATATCTACTTTATAGTAATTTGAACAGAAAAATAAAATTATGCCAATTGGATGAATATGAATCACCAGTTATACCTTAATTATTCATCAGTACAGCCTGAAAACTTACATCTAAAGAAAATCCTTACATTAAGGAAAGCACATGAATTGTATGAAAAGGTTTTCATACACTATATAAACAATAAAACTATTGCATGGATCAGTTTTCCATTATATCATTTATATGAGCTGCAATTTTTCACAGTACAGTTGCTCACTTTATAATAAGAATAATAAATCCTTCCACCAGCTGCAGCCCAAACATAAGAAGTGACAGTTATCATGAAACAATTGCAACTGTGGTTCTCAAGATTTGTCTCTTAGATGGACAGATATTACTTGAGCTGTTGAAGTGTGAAACTGAGACTTTTCTGATACAAAAGGATCACAGTTTGCAATGAGGGAATTCTAATCATTTGTGACCAGAGTGTTTGGTCATCTTAGATCAACCAGTAGTGGGATGCTCAAAGCAGCATGGCAGTCAGCAAGACTGACAGCATGTAGCCTGAAGCATTACAGAATGGACAAGCAGCAGGCAAACAGTTGGAGTGTATGCATTGGCTCAAAGTTTTTGGCAGATTTTACCACAATAATCTCAGTAATATCAGTTGATTGAGATATATAAAAAGAACTGCAATATGTGTTGGCTGTAATGTGCTTAGCAGTATATGTGGTCACCATTTGTGAAAATAAAGTCTATTGAAGCATGAAAAGGTAACATCCCTTTGAACCCAGGTATGAATTTTAACACACACCACTGAAGGATCCAGCCTTCACCATGGCCTTAGTGTGACTCATGACCACTGAGTGACACACTAAACACCTTCCATCCCTATGGGGGCGTGTGTATGTCTTGGGAGCATGACTCAACTTGGCACCTCACTGACAGGGAGCTGCTGCCGCCCCCACGCAGACCACCACCTCAAAGATGTTCATTTTCTATTTCACTAAAGTTATTTGATGATTGCCTGGGAAGCATATGTTTTAAGCACAATTTTCTCCACTGACAATTTTTTGGGGGAAAATAGACAAAAAAAATATCAAGCATGATAATATGCAATAGTGAAGAAAGGAAAGTTTAAGCTGGAACAACATAAACAATGAAATCATAGATACTGAAGAAGTTTTTGTTTTCAGTAAGGCTACATTGTACTTATAATTTGCATATGCCAGTGTGCAGACAGAGGGTGTTTCAGTCCTCTGCCAACCAGCCAAGAGAGTGGTGGTGAGAGAAACAGGACAAGGAGTCTTCTAAGCTTGTAGCTTACAAGGCAGGCAGCAAAGGGCATAAAATGTAAGCAAAAGAGGACTGTAAAGGTTTGTAAAGGCTTATAAAGGGAGGGTTAACTAGGGGGCTGCAGTGGGCTCTTGCCACACTAGATCAGTCCATCTGGCGCCATATCCCTATACTACAGTAAGAATGGTAACCTACAATGTATCTCCATAGCCATAGCTTCTATATACCCACACCTCATTACCCATCACATGTCCAATCCAAACAAGATGCACAGTTCCCTCAGCTTCATGGTACGCACTAGCTACTAAGCTAATCTGTTAAAACACTGCCATGTGGAAAGCTCCTTAAGGTTTGCCTCTTCATTCCTTATATCACAGTGCCAGGCTTTATGGGGCTGGCAACACTAGCTGGCCAACTCAGAGAAGAAACTATGTACAAATAAAATATAAAAACCGAAAATAGTGGAGTTCAGGGAATCTAGGAAATATTTTGTCCCACTTTTTATGGTTCTCTTTAGTTCCTCGTAATGATGGTGGTGATGATGATGATGATGATGATGATGATGATGATGATGATGATGATGGTTGTGATGATGATGATGATGATGATGATGATGATGATGATGATGATGATGATGATGATGGTGGTGGTGGTGGTAGTGATGATGATGATGATGATGGAGTGGTAGTGAAGGGATGTGTGTATATATAAATACTGATGGGAGGAGCACTACCACGACATGACACTAGTGATGTGTTTGGTGTGTGAGGTGTGAAGGACAGTGGCAGGAGTCATGAGGCACCACTGTGGGAGGATTAGTACGTGAAGGCTGGGCTGGTGACAACACTGATGAATGCTGGTGATGGATGGATGTAATAAAAAAAAGTGATTCTTATTGATCAAAGAAAATTGGAGGTGAATGATAAACTATCATATTCAAAGTTGTTCCCCACCCAAGAGGAAAAAAAGTCAGCCAACAAAACTGCTGCAGGCACATAATCTTAAAAATAAACAAATTCTGTCTGGAAATTAACTTTTCATTAGATGTATAGTAATTTTTAACTCTCCCTTAAAAAGAATCTGATTAGAAGAGTGATGATGCAGACAAACTTTTTCTGAAAGTTTGCAAATTAGGTGAGTAATTAAGATAGGAAAAAAGGCAGATTAGATGGAGAGAGAGAGAGAGAGAGAGAGAGAGAGAGAGAGAGAGAGAGAGAGAGAGAGAGAGAGAGAGAGAGAGAGAGAGAGAGAGAGAGAGAGAGAGAGAGAGAGAGAGAGAGAGAGAGAGAGAGAGAGAGAGAGAGAGAGAGAGAGAGAGAGAGAGAGAGAGAGAAGCACTAACAGCCATGTTAGCAATATATAGTGAACATAAAACTTGCAGCAATGACAGCAGCAGCAGAAGGACTAAACCACCACTGGCACAGAGTAAAACTGACGTCCTGGGAAAAAGAGGCAATCAATTTAGAGCTAAAGAAATGTACATAGCAAGAATGACAGACGAAAACTATGCAAGTACCAGTAGTAGTAGTACATCATACACAAATACTAAATAGAATAATACTTAAGTCTATCTTAGGATAGTACCCAACAGGAGGGGGAAAAAACATTAATTGCAAAAAATAGAAAGTAAAAGTCTCAGTGTGAATTAGCAAGAGTGGTAAAAGAGGAACCATCACCACCAATAGTAAAGTATCTACCTTAGAGAGAGAACAAAGAGAACACTCACCATGACCAGAGGAAGGGAGGGAGTGGTGGAAGGTGAAGCCAGGATGAAGAAGGATGGTATGTACACATGGAAGGAAGGAAGGAAGGAACAGTGTGACTAGCAAAAGATAAGGGAAGAGAAGAGGCACAAGACTAAACTGAAAGCTGAAGAATGAATGATATTGAATGAAAATGAGAGAATGAAGCTGAATGAAAAAAATGTCTTGCATAAGAGTAAGCAATAACTGAGTAGTAAGTGAATAGAAAGTTTCATGAGGACTTAATGGGGTTCAGTACAGGTTCTATGAGGATAAGGTAAGAGCTGCAGAGGTCAGGTGAAGGCAGCTATTGACCAGGTGTGTTGAGGGAGTGGACAGGTGGTCTGGGAGGTGGCAGGATGTGACTCACCTGACACGTTGGTGGAGGGCAGACCCCCATTGAGGGTGTCCGCTACCCCGAGGTCCGAGAGAGTCTTGGGCACAAAGTCTTGCTTGGGTCGGGTGGCGGCCTCATCCTTCCTGTGAGTGGCATAGTGGTGAGAGTGGTGGGGATGCACTGCTTCTGTTACTACTATGGCTGCTACTACTAGTCTAAGGCAACTCACCATTCTGGCTTTGACTATCCTGCTACTACTACATTACTATTACTGCAATAAACCATCAATCCAGTGAATGGTGTGGAAAAAGGATGTCTATCAATGCTCAAAATTCATTAAGTCAAACATAATAAAATTATTCTTTTCCTGGTTTTTATTTCTACTATCTACAAAACTTTAATATGATCCATAACACTGCAAAATATAAAATCACCAAACTATAATAAAAATACATAAGTGAAAAGGAAAGCTGGCAATACTTAAAAAGAGAAACTTGTAGTTGTAACAATTATAAGATAGGAAAACCTTTCTTACCATTACTGTGCAGCTATTCAAGACTGTGTGTGTGTGTGTGTGTGTGTGTGTGTGTGTGTGTGTGTGTGTGTGTGTGTGTGTGTGTGTGTGTGTGTGTGTGTGTGGGTGTGTGTGTGTGTGTGTGTGTGTGTGTGTGTGTGTGTGTGTAAATACAGCACTGTAAGCCCAAGATATAGCAGAACACTGATAATCAGGGCTTATTTAGACATAATGGCAAAATATGGGATGTGGAAAAGTATGGTAAGATACAAAAGAGTGAAGTAAGCTTTGTGTGGCAGGGTGTGGAAGGGTGTGTGTGGCAAGGTGTGGGACTCACTTCTCGTTGAGTGTGGTGACCAGCACATCCAGGATTTCACAGCACTGTTTGTGGTAATCCAGCAAGTTGTCAGCAAATGTGGCCAGCTGTGAAATCTGTTCCACCTGCAACACCAACACACTCAGTCAAAGCACCTGGGGCAGCAGGCCACACATCCCCAATCTCCTCTTTACTCTGCTCCTCCTCCTTTCATCTAGGCTATTAGTAAAAGTGTTGTGTCCAACATTGGAATATCATGCGATTTGATTGTGGAATAAAGAGGCTATGAGAGGCATGTTGTTGATGGCTGGAGCCCTGACATGGACATTCACAGTGAATGAGTGAACATTGCAAATAAGACCGAGATGATGACCAAGGCCCAGGTGCACTTTCATCCACCTTGACTGTCCTATCACATGTAAAAAATGTATTTAGCTAATCTTGCAATATTTCAACACAAGACAAACAACAAGACACTTTTCAACACAAGACACTGTTGCATTAGCAGGAGCTTGTGACAAACATGAAAGCCTTCTTTGTCAGTTCTGCATGGCTCATAAATATCAATCAGTATTATGTAAGTTATCTGCTTGTAAATCAAGTCATCTGTAACTTTTGAACCAGAAATTTCAAATGTGAGAGGCTGGAATGAATGAAACAAGATCTCTATGCTTGGGTTTTGAAGAGCTATGACAAATACCTAAAAACAAATGCATCACACTCACAGATTGCAAACCCTTTTCAGGATGGATGAATGTAAGTACAAAGAAAGCAAGATGCAGGAATTAGGTACGACACAACTCAGAGAGCATATGTAGTAGAGGTGTCACCCCCTCCCTTCCCAATAACAATAATATAGAAGACACTAACCCTGCACATATACTTACATCGTTCTCCAGCAGGTTGTGCATGCCCATCTGTGCCAGCTGGAGGGACTCTGCAAACTTGTCCTCAGCCATCTTGATCTCTTCGTCTGTGACATGGGAGCCAGCTGAGTGAGTGGGAAGGTGGTTCTGTGTTAGTGTGTCAGTGTTGCAGCCCTCACCACGTCACCTCCTCTGTACGTGTGGGTGTGTGTCCGTGACCTTACCTCACTAATGTGGGTATCTGACAGAATCATGCCAATCTCATAACGTTCAGTTCTATAGGAGTGTGCTATCATATGCTTCTTTAAATCAGTGTGCAGTATACTTCTAGCACATGCATGGTTCCTTGTGTGTGCATGTGTGGGAATATGAAGTTCAGTTTTTTTTTTTTAAGCTCTGTCATATTGTATACTAAGTTTTCTAATCTTCATGTATTTATGTATTTCAGTAAGTTTTATTCCACATATTCTGTTTTTCAATTTTTAAGTTGCATTATAGATATTTTCATCAGTAATACATATTTGCACATTTCTCTGTATTCAAATAAATACAACTTGTATCAGACCTGTAGGTGAAAACATCAATTTTCCGTAGTACATACAGTATTGTGTTGCTTCAAGACATGCTTACTGGTGAAATGTGAGTCAATATTTAAATGCCTGACTTCATTTGTTTCTTTGTTTTCTAATGACTGGGGTACTTCTATGTAATGTGATGTGTACCATGATACTCCATATGTATTTCATGATGTGTAATTCAAAAGAATATAGATACTTAATGAGTGACATGCTTGTGGGAAAGCTGATCATAGCAAAGTGCTCAAGCTATGTACTAAAAAACCATGTTAATATTTTTATAATGTCTTTTAGCAACTTCATGACTTTAGTGTTCATCATCACTCATGTGTGTATGTGTGAGTGACAACAGTTCAGACTCCTAGCCAGGTGACAGAGGAGTGGGTGACACTATGAGTTGGGAACACTGGTGTACCCAGTCTGCAACACAACACAGGATGGGAAGGGCCAAGGGGAGAGGTAGAGGAAAGGTCAACTAATGTTACATTTGCAATCAAACAACGAAACTGCATTCTTTTCAATACTACCTTTCTTGTCAATTACATAATCTTCAAGTCTTAGGCAAAAAATCTATAGTTATAATTGAAAACATTCTTAACATTCTTACTACTAAGCCAAATGTTTCCAAAGCACTACAAAAAGACAGTTTTGACATTGACTGTTGGATATTGCCTCAACCTCAACACAATCTTGAAAGGAAAGTGTTGCTGGCCACATAATCAGATTCAAGTTTTACACTATGATTACCTTTAGCACCACAGTAAAAACTTAAGCTTTTACAAATAACATGTACCATATCAAAACGATAATGAGCAAAACAATATGCACTTACTGGGATACCACTTGTCATGATCTATCAATGTTGTCATCACATATCAAGAGTGCCAGTCATGCATGACTCTACCTCATGAAAGAACAGAATCACAAAAACTAAGCAGAGCTAGCTGCACAGCATCTCTTTCAGTCTTTCTTCATCTTGACTCTTTGAAGCTCACTTAGCTAACTCAAACCTAGTTCAGTCAGCTGCCACAAAAGTATTTCAGTTTCATCCTACACTACAGTACACAAAAGTTCCCTTCAGTCGTACTGGCAGCAATTATGAGTCACACAAAACTCAAATAGAGAAAAAAATTTTGAGTTGCTTAATTTATTTCTTAAAGCCTTTGTCAAACAGCCAAAATATTCTAAAATGTCAGTGGAGCCATGCAGTATTATATATCTTTCTTTACATTTATCCAGTTATTTTCTCATGTACTTTTAAAAAGTATTGATCAGCTAGCTTTTACTTTAACTTTAGTCCTGTCTCCTCTTACTAGAGTTGTCTCAATTGAACCATAGTGTATCCTACTTGCCTGATTTAAACTACAGAGTCCACACAAGACTTACAGCTGCCTTGGGCACAGCAGTAGGACAGCACACAAGGCCAGGACCAACAAGCAACAGTTTGCACAACAGCACATAAAAGCCAAAAGAAAAATCTACATCAGCATTTCATAAAAGCAATTCAAGTCTCAAAGTCAGGCAAGACCCAACATGGCGTGTATACACAGTGTGGGCACGAGTGTACACTTTCCTGTGTGTATCAACTCCTAGATGTGAATGTGTACAGTGCCTTGGTGTACATACCGCCCCAGCCTGGGCTACGCGCTGGGCTGCCGCTGGGTGAGGTGGAAAGGGCTAGAATGCAAACAACGCCAAGTCAAGCCTCTCTGTGCCACTGCCACGCCAGAGGCAGCAACATGGCGCACCAATTATATCACAGCAAAATGTAACAGGGATTAACGTAACACAGAAAATGCAACAGTAACTCATATAAGCACAACATAATTCAATACATAATATATAAAGTTCTCAAGACAAATTATTATAACATCATAATATAAAAATGCACACAACAACTAAGTAGATATGTCAGTTGATAAATAAAGTATTGCAAATCTGTAATATAAATTAAATACATACACAATGAATGACTGAAACGTGCATTATAAGGCAAGAATTCTGACAATCATGCAGCATGACAACAGTCAAGCAACTTTTAGTCTAGAGAAAGAAGGAAGAGACACAAGACTGATTTGGCTGACAATTATCCATAGTACAATTAGCATAGTACAGCACTGAGGTGATGCTTTACAATGCTACACCCTCATTGGTGATGCTGAGGCAGAGTGCACCTCCGAAGTGAACAGTGGCACCAGCACCAGTGACTGGGAGGAACCTTCCTGAAGACTGTGTGCTCTGATGCATCATGAAATGAGTTTTCCTTCAACACTCAGGCCCCACAGTGGGCACATGAATGAAAAAGAATAAAAGGAATATTGTGGAAGTACAGTGAGGCTGTGAACTGGGTCTTGTATTCACCTTGCTAAATAGTTTACTGGCAACCAGCATAGGGAGTCACAGACAGATCCAGGATGTACATAACTGATTCACATTTTTTTTTTTTTTTTTTTTTGCACTTCCCTAAACTGAATTACAGTGAGAAATTCCATTATTAATTAATGTTTTTTGCTTCAAGTTCAGTCCAGACTTTGCTGAAGATTCATCACACACCCTGAGGCTGAACCACCAAGTTATAAAAGACTTTTTTGGGGCAATGTAAGTTTGTGAACAAGAATGTGTCATCTGAGGTTGTAAAACTTAATTTTGCAACACTATGTTAAATATATGAACTTAAAAGCATGTTAAAGTGATTCTCATAATTTTTGTGATTAAAACTAATTTCTATGTAAATTAAGATTTCATCTTTTGCATAACTTCAATAAACATGTTTGATAATAATGACAGATAACTAAAGTGTCTTAATTCTCTGACTAACAATATATAAACAAGGACATTAAGAATGAACCACTGCCACAGTCCACCATAGTGCTGAGGCCAGCACACTCCATGACAGCAACACTCATAACGCTTGACAGTAAACATTTTTTCATCAGATACTTACTATGGTGATATGTTGCAAAAATTAACAAAATAAATTTGCCTTACAACGTGGTGAGGTAACAATCTGCATGTGTGTGTGTGTGTGTGTGTGTATTTACCTAGTTGTGACATACAGGAGAGGAGCTAAGCTCATACTGTCCCGTCTCCATAACTGTTTTAACAGTGTGTGTGTGTGTGTGTGTGTGTGTGGTGTGTGTGTGTGTGTGTGTGTGTGTGTGTGTGTGTGTGTGTGTGTGTGTGTGTGTGTGTGTGTGTGTCTGTGTGTGTGTGTGTGTGTGTGTGCAGTCTATGATATATAAAGACATATATGCATGCATTACAGGTGAGGTCTGTCTGCTATACACACATGTCCTAACTCACTGCAGTCTTTATCAATAACAAGTGCAGTATAATATTGGACATAAAAATGTCACAAAACAAAGTTTTCCAAATAATACTGTGTACATTTCCCATCTGCAGCCGTGTGGCGAAATTTAACATGGCATGTAAACAGAAATGCTTTTCCCACTGTCAAAAGAATGAAAAGCATGAAGAAACAGGAACCTCATGGCTGGGACAGCTATTTCTCACTTGTGCTTCAGCTTTTGAAGTTGAAGTCATAATGACCCAGGAAGTGG
>NC_087167.1:6017500-6027500 GCF_035594125.1 Scylla paramamosain | reverse complement strand
ATGCCTCGTGCGGGAATTTTAATCGATTTTATGAGTACACATTGATTTTTTTAATTGATTTTAAGGCTCGGGGAAAAATGTGCCGGATACTTGAAGCTGCCGGATGAGAGGGATTTTACTGTATCTATCTATCAGTTTCTCTCCATCCTAAGGCGTCCTCTTCCCTTCTACACAAAAAAAAAAAAAAAAAGAATCTACCTACATATCCATCAGTTTCCCTACATTCTTTAAAACTCTGCTCTTTACATAACATTATCTTCCAATCTCTCAGTCTCTCACCTGGACTTCCTTGATGTCTTTGGTGGACAGCGTGTGCAGAGGCTCCAAGAAGTTCATCTTCATGTTGTCATCCAAATTGTACTTGATGTCTGCAATCTGCTTCATGCTCTCTCCAGTCTCAATGAGGGCCATGCCTGTGAGGGAAGAGGAGAGGCAGGTTGTGGTGAGAGAGAGAGAGAGAGAGAGAGAGAGAGAGAGAGAGAGAGAGAGAGAGAGAGAGAGAGAGAGAGAGAGAGAGAGAGAGAGAGAGAGAGAGAGAGAGAGAGAGAGAGAGAGAGAGAGAGAGAGAGAGAGAGAGAGAGAGAGAGAGAGAGAGAGAGAGAGAGAGAGAGAGAGAGAGAGAGAGAGAGAGAGAGAGAGAGAGAGAGAATGAGATTTTTACAAGAGAGGGAGGGATGGAGTGAGAGAGGAAGAGAAGCATAGATGGAATGAAGATATATGGATGAATGGAAGTAAGTCAAGTACAGGGAATGAGGGAGTAATTGAGGAGAGGAAGAAAATGAGATATAACATAAGAAAAGAATAACAGAAAAGAGAAAAGAGAAAAGAGGAAAATGAAGACAAAGAAAGGAAAAAAAAATCATAAAGGAGGAGGAGGAGGAGGAGGCACACACAAGCAGAACCTACATAGGAATACAAAAGAAGTACAGGTAGCAGAAGTGAACTCCCCCTATGGTAATTTCTCATTAACAATTTGAGCACAGGAAAAAAATACAATGTTAATATTTTGTATTTTCAAACCCAAAGAACTACTTTTTGAGACTGTAGTAAAAAAAATTGGTGTCTAAAAAGCTGAAGAAGATTATGAGGGAAAACTGTCAAGCATTGAAAAGGTTAAAATCTGTGGAGTTTTCAAGTCATGCCGTTTTTAGGGGGCCAGCAGTCAATCAGGCCCCAGCAACCTTTGCAGACTCCACAAAACAATGATTATATATTTAGTCCCAAAGTCTGCTGTACTGAAGGAGGAGGAAGAAGACGATGAGGAGACGAAAGAGGAAAAAGAGGAATATGGAAGAATGCTATAAATTTTTGGCAGTTTCATTGTTGCTTTTCCTAACCTTTTTTTTACCTAATCTTCCTTCTACATTACTTTCTCTTCATTTATCTTTTGTTATTCCTTCCTTCATCTTTACTATGTCACCCTTCGTAGCTCCCTCCATATTTTCTCTGTCTATTCCGCCTCCCTCCCTCCCTCCCTCCCTCCCTCCCTCCACTCCTCTCTCTCTCAGGCTGGTGATTCAGACCTCTTAAACCGCAACTAAGGAGAGGAAGAGGAAGAGGAAGAGGAGGAGAAGGAGGAGGGGAAGGTGGAGGGGGAGGAGTTGAAGACAAAAGCTGAGTAGAAGGAGGAAGAGGAGGAGGAGGAAGGAAAAGGAGGAGGTGGGCCAGAGAGAGGCGAATGACGAAAATGGAAGAAGAGGAGGATGAGAAGGAGGAGAAAGTGCAATAAGTGGATAAACAAAGACGCAGAGAAAGCAGGAGAATGTTAGCGGTAATTTGCTTTCGCCTCTAGCATTAAACACACACACACACACACACACACACACACACACACGCATTCCTACCGTGTGTGTGTGTGTGTGTGTGTGTTCATCACCTCGGCACCATTATCTGGGCTCACCTGACTAATTAGCCTCCACTGTGTAATTAGAGAGGAAAGGCAGACATGAATTAGTTTTGCACCATTTTTTTTTTTTTAATGTACGGACAAATTTCTCTCTCTCTCTCTCTCTCTCTCTCTCTCTCTCTCTCTCTCTCTCTCTCTCTCTCTCTCTCTCTCTCTCTCTCTCTCTCTCTCTTGTCATTATCATCATCATCATCACTAACACCCACTCTGCAGAACATAAACGCTTGGAAAATAAATAATTTAAAAGGCTTAAGGCGTGAGGTGGACGAGGCAGGAAGGGCGAGAGGGGAGACAGCAAGGAAGGAAGGAAGGAAGATGAGGAAAGTGTACCAGTCCATCCCAGCCTCCTTCTTTTCATCCTCCTCTCCCTCCCTCACCATGACCTACCTCCACTTCCCTGTGACATCACCGCTGAGGCACCACCATTAGCCACCCGTGACGTCACACACCTCTGCCAAACTTATTCGATAAACGCGGCAACGCAGCCACATACGCCCCCTCCTGTCGCCCCCTCCCTACTTTTCTGTCTGTAAATCGTTTCTCCCCCTCCAACCTTCCCTCCCTCCCTCACCACGAAACTTCTTTCATCTCCACCAGTTCATTCCTTTCTTCATCTCTCCTTTGATACATCACTCATTTTCCCTTTCATTTACTTGTTCCTTCCATCCTTTCTTCTCTCCAATGCATCCTTTATCTTATCTTCCTTTCCTCTACCTTCATCTCTTCGTCTTTTTTATACATTCCTCATCTTCCTTTCCTTCATCTTACCTGTTTCCTCCATTCTTCCTTGTTTCTTGTTCTTTTTTTTTCTCCTATTTGTTGTCTCCATCCCTCCTCTCCAATACATCCCTTACTTTTCCTCTCCTTTTCTTCTCTCTCCTACCTGTTCCCTCCATTCATCCTTCTCTCCAGTACACCTCTTATCTTTCCCTTCTCCCTTCCTTCCTCTTCCCTCCATCCGTCCTTATCTCTAATACACCTATCTTCTCTCCCTCCCTCCCTCCCACCTAGTCCCTCCATCTCTTCTTCCCTTTATTTTACCTCTCATCTTCCCTCCCTTCCTCCCACGAGCTCCCTTCATTCTTCATTTTTCCTCCCTTCCTCCTTCTCATGACCTCACATACCCCTTTTCTCCTCCCATCCATCTCTCCTTGTAGAAATGTTCTCTTTATCTCTTCCATACATATCTTTTCACTCTTTCGTTACTCCTCTTCCCATTATCTCCTTCATCCTTCTTCCATCTACCCTTTCATGTAAAAAAAACGTTCTCTTCCTCCATTTCTTCTTTACACATTTTCCTTATCTTCATTACTCCCTCCAATCATCATCATCTTTTCGTCGTCGTTCTCCTTCTCCTCTTCCTCCTCCTTCTTCTCCTTGCCTCCGTCCCAGCACGCTCCATGTCTTATCAAATTTTCTTTCTTTTAGGCAATTTATGTGTTCGATGCCGCTTCGCCTCAGCCGGCCCGGGTTCAGCACGCCCCGCCGCCACCACCGCCACCACCACCACCACAGCTACCACCGCCAGTCCCCGGGAGGCAGCGGCTATTGAGCGCCGCCGCCTCCCTCCTCAATGGACTAATCCCCCCTCTCCGATCTATTGCCGCCGCTCCTCCATTGCTATTGACACCTATGGACATCGCCCTCTCAATGCACACTGTCATTACCGCACCTGACATCACCACCACCACTATCAAGGCAGTTCAGCTCGTCCTCTGCTGGTTAAAGGCATGTGATTGTGATGGTGATGGTGGTGGTGGTGGTGACGTGGCACGGTTTCTAGTGGTGATCGATGGGAAAGGGAAGTTTGAAGGCAAGGATAAGGTTAGTTTGTTATTTTATTTTATTTTATTTTTTATTTTTTTATTTTTTTATTTCCAGTGTAGTTTCGGTGGTCAGGCTCGATTCAAATTGGGGAGGTCTTCATTGTGAGACTGGACTGACTGGGAGTTAAACTAATGAGCCCTTGCTATATTTTCCGATCGATCACTACTACTACTATTACTACTATTACTACTACTACTACAGGATACAACGTCTTTCCCCTTGCAATGGTTTGAATTTCCCATCGATTACTGCCACTATTACTACTACTACTACTACTACTACTACTACTACTACTACTACTACTACTACTACAACTACTACTACTACTACTACTACTGACAAAAAAAAAAGCGACGGCGGTGCATATTTCCTGGTATATTAAGGGTAGCAGATGGCTCGTCGCTCGCCTCACATCCGGCCTGCCACACGGAGCAATCTAGTCATCCGTTAGCAACCCCTTACCAACTCATGACTGCTAAATACGACATTTGCTTCATCTGAGTATTCCTGGATTGTTGAACATCAGCGATACGACAGCAGGTACTAAAATCCTAAGCTGCTCCGTTAACTCCAAGTGCTGTCTTTTGAAGCTATTATACACTTAACCCAATCACCGGAACGAGGTACAAATCTCTGTGATAATAACAATGTGTGAGATCTTTATAAGCATGTACAAGAAAGAGGATGAAAAAAAAAAAGTAGATTTTGCAATTTCTAGCCCGTATAATGTTTTGGAGATGGCTGCAGAACAAGAAGAAATGTCTCAGTGGTTAGTGACTAAGGAAAGATGTGGCAATTAGTAATGGAAGGATTAAACTTGCACCACGCTTATGTTACTCTTCACATTAGAGTTTCGCCTCCCCTGCAACCAAACCAAACCTTCCTCCAGTAAAGAATGCCCGTTAAATTATCACTGCAATCATACAAATAACCTTGAAAACCCTGATAACTTCCACTGGAGCCTGTGAAAAGTGGAGATAAGACGCCCAAACGTTTTAAAATGCGGCGCTAGGACAGCTTACTACAACAAAGCCCAGAATAACACTTACTGCAATAAGAATGACGCTTTTATGGACCTTACTCAGTGCTATCACAAAATAGTATACAAACACCATTATCCACTTCTTTCATTTGTGCACGTTATTAATTCCCTTAACTCGTGTTTTTTTTTCTTTCTTCTTCGCTGTACCGAGTTACGACGCTCTTTATCGCAGTGTTATGACGTGTAAGATAATGAGTTGGTAAATATACTTGTGGGAAAAAATGTTCGTCCTAATAAGTGGAATTTATCGCGAACACTTATACGGTATCGGTCAGAACAGGTACAGACACACAAACACACACACGCGGACAATGGCAGACTAAGAGAGGCACGAACAAATAGGCAGACATATAATGATAAACAAAGACAAACAAGGAGACAAGCAGGCGAACAGATAGAGACAGACAGACAGGCAAACAGACAGGAAAAGAAAGACAGGAACATAGACAGGCAGGCAAACTGATAAAGACAAAAACAAAAACAGACAGACAGAAACTGACAGAAAGAGACAGACAGGGCAACAAATATAGAAACTGACAGGCAAACAGAGATGACTGAGAGGAAGATAGACGAGAAAAAAAAAAAACACAGAAAGGCAGGCAAACAGACAGACTGAGAGACAGTTAGATAGGAAATCAAACAGAAACAGACTTACAAATAGAGAGAGAGAGAGAGAGAGAGAGAGAGAGAGAGAGAGAGAGAGAGAGAGAGAGAGAGAGAGAGAGAGAGAGAGAGAGAGAGAGAGAGAGAGAGAGAGAGAGAGAGAGAGAGAGAGGACAGTTAAACACAAACCGACAAAAAGGAAGAGGCAAAGACAAAATAGACTAACAGGCGGACAGAGACAGACAGACAGACAGACAGACAGACAGACAGACAGACAGACAGACAGACATAATGCAGCTGCAATTATAGTGGCGTTCTTAATGAAGACGACAAATACGGAAACGTGGCACTGCGTCATCACCACCACCATCACCACCACCATCACCACCACCATCACCACCACCATCACCACCACCACACACGTCCCTGTTCATCCGCGTTATCAGGTCTCTTTCAGTCGCCGATCAAATGTTATCATGTGTTGCTTTTGTTGTTGTTTTTATTGTTTTCATCACAGCCACGTTCCTCATAAGTATGTTACAGTAACCCATCATCATCATCATCATCACCACCACCACCACAACAAAACCCCCATGTCTATTACAATAACTATCATCCCACCACCATCACCACCATCATCATCACCAACACCCATAATGTACCCATCCACAGTAAACCATTCATCACCACCATCACCACCAGCATCAAGGCAAACAATTCACCCTTCATTAAAATGCATCATCACTACCATCATCATCATATTATCCATCCCCATCAAAGACATCGTTATTACCATCATCCTCTTCCCTCCCCTTTCCCCCTCCATTCCCCCCTCCCATCATACCTCAGGCAACCATACCCAACTCTTCCTCCTCTACTACTACTACTACTACTACTACTACTACTACTACTATCAGCCTCCCGGGAGATGAATCGATGATGCAACACCCAAAAGAGTCTTATTAATGCATGTAACAATCCTGCAGTCCATCCCAGCATTGAATTTCGTGAGAGGAAAAGGGAGAAGAAGTGACAGGACCCCCCCCTCTCTCTCTCTCTCTTCACCACAGCCTCCTCCGTTACCTCCATCAATATCTCAAAATCTCCACCAATCAGCTTCAACATCACCACACCACTACGAACATCACTATCATCACTATCACCACCATCACCATCATTATCACTGTCATCCATAGAAGGGCCTTTACCACAGTCACCACCACCATCACCATCACCATCACCATCATCACCATCACCACCACCGTCATCACTATCATCACCATCTCCGCCGTATTCTGATCTCCCGCCAAGTCTGAGGATAAAGATGCCTCTCTCTCTCTCTCTCTCTCTCTCTCTCTCTCTCTCTCTCTCTCTCTCTCTCTCTCTCTCTCTCTCTCTCTCTCTCTCTCTTTGAGAACGAAATACTGCCAAACCCTTGTCCCTCTCGAATGACACGAGAGAGAGAGAGAGAGAGAGAGAGAGAGAGAGAGAGAGAGAGAGAGAGAGAGAGAGAGAGAGAGAGAGAGAGAGAGAGAGAGAGAGAGAGAGAGAGAGGACCAAAATCTAAATCTGCAAGAAAGACAAGAATATAAAGATAGATCGATACGAGAGAGAGAGAGAGAGAGAGAGAGAGAGAGAGAGAGAGAGAGAGAGAGAGAGAGAGAGAGAGAGAGAGAGAGAGAGAGAGAGAATCCACAATAGCATTACTCAACAACAGTCCCCGCCAAGCCGCCATCTTTGTACACCCCCACCTCTCCACTCCCCCTCTCTCCCTCTCCCTCTCTCCTTCTCTCCTTCTCTCCCTCCCTCCCTCTCACTCCATTCAGATTGACGTTCTTCTTCTTTTTCTCTTTCCTCTTTTTTATCCTCTTTCTTTTCTTCTTTCTATTGTTCTATATTATTATTATTATTATTATTATTATCGTATTTTACTGCTATTGCTATCATTTCTTAATATTTGTTTCTGTTCCTTACTCTCTCTCTCTCTCTCTCTCTCTCTCTCTCTCTCTCTCTCTCTCTCTCTCTCTCTCTCTCTCTCTCTCTCTCTCTCTCACGCACACATTTATCTTCTCATATCACCCATTCACTCCTGATTTTTCTGTCCTCTTCCTCCTCTTCTTCCTCCTCCATTGGTCCTTCATGGCCGTCTCATCTTCCTCCCCCTCCTCTTCCTTCTCTTCATCCTCCTCCCTCCTCTTCCTCCGAGTTCGACTTGTTTTTTATTGTCTTTCATCTTATCATTGTCATTACAACTCCTTTTCATACTCCTCTGAACTCTCTCTCTCTCTCTCTCTCTCTCTCTCTCTCTCTCTCTCTCTCTCTCTCTCTCTCTCTCTCTCTCTCTCTGCACCGGCTCCCCACTGCCAGAGACCTCACTCTCTCTCTCTCTCTCTCTCTCTCTCTCTCTCTCTCTCTCTCTCTCTCTCTCTCTCTCTCTCTCTCTCTCCTTTATCTTTCTCTCCTCCTTGCCAAAGTCCCTCCTTCTTCCTCCCCAACTGGCCACAGCATCAAAACTCTTCCTCCTCTGCTCCTTCAACCCTCAACACTCCTCTCTCTCTCTCTCTCTCTCTCTCTCTCTCTCTCTCTCTCTCTCTCTCTCTCTCTCCAGTCGCTAGATATCCTCCCTAAAACTTGCCGGATCTCTCTACATCTTCTCGTCCTTCATTCTTTTTTTCCATTCTTCTTCCTTCTTATTTCTTCCTTCCCTCGCAACTCTTGCTAGCATAGTACAGTCTTTTTTCCCCTCTTTCCATTTCCGTTTCTTTCTTTCTTTTTTTCCTTTGCCTTATTTTCTTTCATCGTGCGCTCCACCACCACCACACTTATTGTTACAGCCTCTTCCCACATAGTAAGGAGCTCCTATCCTCCTCCTCCTCCTCCTCCTCCTCCTCTTCTTGCCATTCACTATCGTATTTTTTTATTCCCATGTAGTAAAAATGGCATTCTCTTTATTCTAGTCTTCTTATCCCTCGACTCCATTCTCCTTAACCTTCTCTTCCTCCTCCTCCTCCTCCTCTCACTATTCATAATTTTTTCTCCTCTCCAATATAGTGAAAATACCATTTTCTTCATCTTTGTCTTCTTACTCCTTGACACTGTTCTCCTTTATCTCCTCCTCCTCTTCCTCTTCTTTCTTCTCCTCCCTTTCTTCTTCATTATAGATACCTCCCTCCTTCCATCCCTCTACTCCTCCTCTCCTTCTTCCTCTTGATCCTTCTCTCCCTCCTTGCCCTAATCCTCGCTCTCCCTCCTCCTCTTCCTCCTCCTAACAGAATTCTCTTTTGCCCCTTTCTTCGCTCAACAGTAAAGACCTCTTCTCCCTCTTATTTATAGTCCTTGTCCTCCTTCTCTTACTCCCACCACTACTCACCACCCACCACCCACCAACAGTCTTTCTCCTACTCGCCCTCGTCACCACTAGCAGCCTTACGACCATATTCTGAAACTCCCATTCCTATCATCCTACTCCGATGCCTCAGTCCCCATTTTCTTTCTCGCTCTTTTCGCTCTCGTCTACGCTGTACCCTGATTACATTCAAAAGGGTTTATGTAGTTGAAGTTAAATGGGTTTTGAAGGGTGTTTTTACGGTTCTAGTGAGTGATTAAGATTTCTACGTTACTAACAGGTCGAACACTCATGAGACCCTGGGTAGTCATCTCTGTTGTGGCCTTTGAAAATAGCCGTGATGAGAGAGCCGGGAGAAAACCAGTTGCGGGAAGAAGATCGAGGGGAAGATAGAGTGAGATTAAGGGATGGAATTTCGCTAGAATTGCAAAAAGGATGGGAGTCACAGAGAAAGATGCAAGGGACAGAAGTAACTGGAGAAGACTCGTACATGGCGCCAATTCCTGACTCAAGGGAAATGGCAAAAGAAGAAGAGAGCAAACCGTTTCAGAATACGGGTCTTGTTATGGACAATATTCTGAAACGCTTCCGCGACATAACTCCATAACTCAAAAAGCCTACAGATGAAGTTACACGTGTTTTTAAGAATAATTTTGTCGTTCTAGTGACAGATTAACAAAATTTCTACATTATTAAGAGGAGAAACACTCTTGAGAACCCGGCTAATTATCTCTATGGCCTTTGAAAAATTAATCGAGAGAGCAGAGCATTTCAGAAGACATACACAGCCATTATTATCATCACTCACCATAGTAACTCTCCTCGCCGAGCTTCTTCCCGTGGCCGACCATCGCTTCGCCCAGCACTCCCTCAGGCTGCGGGTAAGTGGAAGCCTTGGCCTGCCCTGACAGCTTGCCGATGCCCTTCACCGCGGACATCTTGGCGCGCGAGGCAGGGTTCGGGTGAAGAAACTCCTTCGTCTTGATCTGAAGGTCGTCCACAAGCTCACACATGACATCCGTTTTCTGTGGAGGGAAAGATGTTTGGGGTGAGTAGGAGGGAGAGAGGGAGAGGGAGAGAGAGAAAAAAAGAAAGAGTTGTGGGGATAAAGGATGTATCAAATATAAAATAATAATAATAATAATAATAATAATAATAATAATAATAATAATAATAATAATAATAATAATAATAATCCCGTCTCTCAAAAGAAATCAGCAAAAAAAAGTAAATATATAAAAAATAGATCAATACAGAGAGAGAGAGAGAGAGAGAG
>NC_087167.1:6002500-6015000 GCF_035594125.1 Scylla paramamosain | reverse complement strand
AAGAGCAGTCTTTTCATTATAAGTTAATCAAATATCATGGCACTGCTATTTGGCACATGTTTCCTTCATCACGATCACCTCTGATACATTACCTCGTTGTTCTAGTCACCTTCAAATATTATACATGCCGGGCACTGGAGAGCTCATTCAATCCCTGTCTGCATTTATGTAGGTGCTTGTTAATGATCTCGTTTTGTGCCTTTGTTGCTGTGAACTACTGATGCCGCAATGAAAAGGGTTAAACGAGTTCCTGCGTCACCCTGAGCAGCTGCTGATGAGACACACTCACAAGCACCACGAGGAGAGAAGTGTGATCTACTAAATGAGCGATGAAGTGCAGGTTTGTGAGGGGGTGTTTTAGTGTCCGCCATCTTTATGCGAGGTGGATTAATGTAAAGTGTGTTGGACTCTTTTTGTTGGTGGTGTCATGAAAATGTAAGTTACATAATCTACAATATACTGCACAGTTTGTTAATGAAGAACATGTTTGTTGATGAAGGACAGTTGTGAAGTACATTTTTTTCTGCCGCTTCCGTTGTGAAAAACGTGAAAATTTATATTATAATTTTCATTTGGTGTTTGTTGAAAGAGTGATGAAATGCTGGCTTGTGAGGAGATGTCGTGAAAATGTTTCTTATAATTTTCTTATGGTGTTTGCTGATGAAAGACATACATACAAAGCATCCATTTTGTTGCTTGCCGTGAAAACAAGGGTAATTTCATGTCCCGTTCTTTTCTTATACAATTTGCTTATGCATGAGTGTGCAGCGGAACCCTTCTGTTTGCTCGTGCTGAAAAAAATACTACTAATTTAATACATAAATTTTCTTTCTTGACGAATGACACAGAATAATACATTACACCCTTTCTGCTGTCTCTCTCGTGAATATACAAGTTAATTCCATCAAACATTCTCCCTCATCAGACAAAGAACGTGATGCGGTCCCTGTGATGAATGCAGGTATGAGTATAATTGCATTAGGTTCTCCCTCCTCAGCCCCCTCAGTCCCTCGTCCCGGCCACGGTCACGCAGGGAAGGGGAGGAACATGTCACCTTCGTCCCTCCTGAACTGAGGCAAAGGTAATTCCATCAGGTTTTGTGCCCTTAGTGTGTGTGTGTGTGGGTGTGTGTGTGGGTGGATGTGGTGTAGTCTTATCTCGCTGAGTGCTTGAACGTTATCAGTTTCACACAACATAAATATATTCTCTCTCTCTCTCTCTCTCTCTCTCTCTCTCTCTCTCTCTCTCTCTCTCTCTCTCTCTCTCTCTCTCTCTCTCTCATGAGGAAACAAGTACTCGCATATCATCGTAAATTCCAACTGTGCTCTAACTCAACTTTTTGGAAGCATCTGTAACTGTTCCACTTTTTGTTATTTAAATGCATGCAAGCCACAAGTTACCATAGACAAGGCTGGCGGTGTTGGTGTGGGTGTCTCGTGACTCTTCTCTCTCCTACCCTCCCTGGCTGGCTGGCTGACTGACTGACTGACTGACTGACTGACTAACTGACTGACTGACTGACTGACTGACTGACTGACTGACTGACTGACTGACTGACTGACTGACTGACTGGCTGGCTGGCTGGCTGGCTGACTGACTGACTGACTCACTGACTAACTAAGAGAGTAACTACCTACCTAACTAATTAATCTACTGAATAACAATTTCGATAACTGACTAACCGACTTGCTTACTAACTGATTGACTAACCATCTAAATATCTAAATAACTAACAGATTTAGTGACTATCTAACAAACAAGTGACTGACTGACTGACTGAATAAATGAATAAAGAAATAAACAATAAATAAATAAATATATAAATAAATAAATAGTTATATAACTGACTGAGTGAGTGACTAATTAACTAAAATAAATATCTGAATAATTAACTGAGTGACTAACTAACTAGATAACTGACTGAATGACTGACAAGGTAAATAAATAGAGAACTTATTAACTAACTGATTGACTGATTGACCGAATACCTAACCATCCAAACCAACTTACCAATGAACTGAGTACCCAACTAACACACTACCTGACTAAACAATTGACTGACGAAATAACTGACTAATCACCTAGCCAATTAACCAACCATCTCGTCCTCACGTGGAGTTTTATTGGAATAACTTCACCAGATTCTCTCCTTCCCCCCATGGCTGCCTACTGACCCTCATCTCTCAGCCTCCACCTTCCCAAGCCGCCTCAAGACCCGCCACTTCCCGGCCCTCTCACGACCTTCTCTCCCATCCTCGCCATTCCAAGGAGGGTCAGCTTTAATTAAAATTCTTTCATTCTATATAAATTCGACCGGGGACAGGAAAGAAAATGAGAAAAAATATGTATGCGTGTGTTTGTGTATTAAAAGAAGAGGAAAAATGAAAAGAAGTAATGCGCAATTCACAGTTTAACAAAAGAGGAGCGTGTGTGAGTTAAAAGTGCTATACAAGACATACACATTTGAATTACAGAAATATAAATAAGATATATACCAACGAAAAAATGGAAGAAGGAGTTTTAAGAAGGGTTTATATGTAAGTTGACTTTTTACGAGGAGAGTGGGAGGAGAAATAAAAGGCCATAATATATGTACCGCTCGTAAAACAACAGCAGCACCAACATGTTAAAACAAACTGGGGGGAAAAAAAAGAATACTTATGACAGGAAAAGGAAAAGAGAAAAGAGAAACAAAACTTCACATGTTTATACGAAAGAGAGAAAATACAAACTTACAAAAATACTCACAGAAGAAGAAGAAGAAGAAGAAGAAGAAGAAGAAGAAGAAGAAGAAGAAGAAAGTAGAACAAAGAACCAATATAAAAACAAAAAAAGAAAAAGAACAAGAAGAAAACAACAACAACAACAACAACAACAATTAAACAACGAAAGAAAAAAAAACAAGAATAAGGGCTAGAATAGAGAGAAAAACAATAAGAACAACAAGAGAAGGAAAACGAAGAAAAAAACGAATAGAAAAAAAAGAAAACGAGGACCCGAGGAAGACGGACGAAGAAGGACGAGGAGGGAGGACAGGAAGAAAGGAAAGAAGATGGGAAGGAGGGAAAGCAGGCAGACAGGAACCCGCCAATACAGTAATGCGCCCCAAAACACACCAATCCTGACGCAGCACGCACTTCTGAAATTTCACTCCAGTTCACTTCTCCAAGTTGAGCGTGTTATTTCATTTAGGAGGAGGAGGAGGAGAACAAGAAGAACTGGATGAAGAACAAGACAAGAAGAACAAGAAGCAAGAAGAAAAAGAAGCAAGATAGAAAAAAAGGAGAATAAAAAGAAGAAAAAGAAAAAGAGAAGAAAAGAAAAAGAAGAAAAGTAAAAAATAAATATAGAGAAGGAAAAGAAAGAGAAAAAAGTAAGAAAAGAGGAAAAAGAAAGACGAGGCAGAAAAAAACAAAGAAAAAAGGAAAAGGCGAAGAAAAGAAAAAGAAACAAAAAATAAATAAAATAAAGGAGAAAGAGAAAAAAGAAAAAGAAAGAAAGAATAAGCAGAAGAAGAAGAAGAAGAAGAAGAAGAAGAAGAAGAAGAAGAAGAAGAAGAAGAAGAAGAAGAAGAAGAAGAAGAAGAAGAAGAAGAAGCTGGTAGAAAACAGTAAAATCTTAAAGATAAGGTGGTGATGGTGGTGGTGTTGAAAGCCTGTTTTTGATGGGCGATGTGTGTGTGTGTGTGTGTGTGTGTGTGTGTGTGTGTGTGTGTGTGTGTGTGTGTGTGTGTGTGTGTGTGTGTGTGGGTGGGTGGGTGTGTAGGCGGGTTACGTTACTGGTCTTACTGGTCCACCCTTTCCGAAATTTAGTGTAGCCAGAGAAGTGAGGAACGAAGTTGTTAAGCTCTATATCAATGTCGTGTGAGCGGCGGAGGGCGGTGAAGGGGAGGGAGGGTAACCGGGGCGACGAAAGTTACGTGCGAGTGAAGGGAAAAAGAGAAAGAGGGTAAGGGGGATAAAAAGAAAAAAAGAGAAAGAAAATGTGAAAGTAAAAAAAATAATGAGAACGAAGAGGAGGGTGAAGAAGAAAGAAAGAAAAGAAAGAAAGAAAGAAAGAAAGAAAAAGGAAAGAAAAAGTGTAGTAGTAGTAGTAGTAGTAGTAGTAGTAGTAGTAGTAGTAGTAGTAGTAGTAGTAGTAGTAGTAGTAGTAGTAGCAGTAGCAAGAGTAAGAACAAGACACCACCAATAAAGAAAAAAAAACAATAAGAACTACAAAAACAACGAAATGAAAAGGAAGACAAAAATTAAACGAAGAATGACAGACGTGAATAAAACAAACAATCAAAACAAGAATACCAAGAACACACACAAAAAAAATGACTAGCAAAGAAAGGCGATAAACGGAGGAGAAAAAAAAAAACTAAAGAAAAAAACACAAGAAAGTTATGATAAAGAATTAAGACAATAGGAGGGAGAAAGGAAGAGTGAGAGAAAGGTAGAGGGAGAGAAGGAGGGAAGGAAGGAAGGGTAAGAAGGAAGAAGGGGATGAAGGAAATGGAGGAAAAGGAGGAAACTTATGATGATATGGGTAGGAGGCAGATCTAAGACGCTAGAAGGAAGAGGGAAAGGAGGAAACCTGAGAAAAAGGATAAGAAAAAAATTGAAGAATGGCGGAGGAAGGTAAAGAGAAAGACAACGCCAGAGAGAGAGAGAGAGAGAGAGAGAGAGAGAGAGAGAGAGAGAGAGAGAGAGAGAGAGAGAGAGAGAGAGAGAGAGAGAGAGAGAGAGAGAGAGAGAGAATCAGGATAGGATTACAAACCAACAATTTCTTTCCTCCTCTCTCCTTTCCTCCCACTCAAAAAAAAAAAGGAAAAGAAAAAGCAGAGGAGTTTATATCACACAAAAAGAAATAATAATAAAAGATGAAGATGAAGATGAAGATGAAAAAAAATAATAAAAATAAAGACTAAGGTACGACTCAAGAAAATGAGAAACGAAGATGAAGATGAAGATGTGTGGAGGCGAGGAATGAAGTCATGAGGGGACAGGGAAAGGAAAAAAAAAATAAGGTGAGAAAAATACTGACAAAGTGAGAAAGGATGAGAGGACAAGAATGTGAGTGAGAGTGAGAGCAGAGGAGGAGGAGGAGGAGGAGGAGGAGGAGGAGGAGGAGGAGGAGGAGGAGGAGAAAGTTAATGAGTCGGAGCGAGAGAGAGAGAGAGAGAGAGAGAGAGAGAGAGAGAGAGAGAGAGAGAGAGAGAGAGAGAGAGAGAGAGAGAGAGGTGGTATTAGCAACACGATAGGAGCGCCACGGGGGACAATACAAAGTTATGGGAGCAATAATTGAAGACTAGTGCCACGGGACACACGCAGACTCAATAATAATAATAATAATAATAATAATAATAATAATAATAGTAATAATAATAATAATAATAATAATAGTAGTAGTAATAGCAGAAAAAAAAGAAAAGGAGAAAAGAAAACAACAACAACAACAACAACAACAACAACAACAACAACAACAACAACAACCAACAGCCACAACAACCAGAACAAGAGAAACACGAGGAACAAAAAATAATAAAGCAAAAGTAAGAAGAGGAAGAGGAGGAGGAAGAGGAAGAGAGAGAAAGAAGAGGAAGAGGAGTTGGAGAAGTAGGACAAGGAGGAAATGAGAATGCAGGAAAATTAATAACAAAAGATAATACTATAGAATTATATGCCTTATAGCACACACACACACACACACACACACACACACACACACACACACACACACACACACACACACACACACACACACACACACACACACACGCGCGCGCGCGCGCGCGCGCGCGCGCGAAACCAATCATACGAATTGCAGTGCATCTTTATGAGGTGTCTTGGAGGAGGAGGAGGAGGAGAAGGAGGAGGAGGAGGAGGAGGAGGAGGAGGAGGAGGAGGAGGAGGAGGCGGAGGCGGCAGTGGCGTATGCGATGGCGGAGGTGAATGCATAAGGGAAAGCGGAGGCGGTTGAGGAAGGTGGGAAGGGGAAGAGGAGGAGGAGGAGGAGGAGGAGGAGGAGGAGGAGGAGGAGGAGGAGGAGGAGGAGGAGGAGGAGGAGGAGGAGGAGGAGGAGGAGGAGGAGAAGGAGGTGTATTGGTCGCAGGGGAAGACTTATAAAAGAGAGGTAAAGGAAAAAAGTCAGTGAGAGAGAGAGAGAGAGAGAGAGAGAGAGAGAGAGAGAGAGAGAGAGAGAGAGAGAGAGAGAGAGAGAGGAATGTCCCTTATACGTTGGCGGAAGAGCGGGAAGATGGATGTCAACAACTGAGACTCTCTCTCTCTCTCTCTCTCTCTCTCTCTCTCTCTCTCTCTCTCTCTCTCTCTCTCTCTCTCTCTCTCTCTAATTTGTATTCATTCCTACTTTTAATCATCTTTCCTTTATCTATCCTTTCATAAGCCTGTCCTTTATCCTATTCTCTCTCTCTCTCTCTCTCTCTCTCTCTCTCTCTCTCTCTCTCTCTCTCTCTCTCTCTCTCTCTCATCACGGTAAGCTACAGTTTTATACCTGACTCTATACACGTGAAAAGACTCCCAGCTTGGCCTTGGGAGTGAAAGGCGCGCACTGGCAAGGAGAGGCAAGTAATCCTGTCCCTCGCCGCAAGCAAACACCATCTTATGCACAATTTTCCAATATTCTGATACGTAAAGAGCCTGATTAGTTAGTTAATGCTTTACTGCCCCACTTAATAACCTGTTCTTTCCTTAATCCAGCTGGAAACGTAGTGCATATCCTGAAGTTTACTGTTATTATTGTCTGGCGTTTGAGTTTGCTTGCATTGTTTTCTTTCCTTATGGTTTTACGGAATTGCATAGTGGTTTTAAGAGGTCTGGCTTGTGTCTAATGTTGTTTTTTTTCTGGTTAGCTTATTATTATTGCTTACTGTTATTTATTTATTTATTTTTTCAAGGGAGTTAGCTGGTGTTTGGTGCGTGAGGTTATATTGATGATTTATTTATTTATTTATATATATTTTTTTCGTTGTGTTGAGGTTTAAATAGGAGTAGCTTATGTTTCTGTGGTTTTTATTGTCACTTTATCTGGTTAGTTTATTACTATTCTTTATTTCTTTATTTATTTATTTGTTGTTGTTCAAGGATGTCTGTTGGTGTTTTATGAGGTTATACTAGTTTTTTTTTTATGGTTTTTGTTCAATTGTATAGAGATTTTAAGAGGGCTGGTTCGTGTTTAAGTGGTTTTATTCTCACTTTCTCTGGCTAGTTAATTATTATTGTTTTATTACTTTTTTTTCCAAGGATGTTTGTTAGTGTTTGGTTTATGAGATTTATATTTGTGTTCTTTTATAGTTTTGTTGAATTGTAGAGAATTTATGAAGACTGGTTTGTGTCTAAGTGGTTTTATTATGATTTTTCTGGTTAGTTTATTTAATGGGTGGTTTTTAAGAGGTTTCCTGAGTGCTTTGTGAGTTTAAGGCTTGTTGCTTCATTTTATTTAACTTGTTCATGTGGCATTACCATTACTACTAATTTCTAGGTATTTTTTTCATCCTTCAAAGAAGTCAAAAGAACTTAAAAAATAAACTTCCTAAACATTTGTAAGTGAGTGGTTCCTTTATTTCGTTATTTAAGAGTTTCCGAGCCATTTGTGAATTTAAAACTTGTTGTTTCACTTTATCAGCTTGTTCATGTGGTGTTATCATTTTTATTATTATTATTATTTAACAGGCATTTTTAGCAAATATTTCCAGGGCATTAAAAATAATCTGCTGGGGTTTTGTGAGTTAACGAGTTGTTCTTTAATTTTATTACATCGTTAATAAGATATCATCATTGTTGCTATTAATATTTTCTAGGCAATTTTATCAGGTATTTCAGAAAGATTTGCGGGCACTTTGTGAGTTTACGAGTCATTTCTTCACTGCATTACCGCGTTCGCCAGATATTATTATTATTGCAATTTTTCTCAACAATTTTTTACCAGATATTACAAGGGAGGGAGGGGGGTTTAAAAGGATTCGTTAGCGCTTTGTGAGTTAATGAGTCAGTCGTCCAATCTAATACCCCGCTGTGGATTAGGAAACAATGCACTGGGGCTTAATTGCAGACAAGGAAACACATTGTGGAGTAATTTGCCTAATGTTTTGCGGCACTTACGGGATTTGGTTCAGTTTTACGTAGGCAAGAGTCTTCTGTTGTTATCGTTGTTGCCTATTGGTTAATCAAATGAGGACGAGGAGAGGAGCTGTGGTGGGAAGGTAAAGTGTTGGGCTAATATAACTGGTGTCTCTGTGGAACTTAAGTAGGATTAGTAGGATTTAACATTTTGGCTCAGTTTGGTTCACTTTTATGAGTAGAAAGTTTTATTTTTTTTATTTGTTTAATTTTCTGGAGTAAGGGCAAGAAGCAGCAGTGGTAAGAATGTTGGGTGAATGTGAGGTTTCAGTGTAGAACTTAAGTAAGATTTAGCACTTTGGTTAGGTTCACTTTTATGTAAGTACATAAGATTGTTAATTTATCAGTTTACTTATTTTTACTGCAGGGAGGACGAGAGCAGAGGGAGGAAGGTGAAGTGTTAAGCTAGTGTCTGTTCTCTTCTGTGAAACTTAAATAGGAGTTTGTTTTTCTCTTTCTATTGCACTGATGAAGAGGAGCAACGGGAAGAAGGTGAAGCGTTGTGTTAATGAATATTCTCTATGTGTAAGATAAGTATGATTCAACACTTCAGTTCAGGCCACAATTATGCACATAAGATTTTTATTTATTTTTTTTTTTACTTAATAGTGAGGATGAGAAACAGCAGGGTTAGGAAAGTGAAGTGTTGATCTAATTTTATTATCTTTATGTGTATTTCAAGTTGATATTTATTACTTAAGGGCTTTTATCTATTTTTTTCCAACTCAAGTGAGGATGAGAAGCGGCAGAGGGAGGAAAGTAATGTGCTGGTTTAACGGATAGCAATCTTAATGTGCACCTCAGGCTAAGATTTACTACTTATGGGATCTGCTTCAGCTTCATGCAGGTGCAATGTTGTCTTCCTTGATTTATAATACAGTGCAAGAGGCAGTGTTTCGTGAGATCGACTTAAAGCTCATATTCTGAAATGTTTTAGCCTCTTATAAGGACTGTTTTTAACCCTTTCAGCACCAGAGATACTTCCTAAACTTCACAAAATTACCTGTTATTATGAAAAAAAGTAAATGGAGATATAATGTTAAATGATGAGTAGCAAGAGATAATTTTTAATCTCCTCACTGCAACAAAATCATCTTAATGCAATTTTGTAATGGTTGAGTGAAAGTGAAGTAATGTCATGGTACTCAAAGGGTTACACATATGATTAGTCTGCTTAGTCGGTAAATCACGGAACATTCTTGTGTGTCTACTTCTACTCTGTTGGGCTGAATTGCACCAGATCAACTCTTTATCATCCATCATTCATCTTACATCTATGTCATCCATATTTTCATGTTTCATCCACCTCTCTCTGTTGGGCTAAATTACAGAAAATCTACTGTTCTATTTCATTCATCTTTCATCTACTTATCCATTTTTTCTTCATCTATTTCATCCATCTCCTTCTGTTGGACTAAATTACAGAAAATCTACAACTCAATTTCATTCATCTTTCATCTACTTATCCATTTTTCCTTCATCTGTTTCATCCATCTCTCTCTGTTGGGCTAAATCACACAGAATCTACTATTCTATTTCATTCATCTTTCTAATGCAACAAATAAGCAACACCAGCAAACCTTCATTTTCCCAATACTGGTAAACATTGGAAGACTCTAATGTACCATTCTCTATTTTTTTCAAATTTCCTACGAATTATAAGCCAATTACACACACTGAACATCACATGACCTCTTGAAAATGCCTTGACCTTTGCTGCTTAGAATTAATCTTATATATATATTTTTCTTCCGGGGCCAGTAGTTGTTTATGATCCTCAAGGTTTTTGTAAGTTTTTTTTTTTTTCGCCTGATGTTTTCGTGTACCGTGAGATGCTCAAGGTAAACAGGATCTCTCACAAAACTATTTTCCAATGATAATTTTTTTTTAAGCATCTCTGGAATTATCTCAGGGCACAAAGAAATCAAGAAAAAGAAACCCGCTCAGCCTGCTGCTCCTAAAAAAAAAATTATATATAATAATAATAATAATAATAATAATAATAATAATAATAATAATAATAATAATAATAATAATAATAATAATAATAAAATAAATAAAATATAAATGAACAATTAAATCAATAAACTAAGAATAAAAAAAGTTATACAATTCATTTCCTCGGGTGTCTTGATACGTAAGTTTTTACATAATTACTTAAAGTTTTCAGGTTATGGGCAGTTATGTTACTTTCAGTTAGGTATTGTTGTCAGGCTTCAGGGGGATCTGTCATGGTGAATAACAATTTATGGATATAATTTCACTGCAGGAATCTTTGAAGATGAATTTACTTAGAGCAGAATCTACAAAATGACGAAATTTCCTTATATATCCCACAGCAAAGGTTTCCAACATCTATGGTCACGGTCAAAGTAGAGTAACATCCACCATTCCCTTTCACCGTGTTTAGAGTTTTCCTTCAATCGTAAGTCCTCTGATCTGCTAAGTATCTATCAACTGCCAGGAATAGTAAGGACACTCAGGGCAGATCAGAGAAATGAAGACTGAGACCAAAGGCAAAATGTAATGGTAGTGATTGCTGCAATATTATTCAACTTCTGGCCATGACTGTACAGAGTTAGCAGGCGCCACAACACCCCAACAATTTTATGGATACCGCTGGATTTGTTATTCTTCCTCACAACGAAAACAAGACATGATCGTAATCTTTATTTTTACTGGGTGAAATTATTCAGCGTATTGAATTAATGTTGTATTAAGTATTATGATAAGCAATGCTATTATTCAGTAAAATATTTTAACTTATACTCTCATGTGTGTGTGTGTGTGTGTGTGTGATATCAGTGTGTGTCTGTGTATATTATTATTTCAATTTTATATATTTCCATTATCTCTTTACATATCTTTTATCTTTTATTTACTTTTTATATCACTTATTTATATATACTCGTATATATATATATATATATATATATATATATATATATATATATATATATATATATATATATATATATATATATATATATATATATATATATATGTATATATATTCATTTCTGACAGCTCAAATAATATCAACAATGGAGAAGATGTCCTAGAAAAACCTGCAAAAGACAGATACAACATTTTGTAGCAGCCTCTGTCAGTCTCCTGTCTTGTGGTGAGTTAGACAAAAACAACACCAGAAAATATAGGTAACAAGATATTACTGGACGGAAAGATGGTGTGGAAGGTGAGGACAAGGATGCTGGAACAGGATGTCAGAAAGTATACAAAAATAATAATAAATAAAATAAATAAATAAATAGAAAGAGAGAACTGAAAGAAGTAGCAGTATAGGGTATCTGGGTTAAGGAATATGGCTATCCAGACTACAACTTTGAAGGATACAAGACACCATCACCCCTTTTACTGCTATAGTCATCTTTCATTAGCATTGAGACCACTGGAATACGTAAGTTTTTTTTTTTATATATAGAGGGGCACCAACCAAGGGCAACAAAATTAAAAGAAGAGAAAAAGCCCCACTGAGATGCCAGTCCCCAAAGAGTTAGAAATGGTCATAGAAAATTGGAGGACAAGAGTCTTGGAAGCTTCCTCTTGAAGGAGTTCAAATCATACGAAGGAAGAAATACAGAAGTAGGCAAGGAGTTCCAGATTTGGATGTTTGGATGGACTTGATATAAAAAGAGAATGAGGTTAACTTAATCTTAATTTAATCTTTGCTAAACTACAGAAGTATGAATTTAAAAGACTGTAGTACAAAGAAATGTCTGAAAATTTATAGATGAGAGGAAAGATTGGCTAGCATTGAAAGGGTAATACAGGAAAAAAGAAGCTCAGATAGGATACAAAAATTTTCGGAAAAGATATTAAAGAAACTGTGGAGGCAATAAACTAGAATGTAATGGAAGGACAAAAGAAGCATCAGAGAGAAGCAAAAGATGTCAGGCTCAGAATACTAAAAAAAAAAAAAAGTTGAAAGAAATGGATAGGAAATTGAAGGATAATTGCAGGATATTGAAAGAGGAATAAAATAATCCATACAACAGATATTAATGGATATAAGATACTCGTATCAGAGAAGGAGAAAAGGATACAGGGATAGGATACTAAGAGTGGAAACAGCATAAGATATTGAGAGAGTGTAGGATAAGAAGGACTGGAAAAAAATTGAATAGGATGGGGAGGAAAGACAGCGAGAGAGAGAAAAGGGAGGATACAAAGGACAGGACACTACAGAAAGGCAGCGAGAAGGACATTAAGGAAGCGGTGCAGGATATCAAGAGAGGGAGAGTGGGATGTAGGATGAGGTGTTGACGTGAAGGATGGAAAGATGACAGTCCTCAGGCCCCAGAGAGATCGACGGGGCTGCTTACGTATGTATAACGTGTGTGTGTGTGTGTGTGTGTGTGT